>NC_142881.1:17827222-18134444 GCF_051225735.1 Oryctolagus cuniculus | reverse complement strand
GGGTCTCTGCCACCTACCTGGTCTGGGATCCCAGCTCCTAGCTTCAGTCTGGCCCTGGCCTGGCTGTCGTATACATTTGGGGAGTTAGTCAGCAGATGGGTCTGTGTCTTTCAAATAAAAATATTTTAAATTTTTTTAGAAATGGAACTTGGATTTGATATTATCCATTATATTTGCTTGGTCTTCATTTATGATCCTGAAATATGGCTCTTCTCATGCCTGAACCTGGGATTCATTGGTTGATAAACTGAGGGCATGTTATTCATTGTATTACCAGGAAGAGAGACCCTGACATGTAGCAAATGTTCAAATAAATGTGTGTTGAATGAATAATATCCTTTCTGGTAGCCTTGGTTTTAGTCTTCCTGGGAGTAATCAGGAATACATACATGCTTGCATTCATGAAACACCTCTGAATGGTTCTGATCTCTAACTGCAGTACAGACTTTCTGGTTTACAAAGCACTATAAGATACACTATTTCTTGAATCAAGAAGCTTTACCCAAACCCTACTCTGTGTCAGGCTCTGGTGTACAAAGATGAAGAGAAAAGTCACTGCTTTAAGAAAGTGAAATTTCAAAGCCGTCAGACATACGTGACAGACCAATATGCATTGGCTTGAGCAAAATCTCACAGTTGTCCAAGAGGAGGGAAGCGAGAGCTCAGAGAAGTGACTTTTGTAGGTAAACTTGAAAGACACATGAGATCTCACCAGTCAGAAACCTAAGAGGACTGGTGCTGTGGCGTAACGGGTTAAGCCGCCACCTGCAGTGCTGGCATCCCATATGGGCGCCGGTTCAAGTCCTGGCTGCTCCAATTCCCGTCCAGCTCTCTGCTGTGGCCTGGGAAAGCAGTGGAAGATGGCCCAAGTCCTTGGGCCCCTACACCCATGTGGGAGACCCAGAAGAAGCTCCTGGATCTGGATCGGCGCAGCTCTGGCTGTTGAAGCCATTTGGAGAGTGAACAAGCAGATGGAAGACCTCTCTCTCTCTCCCCCCTTCTCTCTCTGTATAACTCTTGCTTTCAAATAAAATAAATAAATCATAAAAAAGAAACCTAGGTAAAGGAGATAGTTCTAGAACTTAAAAGACAGCATGAAACTCCCTCTCTTGTCCTCCATTGATTTCGCATTACTCTCATGGTAAAATTCAAGTCCTGGGGCCGGTGCTGTGGTGTAGCAGGTAAAGCTGTTGCCTGCAGTGCTGGCATCCCATATGGGCACTGGTTGGAGTCTCAGCTGCTCTACTTCTGACCCAGCTCTCTGCTATTGCCTGGGAAAGCGGAAGACGGCCCATGTCCTTAGGCCTCTGCACCTGTGTGGGAGACCCAGAAGAAGTTCCTGGCTCTATATTGACCCAGCTCTGGCAATT
Source organism: Oryctolagus cuniculus (assembly GCF_051225735.1). Lineage (NCBI taxonomy): Eukaryota > Metazoa > Chordata > Mammalia > Lagomorpha > Leporidae > Oryctolagus > Oryctolagus cuniculus. Next base: position 18,133,074 of record NC_142881.1, on the reverse strand, counting down.
GTGGTCATTTAGGGAGTAAACCAGCAGATGGAAGTCCTTCCTCCCTTCCTCCCTTCCTCCCTCCCTTCTTTCCCTTCCTTCCCTCTCTCTCTCTCTCTGCCTCTAACTCTGCCTTTCAAATAAATGTCTTTAAAAAAAAAATAAAATTCAATTCCCTCCCATTGGCGCCAAGGTCCTCACTGTTGGAACTCCTGCTTACCTGCTTGCTGTCCACTCTCCTGTCATGCATGCAAGTTTCAGTTTCAGTGCCCATACTACTGTTTTTCAGACACACCCAGCTCGTTCCTACCTCCCAGCCTTGGTGTATACTCTTCCCTCTCTGTTGGGAACACATCACTGGCCCAGATTTTCAGATGCATGACTTGAACCTCCTCTCCAAGGTGGCTCCCTTAGAAATGGTTTCCCTGTCCACCCATTCATAAGTCCCTTCCTGTCTTCATTCCCTCACTGTCTACCAGGCTACATTTTTTACTTCAGAGCTTTATATGTATACATGTTTAACATGTCTCCCATATGGTAAGTTCTAGGAGCCATAGACCTTGAGTAGCTTGCCTACAGTTGTACTGCCAGGAACTGAAAAAGTAGAAAGAAATCCTAAGTACATATTTTTTAAATGAATTAATGGCAAAGGATTGCATGATCAAAGTTACAGGCATAAAGCTGTAAGAGCAGAAAATATGGTATCTCTACAGGAAAATCTGGAATTAAAACAAGGTATAAAAGTAGTTGTACCTAGACCTATAAAGGTATTTGAATACCACAGCACAATGCTTGAATTTGATTATCTAAGCACTAATAAGCAAAGCACCATTTTGAATGGAGGAATGACAATAGGATCCATGTTTGGGGAAATTAATTGGATGGCAATGTTGAGAGTGCCATGAAGGGGACCTGCAGATTGCATGGAAGAGTGTAGACAGGAGTTGGAAATACAGACAAGAGCAAATAAAGGCAGAGCCATTGGAAAGAATGAAGAGACCAGCCTGAGAGATACAAATGAAGTAGAACAACTCACTCATTGACTGCACAGGAAGATTACCATGATAGACACTGAGCACATAGTAAGTGCCTGCTAATTAATTAAACCAAAGAACCTGGCTTGAAGGCTTGGTATGTAGTGATTCAATTACCCCAACTAGGATGTATCAGGGCATGAGCAAATTGGCAAGGGACATCAAGTGTGGCTATGGACACGTTGTATTTGATCCACCTGTATGCTTCGGACAGGTTAACTGCTTAAGGTTGAGAAATGAAGCTTGGCAAAAGGTTAGGACTGGAAATATGAATGGATGCTGTCCTACTAGAAGTAATTTCTTTTTTTTTTTTTTTTGACAGGCAGAGTGGACAGTGAGAGAGAGAGACAGAGAGAGAAAGGTCTTCCTTTGCCGTTGGTTCACCCTCCAATGGCCACCGCTGCAGCCGGCGCACCGCGCTGATCCTGGCAGGAGCCAGGAGCCAGGTGCTTTTCCTGGTCTCCCATGGGGTGCAGGGCCCAAGCACCTGGGCCATCCTCCACTGCACTCCCTGGCCATAGCAGAGAGCTGGCCTGGAAGAGGGGCAACCGGGATAGAATCCGGCGCCCCAACCGGGACTAGAACCCGGTGTGCCGGCGCCGCAAGGTGGAGGATTAGCCTATTGAGCCACGGCGCCGGCTCTAGAAGTAATTTCTCAAAGGCATAGAGAGTGAGCCCCTGATCGTTGAAGATGGGGGTACACCATATGTAAGAAGTACTCAAAGAGCATCAAGAGGAATGACTGAGAAAGTAGCCTGCAAATGAAAAGCAGCAAGAGCTCATGACCTTGGGAGTCAACCATTGAAAGGAATAGACCTGGGTACTTTTTCCTTCATTTCACAAATACAAAAATGAGCCCTCAGTGGCTCAACCTCAGACCCAGCCCGGAGCACCCTGGGAGCAAGGAGTAGAGGCAGGACTCATCCAGGTCTTGTTCAAGTTCAAACCTCTTTAAGAACTATGACACCTAAGAGCAGAAAAAACTGTCAAAAGGGTTATGATTTGAGGGAGACTCAGATAGCTCAAATTGAACAGACACATTCACTTCACTAACTTTCTAAACTGAAACATTTTCATCACCCACGTCACTCTTTGGGGTAAAAGAATTTTCAGAAGACCTTTAAAATCACACATTTACAGAGAGGATTTTAACACGCAGACACATTAGCAGCTCTTAACGTGATTTTCTCTCAGGACACCCCTGCTCACAGCTCCTTTTCATCAAATTTCCAAACAAGAAATGACAAGTCATGGAGGATGCCAGAACATGAGAGGGAGAGAGAGGGCAATGTCTCTTGAATACCTAAAGTCTCAGTGGCTACCAATTAGATGCATGCCGACCAAAGTTAATAAGGTAATGGAGGGAACCCAGGTATGGCTTGAACAGCACAGCTGGGTGGTAGCTGAGTGTTTTAGAATAGGTTCGGGTTCTGCAGGGCTGTAGTGGTGCAAGGGCCCTTTTGTGAGGTACCACAGGCACTTAGAAGCAGAGGGCAAGACAGGTATCAAACCTTAAAGCCTAGAGAAGGTGCTCCAGATTCAGAGGCCAGGGCGGGATCAGAGCTGGGCCATCATAGAACCAGAGATGGAAACAGCAGTTAGGAGGTCACAACAGGTGAAGGAGCTGTGGGAATGGCAAGGTAGGGGAATACAACCACTCAGATTCATGAGTATCCACAGCTGATGGTCATGAGTCAGTGGCGTATGGGTTGGTAGCAGCAAATCCGGCACCATGACCATCTGGAATGTCAGCCTGGAATAGACACTTGGACTTTCTCAGTCTCACATTGCTCATCTATTAAAAAAAAATGACAACTTGATTAAAGTATTTCTAAGAGTTTCTTCTAGATCTAAAATCAAATGAATTTCCTTCTTGATTGTTGAAATCAGAACTACTCTATGCTTTTAACTCAAACCCAAAAGCAGTCACACTCAAGATTTTTTTTAAAAAATCCATTTCTTATCAACATTAAGGAAAATGTCAGATGCTTAAGAAGTCACCCATTGATTTATTTCTTACCTTCTAAACAGCTATTCCTTTTAGCAAGATAAAAGTGTAACAAACCAAGGGGTAGAAACAAGAGGGCATTTTAAATCTCTAAATTGAAACAGAAAAGAAGGAAAGGTTTAAAGGTAGCATAATAATAGCTTTCTGTTTTCCCACTAAGAGCTTTTTATCTAAAAGCTTCACCCAGAATGCTAACAAGGCCAAGATTCAGAAATGCATCAAGTGAAACCATTTCCATTCCCAATGGCATTAATCTTCTCTGTGGTTTGGGTGGGATTAAAAGTAACCCAAAGAGTTGGCATTCCCCAGACGCTATTTAGGTACATCTGTCCAAACGCGCCAAGGTGCAGGCATTAGCCAATTCGCCCCACAATTCCCTGGCAGCACCTCCACGGACCTCTTCTTGAGCATGTATCCACTGCTGTCACCTGCCTGCTGCTCAGGGCACCAGAGACAAGTTGAGTCAAAGTTCTACTGGAGGCAGTCACCATTTGGGATTGCATTTACAAATCAGCCTACCAGTAGGTCACATCATTTATGCTGATAACATTCTTCTGTTAAGAAATAAAATAAACTCTCCCATTCAAATTAAAATATGAGCTTAGGTAAATTTTCCCATCTGTGCTATTTTTCTTTTCATTAATCCACATACTTTATATATTCCAAATGGCATTTGGAGCTAGTCAGTCTATTGTAGTACTGGTCAACTGCATCTTTAGCCACTTCATCAAAAAGTAGCTATCTCACCCTTTTAAAATATGAAAAAGGGGGGCCAGCACTGTGGCAGAGTAAGTTAGTCCTCCGCCTGCTGCGCCAGCATCCCATATGGGCGCCAGTTCTAGTCCCAGCTGCTCCTCTTCCAATCCAGCTCTCTGCTATGGCCTGCTATGGCCCAAGTCCTTGGGCTCCTGTACCCTCATGGGAGACTGGGAAGAAGCACCTGGCTCCTGGCTTTGGATTGGTGCAGCTCCAGCCGTTGCAGCCATCTGGGGAGTGAACCAATGGACAGAAGACCTTTCTCTCTGTCTCTCCCTCTCACTGTCTGTAACTCTACCTCTCAAATAAATAAAATCTTAAAAAAAAATATGAAAGGCCATAAAGAAAAAAACATTTGTAAACAATGTCTTCAATTCTCCAGGGACTGCCTTTCTCGACTGATACAGCACTTACAACATCAAATTCTCCTGCGGGGGTAGGTGTTTGCACCACAGTTAAGATGCCACTGAGGAACCCACATCTCATATTGGGGTGCTTGAGTTCAAGTCTAAGTTCTGCTTCTAAGTCCAGCTCCCTGTTTATGTGTACCCAGGAGGCAACAGATGATGGTTCAATACTTGGGTTCCTGTCCGTCTGGTGGGAGACCTGAGCTAAGTTCCTGGCTCTTAGCTCCAGCGTGGCCCAGCTGTGAGGGTTGCGGGCATTTAGGGAGTGAAGCTACAGATGGTATCTCTTCTCTTCTTTCTCTCCTTCTCTGACACTCAGATAAAAATAAATAAAATCTTTTTAACAAATCTACTGTTACTTGATGAAGATCTTGGGCTAGCACAGGTTGCTTTATTCCCTTTGGTTTCTATTTCCACTCTACCTTGTGCATTTGTTCACAATTATAGTCTAAGAGGCCAGTAAGGGCAGCATCACTGGAGTCTCATCAACATTGTCCTTCAAGTTCGAGCATCTGCAATATTCTGCTCCAAAATACTTTGTAATTAGAGATGGTACTCATCAGGAGGAAAATGACAAAGTTGATATTCCTACTGAAAAGTCACTGGAGCCAAGGAATCTGTCTCCAACTGTATTCATCACAAAAAGAAGCTTTTCAATGGTTGTTGGTGGTAATCACTAATGCTAACAATGTTTTCCCTCTATAAATTACTCCAGTTCCACGTGGGTTCCCAGAAGGTTCATCTTCTTTGTAAAGTCTTCTCAGAAAGTAGGCTTTGGGCCAGTGCTATGGTGCAGTAGGTTAAGCCTCTGCCTGTGGTGCTGGCATCCCATGTGAGTGCCAGTTGGTATCCTGGTTGCTCCTCTTCTGATCCAGCTCTCTGCTTATGACCTGGGAAAGCAGTGGAAGATGACCAAAGTACCTGGAGCCCTGCACTAATGTGGGAGACCCAGAAGTTGGTCCTGGCTCCTGGCTTCAGATTGCCTCAGTTCTGGCCACTGTGGCCATTTGGGGAGTGAACCAGCATATGGAAGACCTCTCTCTCTTGCTCTCACTCTCTCTTTGTCTTGGACTCTGCCTCTTAAATAGGTGAGTCAATCTTTTTAATAGATTTTTTTAAAGATTTATTTATTTGAAAATCAGAGTTACACAGAGAGGGAGAAGGAGGGGGAGAGGGAGAGAGGGGGAGAGAGATTTTCCATCCACTGATTCACTCCCCAATTGGCCTCAATAGTTGGAGTTGTGCCAATCTGAAGCCAGGAGCTTCTTCCAGGTCTCCTACGTGTGTGTAGGGGACCAAGGACTTGGGCCATCTTCCACTGCTTTCTCAGGCTATAACAGAGAGCTGGATCGGAAGTGGAGCAGCCAGAACATGAACCAGTGCCCATATGAGATGCCGGCTCTGCAGGCAGTGGCTTTACCCACTACACCACAGTGCTGTCCCAATCAATCTTTTTTTAAAAAAAGAAAGTAGGCTTTGTTTTCATGGAACAGAAAGTATATTCACTAAATATCCAGACGGCCCCAAATTAATGGAATTTATTAAACCTGAAAGGATAGACCTAGAGTTCAAGTTGGCATTGACAAATTTAATAGCGCATCAAAAAACAAATCTATGTATGCAAGGGACATGCAGAAAAGAGTCTCTGAGGAAGAGGAAACAAACCACAGGCATCTCAACCACTATGCCCTAACCAGTGAAAAGCCTGAGTGCATCCCAGGCAGTCCCAGTTGTACTCCTAGGCAACAAAGAACAAGGTCAGAGCACAAAGGCTCAGACAGACATGACTTCCACGCTCCTTTCTGGCATCCTTTGGCTAGGTCTGAGCCTCCTATCCACGTGAGGGTCCTCGTACCTTTCTCCTATTTTTTTAACTTTCTTTCATCGTTAGTCTCCTCTCAGGGTCATTGTGAGCTTTCCCCTGTGTTGACATCTCACAATTCCCTCCTTCCACACAGTTGCTTTATAGCTCTTAATTAACAAGTCACACACCTTGGCTTGCACTGACATTCTAGAAGAATCTTTCCTGGCATGTGGTTTGGTTTGGGATGTTCAAGTCCATTATTTGAGTATCTTTCAAGAAAATAAAGTCCTTCTTTTGCTAATGTAGATCCCTTGTCATTGTGTAACAACTATGATGTGCTATTCTACTGAAAGAACCACTGCCCGCCTTGACTAAAGACAGGAACAGAACTGGAAGTGCTTGCCTTGCCATCTACCCACACCGAGATGATAGTTCTGGAACTGTCACTTCCCAGTTGTGCGTGGAGGCAACATCCTTCTCTCGGGGTTTGGTTTCTTCCTTTGTAAAATAATGGCCAAGTTTCTCAGATTTCCCGATTCCCTTTCATCACTAACAGTCTCTAAGCCTCAGCCTCACACACACAAGGGAATTGCCCTTCCGCCACCAGTGTTCCCAGGCTGCCCACTGTATCTACATAAACCTTCCCAATGTGATCATGGACTCCTTGACCCATTACTTCCCAGGACAGGAAGAAACCACATCCAAATTTGATGAGCCTCAGGAAAGAGGGCTGGCCAGTCCAGTTTCAAAGTTGTTATGTTCTAGACCCCACCCTGTTCCAAAGTGAATTTGTTGCAGATTAGCTGGCTAAATAATGAAATACAAGCCTGGACACATTAGCAGAAGAAAAGAAAGAAAAAGCAAGGGTAAGGACTTAGATTGAACCCGAAATAAAACCTCCTTTGCCAATTCTTTTTATGTAAAAACATTTAATTGAAAAATAAAAATTTCATATACTGAAGGTATGCCAAATGATGATTTAATAGACATACATACCGTGTACTGACTGCCAGTCAAATTAATTAGTACTTCCATCACTTTCATAATTACCATTTGCCTGTGTGTCTGTGTGCTTAGGTGGTGAGAACACTCAAAACTCCATCAAATTTCAAGTAAACAATGTAAGATTATTAACTATAGTTGCTATGCTATTCATTAGGTTCCCCAGAGTTTATTGGTCTTGTAAATGAAAGTTTGTACTCTTGCCCAACATCTTCCCTATTCTCCCGCTTCCTAATCCCTGGCAACCAACATTCTGCCCCCTGCTCCTGTGAGTTCAGCTTTCTTAAATTCCACATATAAATGAGATCATTGTCTTTGTGGGCCTACCTTATTTTCCCGAATGTACTCCAGATTCATCATTCATGTTTACTACAAATGGCAGGCTTTCCCTAATTTTTTTAAAGACTGAATAAATACAACTCTATATGTGTGTATCTTATTTTCTTGATCCATTCATTTGTCAATGGACACTTTGGTTATTTTTAAATCTTGGCTAATATGAATACTACTTAATAAACATGGGGGTGCCTGTATGTTCCAGAGATACTTTCCTTTGGATACACATCTAGAAGTGGGATTGCTGGATCCTAATGCAGTTCTGTTTTTAACTCTTTTGTGGAAAGTGTACACATTTTCCATAACGACTGTGCCACTTTGCATTCTCTCCATACCTCCTACCCTCGCAATTGTATTTTCCATAAAAACCACCCAAACAAAGTGTGAGGTAACATTTCATTAGAGTTTTAATTTGCATTTTCCTAATAGTTCTTGATGTTGACCATCTTTGCACACACTTGCTGGCCATTTGTATGTTTTCTTCAGAAAAATGTCCACTCAGTTTCCTTATCCATTTTTTAAACAAAGTTGTTGGGGTTTTGTTTTTGCTATTGAATTATGTGAGCACCTTATATATTTTATTAACTCCTTATTACAAATATGGTTTGCAAATATTTTCTCCTATTCTGTAGGTTGCTGTTTCACTTTCTTGACTGCTCCCTTTGCTGTGCAGAATCTTTTTTAGTTTTCTATAATCCCACCTGTTGCCTTTTGCTTTTGTTTCCTGTGCCACTGCTGCCATAGCCCTCCCTCCCAAAATCATTTCCAAGACCGATATCAAGAAGCTTTTCCCCTGTGTTTTGTTTAAGCATCTTGGGAGTTTCAGATCTTACAGATTAAATCGTTAATCCATTTAGAGTTAATCCCTTTTAAAGTCCATTTTCTGTTGCTATACCAAATACCACAGTCAGAGTGGTTCATAAAGAATGAAGGCTTATTTGGTTGCATGGTGGTGAAGGGTGGAAAGCTCGACACTGGGAAGCCACATCTGGTACGGTCCCTCTTGGGATTACAACTCTGCAGATCCCAGCTGGTGTAGGGCATCATGGGGTAGGATGGAGCAAGTTTGCTAACCTGAGTCTTCCTCCTCATAGAAAATGACCAATTCAATCATAGAGCCCCATACTCATGGCTTTGTTTCACCTTAATTACCTCCCAAATGCCCCACCTCCAAAGAGCATAAGGAGATTAAGTTTCCACTGCTTCAGTACAGTCTTGAACTGAGAACTGAAATTTTGGTCAACTACGGACTGCATATGATAACACCTTTAAACTATAATGGAGCTGAAAATTTCTCATCACCTGGTGGCATCATAGCCATCATAAAATCATAGCACAGACATTACTCACGTGCTTGTTCCAAAGCTGGTATAAACAAACCTATTTTGCTGTCAGTCATAAAAGTGTAACACACAGCTATACACACAATTCTTTTTAAAAAATGATTCATTTATTTATTTGAAAGAGTTACAGAGAGAGGGAGAGCCAGACAGAGAGATCTTCCATCCACTGGTTCACTCCCCAGATGACCACAAGCCCAGAACCAGGCCACATGGAAACAGCTTAACCTAGTACAGCACAATGACACACTCTCCCCTTTTAAGATTTATCAAAAAAATTTTGTTTATTTGAAAGAGAGTTACAGAAAAAATGTGATAAAGCACTTCCATCTGCTCATTCACTCCCCAAATGGCCACAATGGCCAGGGCTGGCCCAGGTTGAAATCAAGAGCCTGGAACTCCACCTGGTTCTCCCACATGGATAGCAGGGGCCCAAGCACTTGGACCATCTTCCACTGCCTTGCCAAGCACATTAGCAGGGAGTTGGATCGAAAGTGAGGCAGCTGGTACTTGAACCAGTGCTCATATGGGATGCCGGTGTTGCAGGTGGCAGCTGAACCCTACACTACAATGCTGGCCCTCATAGTTCTTGATGGCAGTGATGAATGTTTGTTACTAGTCTATGTATTTACTGCATTTCCTACATTTTTCCCTCTTGATTTTGGAGTGTAATCCATCCACTTATTTGAAAACAGATTAGTGTAAAACAGTCTGCCAAGTTAACCTCCTACATCCAGGTTCATTTTGCATCTTGAGTTTGCCAAGAGGTCATATGGATTAACTGCCTATACATCTATCTTCCTGCACACTCTATGATGTTGACAGGGATGCAATTGCCCAACAGCACATTTCTCAGAAAGTGTCCCCATTGTTAAATGACAAGAGATTGTCATACAGGGATTAAATTCAACATGAATTCTGGTGGGAACATCTAAGTCACAGCTGTCCCCTCGGCCAGTCCTCATGAATGGGCCTTATATTTAGCTGTGAGTTCTCTAGCAGCCAAAGAGAAAAGAAAAATCCAGTGAGTCAATTGAAGAAAAGTCTCCCTCTTGTCTCCCAGGCCCTTCCCTCTGTTTCACCTCTCTTTAGGCTGCATCTAATATACTGCTCAATGTCAACAGTTATTCCCTGAAGTATATCAAGGAAGCTGAAGTTCTTCTGTCTTTGACTAACTCTTAGCTCAAGAAGAAATGAGAACCCATTAACCATGAGGCAGCTCCTATTTCTCATCAGACAAGGGTAGCACAATGATGATCATCCCTGGCATCCCTGCCAGTGAAACCACGGAGAAGTATCAGTCCATTCTGATGTTTCCAGGTTTTCCTACAATGCCTCACTCACTGGTTTAAGAACTGATTGCCACAAACATGCTTCTCTGCCTCTCTACAACACAAAAGCAAAAAGCTCCCATCAGCTCCAACAAGAGCCTTTGATGCATCATTAAATAAACATCTGGCTCTCCAAGGAGAGACACATTGTCTCAGCAGAGCAGGGCTGTTTCCAAATGGTCCTACATCCAATCACCAGAAAGAAAAAGATCGAGCTTCTCCTCAAAGAGAACCCACTGACAGGAGTGCCATTTTGTTAAGAAATCTGGCAGAGCAAGCACTTTTCCAGGAGTCTCAGAGACTGCTGAAATCAACAGGAAGTATCTTCATATTTAAATAATGACTTAAAGTTTCTGAAATATCTGCTTATCTCCTCGCTGTCCCAAAATCATTGTGAAAGAAAACCCAGTAAAAGGAGTGTCACAATTTCCATTTTTTACATGAAGAATGCAAGACTGATTGGGAGACTGTTTGGAGATGGTTTGTATAGCCATGGTCAGCTGTTCTGACTCCAATAGAATAGAAATTCTGAGTGGCAAGTAGATAGTGAGGTCTTGGACCTTGTGATCACTAACTAGTCGTGAACCATCTTCTCTTGGATTAGTAGAGAGGACAGATACAAACTTTGATTCTACCATCACAAGTGGGAAAACTAAAGAAGCCCATCTCTGGGGTCTGCCACCCCCATCCCAGCCTGTTCTTGAGTCCATGTTTTCATTGAGCCATTGGCTTCATTCATTGATGGCACATTTGCTCAGCCCAGCACTTACAGAAGAGAACAAATTAACTCATTAACCTAAAAGGTATTATCACACATGGGCAGTTTCAGCCCTAGCTTTCCTCTGTAATCCATGCAAGACCTTATCGTGAGGTGAATGAATAATACAGACACAGGATGGTAGGAACATTTTTCCTTGATGAAAGTCAACTTTTCTTGTACTCACTCTTCATCCCTTGCACACAAACAAGATAACAATGCCCAGTTACTCCGAAAGACTCCCACCACTGAAAGCAGAGTCTCCCAGTTCACTCTCTGGGGTACTATCTGTGAATGAACAGCAGTAGCCTTTAGTACTTCATTAAGCCTTCTTTCTAATTTATAAAGTCCAGAGCAGCCTCTCCCGCTGACCCACAGTCATTACAACTTCTTCCTGTAGGCAATCCACCATCTGCCCCCCAGCCCAACACCCAGCAGATGAAGAAAACGGGGATAGACTGTCCTTCACTCTCTCATCTCATGTCCCCAGTGCTCTGTTACAACACTGCATCCTGGTGCTGTGCCTTCTTTCCACAACCTGCTTTATCCACTGGAGGAGGTCTCTGGATGCTCCATGGACACAGTAAGATAAGGCTGTGGATCTCACAGCCCCTAAATTCTGCACTGGCCAGTTTACAAATCTTTCCCAGGAATAGTTCCATTTCTACTTCTGGGCTGTATTTCCATTACAGCCAAGTTTAATCCTACCCTGTAAATTAAATGAGTTTTTACTATTCTTCCTTAGAAGCTGGCCCTGTGTACAATGATGCTCTCAAGTTATTGAACCAGACCTAGTGCTTGATGGAAACTGATAAGCAGTCTTCATCCTTGCATCGTCTATGGAGAAATGTCTGTGCCAGGCTACAGAGCACGACTTATGGGCAGATTATAACCTCCATTGCTTCCTAGGGTCACATTAAGCTTAAAGATAACAAATGTCAACCTTGGGGCCACCACTGTGGTGCCTTAGGTTAAGCCATGGCCTACAGTGCTGGCATCCCATATGGCTGCTGGTTCAAGTCCCAGCTGCTCCACTTCTGATCTTGCTTCCTACTAATGACCTGAGAGAGCAGCCTAAGATGACCCAAGAGCTTTGAACCCTGAACCTACATGGGAGACCAAGAAAAACTCCTGGCTCCTGGTTTCAGATAGAACCAGCTCTGGCCATTGTGGCTATTTGGGGAGCAAACCAGCAGATGGAAGATTTCTCTGTCTCTCTCCCTAACTCTACCTTTCAAGTAAATAAAATAAATCTTTTTTAAAAATTCAATCTAATGCTCCTTTAAAAGACACAGCTATAATGAGAACCTCTGGGATGCCTTGCTAGCATTGCAAGGGGGAAGCACTTGCATTGAATTATGGCAATGATTCCGTTGTTCCTGGTGAAATAATTTCTATGCAATATTGTCAATAATCTACTGTAATTAGACAGGCAGCTCTCCAATTTCCTACAGTGAGAATATAGCCACAACACAAATGCACATGTGTGCATGTTCAAAATTCATTCCCCATTAATGGGATTTGGCAGCCAAAGGGACTGTCTACCAGACTGACCCCAGTATAAAGTTACAATTGTGAGAGCGGAGGCTGTTGGTACCTTACCCACATTCCTTTTCTACACTGGTACCCTCACCTTCCTCTAAGTCTCCCAAGGGGAATGCTGGACTCACAGCTGCCACGTTTCCTTTACAAATGATCCTCACCACAGGAACCACTTTGCCTATTGATTAATGCCTTGGAGGTCTTCAAGACAGAGCCTCCCCTGTGAGATGCAGGAGAGAAGCATTCAGACAATGACAGAGCAATATGAATATTGGACTGGACCCTTTACTTCCCCACTATGACAACGCTGGGTGCTATTCATGCTCCAGCCCAGTAAACCACACCTGGATACAAATGATGGTAACTCCTTTCTTCTGAGATGTGTGTCTCTTATCTTCATCCCATGGTGCTATTTCAACATCAAAGAACAGAAGCAACCCTAGACTTCAAAGGCACTGTGTGTCGATAGGCACATAGCCCAAATCTTACATAACCAGGCGGGATCATGCTCTAAGGAATGATTTCCATGGAAAATATGCCTCTGGAATGTATGTATTTGCCTTAGGTTTTCAGGAAGGCACTACTGATTTCCAAATAAGGACAAAGTTAAATTGTCCAGTTGAGGGTGGGACGGAGTTAAGTTTAAGACAGACATATTTTACAGCATTACAAGTTGTCTTTACACTCCATCAGACGTTTGGGGGGTCCCTGTGGAGTTTTGCAGTAAGTGTCTTACATTGTAACAGTTTGTGAGTGGATTTGCATGTCTGACTTCTAGCTGGGATTTGACTGGGAGTATGTTAATTTGGCAAAATTCTGTGGTGTCAATCCTCTTGAAATGGGGAACTATGGTATTTTGCCTGTCCAGAATCTATTCTCCCTACAGTAGCAGCACCCCTATTGTCCTGGCAAATCAACTCCCTGGACTCCCAGCTCAAGTGGCTCTGCTAGAGTTAGCCCGTTCTTCAAATCCAAGGTAAATGTGGTTTGGTGAAACAGACTTTCACATCCCCTCATGACAATGAGTGGTTCAGGAGCCAAGCTTGGCCAATTACAGCCTAAGAACATCAGTCTTATGTTATTGTGGGGAAAACTGGAAGGACTGCTTTTCTCCTAGGTTCCTGAAGCTTGTAGAATGCAGGCCTAGACCTGCTGATGTTATCATTCCGAAACAAGGAGACACTCTGCAGGAGAAGCCAGTGCAGACACAAGCAGACCTGAAAGATGAAAACAACTTCTCCCAAACATATTCCTGCTATCACCATTACAGTGAGCAGCACATATTTTAAAGCGTAGGTCATTTCTGACTTTGATAGTAGCCATTTTATACATACTTTAGGTAAGTGTGTTATGATCTGAATGTTTCAGTACCTTCATGAGCAAACAGACACATACTTTTAACCTACAGCAAGTATGTCTCATTTAACTAAATCCACATTATTTTCACTTGTTCTGGGACAAATACAGGGATATTTGAAGGATTCTAGGAAAAGTGAGAAATTATTCTTCCCCGAGAATTTTATAATACCTCTCACTTCGGAAAGAGACGCATTAGATTTTAATGGGAGTCTGTTGTACCCATCTCCATTGGAATAGCACATGGACATCTAAGGTTTATGTTATCACATGTTTTATTAATAACCTCAAAGCCAATGGAGATATAGGTGAGTCAAGCTGTTTCCTGGATCTAAACCATGAATTGTACCAAACCAGAGATGATGACTCCAGTGGGACACTGCCATGTATTTTTAAACTTTTGAGATTGGAGAGTAGCTTGTTTTCGAAAAAGAACAGCCTGTCCTATTGAATGACTCATTTGAGAAACTTCCATTTTTGTGCCATTTTAAAGCTGAGTTTCAGACTTGAAATTTGGATTGCCTTTAAAGTAGACATGGTATTTGGATAACTTTATTTTGATAAAATATCACATCATCACATCATAGATGCCACAGTCCCTGTTTCTATTTACCCCTTAAAATAATCATTAAATTCAATAGTTTTTCCAAGATTTGGATCAACTTAGGAGCAAGAGAGCCACAAGGCAATATCCTACTTCTCCATAGCACTGTCCGGTTTATGGAAGAGCCTTCATAGGCATGGTTCCTCAGAAATCAGCATTGTCGACTAGTGACTATATCTAAGTAGTTGTTTGTCATGTTCATGAGGCATTATTTATTTTATCCATTCTTATTCTCTTTACCAAATTTCTGCTACCCATAGAGAAGCTCTCAGAATTTATCTCCCACTTGGATTTTGCAAGAGCCTCACAACTTGTTCCCACTGCCTAACTTTTATTCTCAATATTCTTCACGGATAGCTCTTACAACGTCATTTCCCAACTGCATGTTAAGAGTGTGGGGGGTGGGGGAGATAGGCATCTGAATAGTTACCGATGGTCAGCCCTGCATTTCCAATGCCAAGTCCGATCCATCCTTCATTCTCACAAGGTTCACAGAGGAAGACTGAATTGGTACAAAGCTGAAAGATAGGGAGATAGACTTGGAAGCATACATACAAAGATGGAAGAATGGGCAAAAATCACATGAGTGGGAAGGCTCCAGTGGAACCAGGAAGGTTTAGGAGGCCAAAGTGACCAGCACAAAGCCCTAAGAAAGACAGCTATACCAAAAGGGTCTTGTAAGCTCTGAAATGGCTTAGTCCCACTCAATAGTTTAGGGACAATCTAAATATTTGACTGCTTCTGAAGGAACCAAAAGTAAGAGAGACAGAAAAGACAGTGATCTCTCTCTCAGTACAGGGCGTGATGTGAGGGAGGAAAGAGGCCCTCTTTAGGGCACATCGATTTGTGACAGTGAAGCCTCAGGATGGAGCTCAGCTCCAAGCACGGTGCTGTCTTCTAAGACCGCAGTGACCACTTCTGTGAAGCTCCGAGGCCCCATCAAGAGGGCACCAATGAGGGCCAGCGCTGTGGCATGGTGGGTTAAACTTCTGCCTGCGGTGCCGGCATCCCATATGGGCGCTGGTTCAAGCCCCAGCTGCTCTGAGTTTCCTGGCTCCCTGCTGATGGCCTGGGAAAGCAGTAGAAGGCATTGGCCCAAGGGCTTGGGCCCCTGCACCCACGTGGGAGTCCTGGAGGAAGCTGCTGCCTCCTGGCTTCGGATCAGCTCAGCTCTGGCTATTTGGAGAGTGAACCAGAGGCTCTCTGTCTGTAACTCAGCCTCGCAAGCAAATAAATGAATAAATCTTTAACCAAAAAAAAAAAAAAAAAAAAAAAGATGGTAGTAACGGTACACCAGCAGTGGCTGGCTCAGTCCCTAGGTCCTGAACCATTTCAGTCTTATACAAGGTACTTCAACACACTTAAGGACAATGGAATTAAAAGATGAGTTTCAATTCAAAAAATTCTGTAATCTATGCATACCAGGAATCTTCAAACAAGTTCATGGCAAAATGCATGTCATGAAAGAGTTAGGCATGGATTTCAAACTTTTTTGGCACCAAAACAAACTTATTTTTTAATTTCCTTTTTCCAAAAACTTTTTGAAGTATGCTTGGACACTGTGGCCAGCCAAGAGGAGCAGCAGCACCAAGGAATTTTGAGAAGACATCTAGAAACAGAGCAGACTCTATGTCAGGTATCACATTCCAACGCAGTGTACTGGCAGGTTTGGAGGAGCTAAGTGACCCCTGTGAAAAGCCCCTGAGAGATGGGACTGCTCAGCTAGGCAGGTGCACACCATGCTTGGCTGACTATTCCCTAGTACCCAGGGAGCTTGTTAAAATGCACACATTTCCAGGAGCTCCACCTACAGATTCAAGTTCAGCGAATCTTGGATAATGCTCCAACTTCCAAATTTTTAACAAGCTCCCAGGTGATCTGCAGGCCTAGCCAGCTTGGAAGGTAGCCTTGGAGGCTAAGCCTGCTCTACAAGGTGCTCCATCCAAGGCTGTTCCACTTTTTCCCTTATCCCGGTTCCCAAGCTAACTGGGTGCCTGGTGAGTCTATTAGGTGCCAGCTGTTTATCAGTGACTTCACAGTGGTAAGTCCCAGTGCATGCACATTGGAATCACCTATGAGTTTTAAGTTTCAAAATCCAGGGGCAGGAGTTTGGTTACAGAAGCCAAGACCCTACTTGGAACACCCATAGCCCATATCAAAGTGCCTGAGTCTGAGGACTGGATCATTGCCCAATTCCAGCTTCCTGCTATTGTGTAAACTAGGAGACAGTGGTGATGGCTCAAGTGGTGGGCCCCTGCCACCCACATGGAAGATCTGGCTTGCCTTCCCAGTTCCTGGCTTCTGCTTGGCCCATTCCTTGTTCCTCTAGCGATTGGATTGATCCAGTGGATGGAGGGAAAATGGGTTCATGTGCATGCACACCCTCTCTCCACCTTTCAAATAATTTATTTTTTAAATTTTCTGTTCATCTACTTGAAAGGCAGAGTGACAGAGAGGGAGAGAGAAGGAGAAAGACATCTACCATTTACTGGTTCACTACCCAAATTATCACCAACAGCCAAGGCCAGGCCAAGCTGAAGCCAGGAGCTCCATCCAGGTCTCCTGTGTGGGTGGCAGGGGCCCAAGCTCTTGAGCCATCACCCACTGCCTCCCAGGTGCATCAGCAGGAAGCTGGATCAGACACAGAGGAGCCAGGACACAAACAAATACTCAGATACGGAAGGAGGCATCCCCAGGAGCAGTTCAACCCCCAAGGCCACAACACGCATCCTTAATTAAATAATTTAAATATTCTTTTATAAAAGTTTCAAAATCCAGAGTTCATTCAGCCCCAAGTAAATCACAGCTGGGGGAGGGGTTTAGACACATGTCAATACTTGTTTAAGCTTCCCAGGTGATCCCAACAGAGATATTTTTGCAAATCAAAGTTCAATAGTCTTGATACTCAAATTGTGGGTTACAGAACAACAGCATGAGCACCCCCGGGGAGCTTGTTAGAAAAGCAGAAGAACTGAATTAAGATCCGCATCGTAACAAATCTGCAGATAATGTGTGTGCATAGACCTGTTCCAAAAAATCCAGTTCTATTTGTTGGAATCTCATCATTGCTTTGTCAGTGTTGAGATCAGTTCTGAAGGAGCAGATAGGGATAAAACAGATAAGGCTCTGCAGCTAACTCTCAGGTTCACAGGCACAAACCAGGAACTCATGTTTAAAGGACTGATGACTGTGGAAAGATCCAGCTTGCCCTGCCCCACCCCAGGGCATTCAGCACTTACAGACACCACATGTTCATTACGATATTTTTTTTTTTTTTGACAGGCAGAGTTAGACAGTGAGAGAGAGAGAGATAGAGAGAAAGGTCTTCCTTTTTCCGTTGGTTCACCCCACAAGTGACCGCTACGGCCACCGTGTTGTGGCCGGCACATTGCACCGATTCGAAGCCAGGAGCCAGGTGCTTCCTCCTGGTCTCCCATGCGGGTGCAGGGCCCAAGGACCTGGGCCATCCTCCACTGCCTTCCCGGGCAATAGCAGAGAGCTGGCCTGGAAGAGGGGCAACTGGGACAGAATCCGGCGCCCCAACAGGGACTAGAACCCGGTGTGCCGGCGCCACAGGTGGAGGATTAGCCTAGTGAGCCATGGCGCCAGCCCCATTACAATATTTCTATTTGCTAGCTGTCTAAGCTGAAAGACCTTGGCATAAGTTGCTTAGTTTGTGGGCCACAGCACCAGCCCAGCCCGCTCAGCCACAGGAGCCTGCCCAGAGACCCCCGGAGTCTGCAGGCAGTTGCATCCTCCCCCCCCACCCGGCCCCACCTATCCCACTGTCACAGGTCCTGTGCTGAATACACCTGAGTGACAGCGGCTGACTGCTGAGCTGGCTGAGGACGCAAGACACAGTTGGCAAACTGCCTGCATGACTCTGTCACTGGGAGAGAAGGCGACCCGTGGATAAAATCCCTGGCAAGCACAAGCTCAGAGCGACATCCTGGTGCAGACCTCTTTCTGTTGTAATTGCCAATTTGTCCATGTCAGCGTGACAGCCGCATCTAATGTACCATGCATAAGCAGCCATTCTCTTCCGGCGAGGTGAAACCAGGGCAGAGGCCTCTGTCAGTTACTAGCCGAGGAGCAGGACTCTCCCAAGTCCCGGAGGATGGGGTGGTCCTCTGCCAGAACTGCTCTCCCTCCGCACTCAGGGTAGCACGAGGAGTAAATGAGATCATCTTTTCAAAACGCTTTGGACAAGGCAATTTTATTATTACATTTATTGAGTCATTTTCTAGGGTGACAGTCTCATTTTTACACTCTCAACTTTGCAACTCAAAGAAGAAATAAGTTCATTAAGCAGATTTCTCCCACCTCTCCTCTCTGGCACCCTCTGGAATGCCTTTTGTAGGTGTTACATGGATCAGCAGAAGCTGGGAACCTCCGAAAGCAAGGCAGAAGGAAGAATGCTCAATGGACTATGCGCCAGTGACAAGCTGGCAGGGAGCACGAAGCCTCGACTGAGCAGGCAGGAGGAACCATTGCACACACATCTTCAGCTGCTCTCATTCGAGCTTCCAGAGTTAGGCCAGAGTTTTCCAGACTTCAGCAGGAAACAAAATCCCCTGGAGTTGTGCTGAGCCCCACCTCCCGTGTTTCTGAACTGATATGTCTGGACTGGAGTGCAGGACTAGGCACTGCTAAACAGCACCCAGGGATGCTGATGCTGCTGGCCCAGGCACCACACTCTGAGCCTCAGGGAGCTCATGCAACCCCAAGAACAGAGGTGGGGTTCAGGAAGCAGGGAGGCAGCTTCACGAGGTAACTCTCTCCATTCTCCTTTGGTCAACAGAGCAGCTTTGTTCTGTATAGATAATCTTCGACTTGTGATGAGGCTATGTCCTGATAAATCCATCCTAAGCTCAAAATAACCAAAGTCAAAAAATGCATTTGATTACATCTAACCGAACGAACATCACGGTTTAGCTGCAGAACATATTGGGAGAGCATCAATCATTTTTTTCTGTGATCATATTCACTGTTAACTGCACAGCAACCCAAGAGATGATCATACTACACACAACTAGCCCCAGAAAATATAAAAATCCAAAATTCGAAGCATAGCATCTACAGAATGACTCTTGCTTTTGTGCCATGATAAAGGCAATAAATCCTAAGCTGAGCCATCATAAAGCAAGGACTGTCTATACTCAGATTGAGAAGACAACACAAACATGGAACAATAGTCCACCTGAAAGAGTAATCAAAGACATGGATATGGTTTTTCAGTGACATTATCATTGCTATTGTTAGTCCATGAAATGAGTAAAAAGAATTATAATAATCAGTTCTTGTAATGAAAGGTGGATTTATAACACAATACCACTGTGGTACACTGGCCCAAACCTTCAGGAAAGCAGGTGGGAGATAATTAAAGAGCAATAAAGATGTTTATACTTTTGCAGTGAAAAAAAATACCTCTTGTGACAATCTCTCTTTAAGAAACTAATCATGGTACCTATTGCCAAAGCGTCCCAAAGGCCTGTGCCAAGCTGCCCTTCTGCCAGCAACACCAGACAGCTCAGGTCACCCCAACTTGCATCAGCACTTGGAACTTTCGGTCCTACAGACCCCAGGCATTCTGGGGGGGACACAGGGGTGGCTCCCTCTGCTTCAGAGCATTCTCAACATCTGGGAAATTAACATCCTAGGAAACACAGCAGCAGAATGTTACTTGTTACGGGAGAGATCTCCCAAGTGTGGCAGAAACGAAACTCCCGGGCTTAGAAAGCCAGCAGAGTACTCGCTGGGTGCATCAGCCTGGACCAGAGGTCGATGCTCGGCGAACGTGGTTCAGTGCGGCCACTAGAGGCGCTGAGAGGGAATTACACTAAAGACAGACCAGGACCCTCCCTGGGGACAGGAGGCACGGTAGGACAACAGAAGCTGGAAAGCAAAGAGAAGGAAGGGAAGAAAAGGAGAAGGAGGGGAAAGGAGAAAGTGTCCAATTATCAAGAAGCCGTTAGACAGCAAGGGCTGAGCAGCCAGGGGTCAACATCCAAATTTCTCTCTCCATGCAAACAATCTCTGTTCATGTTTTCCTGCGCAGCAACTGTACCTTTCC
The DNA here is from genome assembly GCF_051225735.1 of Oryctolagus cuniculus. Taxonomy (NCBI): domain Eukaryota; kingdom Metazoa; phylum Chordata; class Mammalia; order Lagomorpha; family Leporidae; genus Oryctolagus; species Oryctolagus cuniculus. The sequence continues at coordinate 18,112,745 of NC_142881.1, read as the reverse complement.
CAGATGCGACACGGGAACATTTCTGAGTTGTTAACCCATCACTGTTCAGTCGCTTTCATTTCACTGGGGGTGAGGTGCCTTCCAAACAGCTGCTGAGAAGCCCTGAGAGAGTAAATGGCAGACCAGCTCCTGGGGATGGACTCGAAGCTGTGGAAGAACCACACCGCGAGTGGGAGCATCCCCAGGGCAGGGGTCCAGGCTGAGCGTGGGCCACAGGATCAGGGCTGCTGCAGTGGTGCTGGGGGGAGGGGAGGCACAGCGGCCCCTGCTGGGGCACTGCCTCGCTGCTCGGCCACCTTTCTGGAGCAGAGCTTCCTGGAATGACTGCACAGTCATCTATGCACCGGGCATCTGGTGGCCCCTGCCCAGGGCCGCTGGGTTCAGCAGGGGTGTGACACCTCGCCCACGCCCTGAGTCTCTGCTCTGCATCCTCTAGCTGTCCTTCCAGGACCCCTCCCCAAGGTGCTCCTTACAACAATGGCAAGATCAGAGGGCACCAGGGGTGAGTCTCTAAATTTGAACCCTGGGACCATGGAAACCTTGGGCCAGAACACTGGGGAAGGGGCGTTTTTGTTTTGTATTGATGCTATTCCATTGAATTATCAAATGACTCTGTGTGGTAGGTATTGTCAGAACCCCGTTTTACAGATGAGAAAACTGAGGCAGTGGACTTGAGATCCTCAAGGTCACTGTGCTAGTAAATGACATTTTCAAGGGTAAATCCAGATAATCCCATCTGCACTCAAATGCCAAGTTCACACTGTCAGAGACCGAAGAAGGGAGAGCAGAGAGACCAGGGCCCAGCTCCCATCTCGGCTAAACACCGTGTCCACTTGCTCTCTGGCCTTGATACTTGACTGTGGAATCAGTCAACAAGAGCGGAGTTGAGAGCAGAAGGCAGAGACAGGGAAAGTGACCGCTTCTTCTCTTAGCGCCCTGAGGAATAGTTACTGGTTCACATCGTGTCTTCTTTTTGTTTTCTAATTTTCTGAACTATTAAGCCTTCTTCCAGGCACGTGCATACAGTCCTTCTCCCCTGTTTGTTCCCCTTGTAGCCCATTTGCTGAATTCATTTAACTACTCAGGTCTCAGCTTACCTATACCTCTTCCTTCTGTCTCAGACTCAGCCACCATTATCCACATGCAACAGCCCACCGCCACCCTGCTCCACCCCTGCTCCCTCAGCCACAGCCTGCAATGCCATCTCTGGGATCTGGGAACGGGCACCTGACGGGCTGCATCCCCAGGGAGCACACAACCCACCCAACAGAAACAATGCCTACAGCACTCCATTTGTCTCACACACACAGCCAGTTAGCAACCACAAGACAGCACACTCGACATCTGGTCTCCCCGGTAGAATGCAGGACTCCAGCCTGAATTCTCTATGTCACCCCACCCCCACCCCGAGCTTTGAACAAAGCAGGTATTCCCTACCTGCTCAGGGTGGGTTTTTGGCAGAGCAGTTAAGACACTGCTTGGAATGGTCCTATGCCATATTGAAGGGTCCTGGTTCAGGGTCTCACCCCTCTTCTGATTCCAGTTTCCTGCTAGCGTGCATTCTAGGAGACAATAGATAATGGCTCAAATATTTGAGTCCCTGCTACCCATTTGGGAGACCTAGGTTGAGTTCTGAGCTCCTGGCTTCACCCTGGCCCAACATTGGCTGTTGTGGGTATTTGAGGAATGAACCAGTGGATGGGAGCGCGCGCTCGCTCTCTCTCTCACTCTCGCTCTCCACTTAAAATTATATGAAAATAAATAAAAATTAACTGCTGAGAAAGGTTTTTCACACAGAAGTTTTGCAAGTGTTCTATTACAATCTAACCTTTAGGTTTCTAACAACTCTACAATCCCGAACCTTAGTTAGATACAAACCTAATCCGACCCTAAGTAACACCCAGTACCAAGGACAACGTGTATGCACTTGTGCGCATCTGTAGACACTGCTTTGACCATCAATAAAGCCTTTGAAATCGTAATCCAAAGGCCACAGCCATCTATGAAAGGTTTGTCAGAGCTCCCTTTGAAATAGCCACCCTGGACTTGACCTTTGATTTTCCATAGGAAGCCCTGCCCACAGACCTCTCAGGAAATTGGTTTTTGGTCTGGTCCCCATGCCGTGTGAGCATCTCAGTAACAAACCTTGTAGAGTTGCTGTTTCTCTGTGGAACATCACATGCTGCCAGCTTCCACCTTCCCTCTCAGTTACTGCTCAAAAATCCCCACTGCCCATCAAATCCCCAGGCCCTTCAGCCCTAGATACCACCACTGCCACCACCACCATTGCCACTACCACCACTGCCACTACCACTACTACCACTTAGTGCAGTTCCCAGCCAACCTGTTCTGCACGCTGTTGGCTGTTACTATTAACTCAGGGTGAGGGGGCAGTAGATAAACATCTACCATGAGCGAAGCTAAACGTGTATCTTTCACACAACAGCAGACTGGAAGCCATCCACAGCTCTCCAGGATTGCTTTGCAGTAAGTGTAACCAGAAACAGGCAGAAGAGCTTGTGTGTTCATCCAATGGCTGATTTTATCCTCAAGGATTTCTAGGAAAAGCCATCTTTGTAGAGCCAAACAAAATGTAAATTATGTTCCTATCTTTTGCTCACAAGACCAATATTTAAATTTGCTTATCTTTCCTATTTCCCCATCTTTTCAAATGAACTTGGAACCATTTTACATAAACAGATTTGATACTGTAACTTTTTTTAAAAAAAAAGAAATTAGGAAAAAGGGTGAAAAATAAGATGAAATCAGATTGCAAATAATATTTTATACAGTTATGTGTAGCAGTATCTCCCACCCTACATGCTCTCACCATATGATCTTGACAACCCTCCTATGGAGGGGTGGGGTCTTTGTCCCCCTTGTCCTTCTTGGGTGGGCTATGGCTCCCTTGGGACTGAGTATGGTGGAGGGTGTGAAAAGACAGCTCAAGGGTTGGCATTGTGTTACAGATTAAGATGTTTTTTGTGATCTATAGGAGTGAGTCAAGTCCTGGCTACTCCACTTTTGATCTATCTCCCTGCTGGTATACCTGGGAAACCATGAAATATGGCCCAAATGCTTGGGACCCCACCATCCACCTGAGAGACCCAGATGAGACTCCAGCCTCTTAGCTTAAGCCTGGCCCAGCCTGGCCATTGAGGCAACTTGATGAGTGAACCAGCAGATGGAAGATTTTATATAAATATACATATACATACATACATATATATACACACACACATACATACACACACACACACACATTCCCTCTGTCTCTTCCCCCTCTCTCTGTAACTCTGCCTTCCAGATAAATAAATAAAATCTTTCGTAAAAGCAAAGATAGTTCAGCTTTTGGTTTGTTCAATGAAATACCCACAATTGTAGCCTTTAGCAGCTGTGTAAGGAGCCAAGCCTGAAGCAGCCATGCTGTGGAGAAGCCCAAGCCACCTGTAGGTATAGCAGTCAGCAGTCCCTGTCCAAGTGCCGGACGTGTCTGTAAACCTGGGCGGTAATTAGACCCCTTGGATGTTCTGTGGCCCGGCCAAAGCCACCACCCCATAGCAGTGCAGTGGCCAAGCCTCTGAGTCCAGCTCTGTCATGAAACAGATGTGTGACCGGGGCAACAGCAACATCTACACGATGCCTCACCTCACCAAGCATCCTTCTTGGGTATTACAGTTCACCTATTCTTCCCTAGAGCTTTGTGGAGTGGAGCAAGTGTTCATCCCCTGCAAACTCAGTTTCCACACCATGAAAATGGGCATCATGACCCAGTTCATTCAAAAGACTTTTGTGAGAGACAAATGAGTCAGTATGAACACACATCAGGACAGAAAAAGAAAATAGATCTGTCAGCTAACAAGAAAAATATCAACACAGGCACAAAATATTGATCTTTGTTAATGTACATAGTCAATAGCTACACACACACACACACACTATATATATATATATATATATATATATATATATACACACACACACACAGACATCATATTCTCACACCCCAGGGTAAATAAACTTGGTTAAAAGTAACTCAAATCTAGGAAACAGAAGCTTCCTTTTCCTGCCAAGTAGCTAGTGGAGACTTCTGGATTTAGTCCATCCCTCCCCAACACAACCCACAGAATCTCTTCAAATCAATAGCAGGCTTTGGAAGCTGAGGCATGTACACCTGGGCCATGGCACAGGGTGAGGGGTCAGACGGGTCAACAGGCAGTTAGGTTGGTCCTGGTGGAAAATAAGGAAAGGGAGTCCCTCTAAGAGGGCACAAAATCCTTGCTTTCCCCAAAAGTTATCTTTAACAAGGCCAAAGTGCCTATCCTACTCCTTGGGAGGTCCAGTCTTATCACACAAATAGCAAGGGAGTGGTGATTCCACCCCTCTTATGGTTTTTGTCATATCATGAGCAAGCTAGACAGGACACACAGATAACAAACCTGGACTCTGGATGGGTTTTGCACCCACCTTGTAACTGACTGTTAGCTGATGGTTGGGTTTTTTTTCTCCAAAATTGTGCTTACAAACCCCCCACACCAGCAGCTCCTCAGAATTTGCCACTCTTGGAGCTCCCCCTCCTGCCAATTCAGCAGGAGCCTTCTGACTTAAATAAATCTTCCTTTTCTCTCTACCTTGTCCACACGGAAATTGTTCTTCCGTGTGAGACAAGGAACAGAGGTAATCTTTCTCTACCACCATTTCTCCCTTAACAACAGAACACAGTGGTGGCTCCACCACACCTGGAAAAGCCAGTGTGTACAAGGAACACTGAGGCAGAAGAGAGCCAAAGTATACAAGTGGAAGAAAATACTTCCCATGTGCACCTGCTATTCCATCTTCTGAGTGGCCACCATTCAGGACAAAGTTAAAGAACTGAGGTGCTTTGTATGGACCAAGGGGCTGGGCTCTAGTAAGAAAGTGGTGTCTAAGAGGAACATGAGCAGCCTGAGAGTGTAAAACCTTCCCCTGCAGGTTCATGGTTCAGCTCAGGGAGAGGAGAGGGGACCTCCTGGGCCATCATCCTAGCTCTGCCACCAGCGAATTCTCAGATTAGTCCCCACAGGATCACGACCTCCTGGAGAGCAGATCTGCAGCCTGCCCATCACTGGATCCCTAGCACAGAGCCTGGCGTAGACAAAATGCCTGCCGAATGTTTATTTCATTACTGAGTTTCATTTATGTGGTAGCCAACATTATGGGTTCTGCAATCAAATAGAATACATTCAAATCCCATCATTTTCAGCTGCTGACTCATCGCTCCTCATTCCCTCAGCCACACAATCAGATAATATGAGGACACTTCAAAACATTTTAGAAAAATGAAATTGAAAGATTTTTCTAGTTTTAAAAAAGAAACATTAAAATTTGTGCATAGTCTTTCATAATGTGCATTTCCATGAACTTTTTGAAGATCTCATGTGCTCCCTTCCTGTGACAAGTGCCACTGATGTCCTGCCTAGCCCACTCCCTGCAACTAGCCACCCCCGCCCTGTCCAGTTCCCCCAAGCACAGCTGAGTTCACTGATGCAGCTGACACTGTCCCACCCTAAACACCTGCACCTCTTGCTCCTCTGCTGTGGGCTTCCTCTACCCTCAAAGAGCCTGTTCATCCGAGGGTGGGTATAACCCCCGAGTACTCAGGAGCTCTCTGATACAGAAGACTCTGGGCAGATGCATCCCAGCCTCCCCAGGCCCCGGTGATGCAGTTCTGAAGTGTTCTCCAGCAGCTCTGAGGTCCACTTACCTGTTCACAAATGCAGTTTTTACAGCTTTTCGACATATCTAAGTTTCCTCTAAATAAACCCAATGGTGCTCCCCATATAAACTATCTGCACTCAGCTCTTTGTCTTAGAATTGTTGAGGGTATTATGGAGTCCACAGTGTCCTCTCAAAATGTTTATGTTGAAGCCTTAACACCAAAACCCTTTAAAGAGGAGACAAACACGAGGCAGTGAGGGGCCCCTAAGCCAGTCTGTCCTCCTAAGATGATGACACCTGGACACGAAGGAGACACCAGGGATGTGAATGCAGAGGCAGGGCCCCAAGAGGTCACAGGGAGGAGAAAGCTCCCAGCAAGTCAGAGAAGGGCTTCCGGGAAAACAAAACCTGCCAACAGCGGGATCTGGGATTTGATGTCTCCGGATCCTGAGAAAATAAACTGCTATTATTCAAGCCACCCAACCCATGCGTTTGTTATGGCAGCCTTGGCTAAGAAACCCAGGGAGACCCCAGAGTCTGTCGCCAGCTTACAGACACTGTGGGGAATGAAGAGCACAATGCACCTCCAGGACCTAGCACATGTTTGTGGGCTTGGAACCTGTTGGGCCACTGGAGCTTGAACCCCAGGCCTGATCAAACTGGACAGAGATCATGTAAAAGGTAGTATAATGTTTTATTGCTCAGGGAAAACCCCTCACCAGGGACATTTCAAACTGCTGAGACCATGCACTGTGAACTCTCCCAAGGAGCCCTTCTACGCGTCCCCCACCCACCTTATCAGGGTCCCTGTGGCATTCTGCAACCCCCTCCCAACCAGCAGCTTAAGAAGGGACTCTGCCTGGCTTCAAAGCCCCTGTTGTCCCTTTCCAGGCAGGCCGAACCTCCACTCTTTTCTCCCCATCTGTCCCACCTGAAAGAAAGTCTTCTCCACTTGAACTTGCTCCTTCCTCCCCTTTTCTAACCCTACATCCTAAAACCTAGCATGGACCTCACAGAGCTCGACATCTGCCACCTGGGGTGCCTGTTACTGTTGGGGCAAAAGCAGTAGCAATAGTAAGAGTGTCACCACCATCACCTATAAAATAATTGCTCTACTGCGATTCTCCAAAGGACAGCTATGAAAGACAAACAAGGGAGCAGATGTGGAAAGATGTTAAGTCTTTAATATGCATGCACTCTTCTGTACAACCAACTTATACTACCACCAGCTGTGGTGCCCCAACTCTAGAGTGTTGCATTGTCTAGTACAACAGACACTAGTCACATGTGGCTCCATACATGATGGGATGGGTGTTAGATACAGTGGCTAACACCCCACTTGGGACACCTGAATCCCTTATCAAAGTGCCTGGGTTCCAGTCCCAGCCCACCTCCCATTATGTTTCTTTCTAATGCACATTCTAGGAAACAGCAGACAGTGTTTAAAGTCATTGGGTTCCTTTGGCCCATGTGGGACACTTACATTGAGTTCCTGACTCCTGGCTTCAGCTTGGCCCAGTCCCAGATGTTGAGAGCATTTGGGCAATCAATCAATAGATGGAATTTCCATGGGAAAGACAAGGCAGGGCAGCTCCAACAGTTTAGGACTGGCAGGTTTCAATAATTTCAGGGAGCACCACACTGTAGGGGTGATCCCCGGTTATCTAGTTTCAGGCCCAAGGATGAGTAAGACAGAGGAATATTGTATTCTAGGGTACATGGGCTAGACAGAGTTGATCTGCCTCTGGATTGGTCAGTTTGTATACCAACGCATGCAGGCTGAGCCATGGGCCCCAGCAAGGGAAACTCTCCTAAGCCTTTTGTACTTAGAGGTTAAAACACCATAATACACCAAAAATAAACACACATGTATAGTTGTATTTATGTACTCATATAGATACACAGCCATGCTTTGCTAAATAATGGGAATGTATTCTGAGAAATATAACATTAGGTGGTTTCATGGCTATGCAAGCAGCTACAGTCGACTTATGCAAATCAAGATCAAAGCTCAATTGCTCCATGTGGCCTCTTGTTGCATTCAAGAATACCATCACAATACCAGATTTCAGGACATACTACAGGGCAATTGTAATCAAAACAGCATGGTACTAGTACAGAAACAGATGGATAGACCAATGGAACGGAATAGAAACACCAGAAATCAATCCAAACATCTACAGCCAACTTATATTTGATCAAGGATCTAAAACCAATTCCTGAAGTAAGGACAGTCTATTCAATAAATGGTGCTGGGAAAACTGGATTTCCATGTGCAGAAGCATGAAGCAAGACCCCTACCTATCACCTTACACAAAAATCCACTCAACATGGATTAAAGACCTAAATCTATGACCCGACACCATCAAATTATTAGAGAACATTGGAGAAACGCTGCAACATATAGGCACAGGCAAGGACTTTTTGGAAAAGACCCCAGAGGCACAGGCATTCAAAGCCAAAATTAACAATTGGGATTGCATCAAAGGGAGAAGTTTCTGTACTGCAAAAGAAACAGGCAGGAAAGTGAAGAGGCAACCAACAGAATGGGAAAAAATACTTGCAAACTATGCAACAGATAAAGGGTTAATAACCAGAATCTACAAAGAGATCAAGAAACTCCAAACAACTAAACAAAACAACCCACTTAAGAGATGGGCCCAGGACCTAAGCAGACATTTTTCAAAAGAGGAAATCCAAATGGCCAACAGACACATGAAAAAATGTTCAAGATCACAAGCCATCAGGAAAATGCAAATCAAAACCACAATGAGGTTTCACCTCACCCCGGTTAGAATGGCTCACATACAGAAATCTACCAACAACAGATGCTGGAGAGGATGTGGGGAAAAAGAGACACTAACCCACTGTTGGTGAGAATGCAAACTGGTCAAGCCACTATAGAAGTCAGTCTGGAGATTCCTCAGAAACCTGAATATAACCCTACCATGCAACCCAGCCATCCCACTCCTTGGAATTTACCCAAAGGAAATTAAATTGGCAAACAAAAAAGCTGTCTGCACCTTGATGTTTATTGCAGCTCAATTCACAATAGCTAAGACCTGGAACCAACCCAAATGCCCATCAACAGTAGACTGGATAAAGAAATTATGGGACATGTACTCTATAGAATACTATACCGCAGTAAGAAACAACGAAATCCAGTCATTTGCAACAAGATGGAGGAATCTGGAAAACATTATGCTGAGTGAACTAAGCCAGTCCCAAAGGGACAAATATCATATGTTCTCCCTGATCAGCGACAACTAACTGAGCACCAAAGGGGAAACCTGTTGAAGTGAAATGGACACTATGAGAAACATTGACTTGATCAGCCCTTGTCCTGACAGTTGATGAACAATTTAATACTTTTTTATCCCTTTTAGTATTATTTTTTCTACTTAATACTATTGGTTGAACTCTGTAATTAACACATAATTATTCTTAGGTGTTTAAATTTAACTGAAAAGTGATCCCTGTTAAATATAAGAGTGGGAATAAGAGAGGGAGGAGATGTACAATTTGGGACATGCTCAATAGGACTTCCCCAAATGGTAGAGTTAGAAATGTGCCAGGGGATTCCAATATAATCCCATCAAGGTTGCACGTACCAATGCCATCTCACTAGTCCAAGTGATCAATTTCAGTTCACAATTGATCATAAGGATAGGTCTAAGAGTCAAAGGGATCACATAAACAAGACTAGTGTCTGCTAATACTAACTGCTAATATTAACTAATAGAATCAAAAAGGGAGAGAACCATCCAACATGGGAAGGAGGATACACAGCAGACTCATAGAATGGCAGATGTCCTAAACAGCACTCTGGCCTCAGAAACAGCCCTTAAGGCATTCAGATCTGGCTGAAGAGCCCATGAGAGTAATTTAGGCATGGAAAGCCAAGACACTCTGGAAAAAAAAAAGAGAGAGAGAGAACCTAAATGAAAGATCTCTGCGAGTGAGATCCCAGTAGAAAGAATGGGCCATCAAAGAAGGAGGTACCTTTCTCTGAAGGGAGAAGAGAACTTCCACTTTGACTATGACCTTGTTTAAATAAGATCGAAGTCGGTGAACTCAAAAGGCTTCCATAGCCTTGGCAACTCATGACTAGAGCCTAGGGTGATTACTGACGCCATAAACAAGAGTGTCAATTTGTTAAGTCAACAACAGGAGTCACTGTGCACTTCCTCCTCATGTAGGATCTCTGTCCTTAATGTGTTGTTCAATGTGAATTAATGCTATAACTATTACTGAAACCGGATTTTACACTTTATGTTCTGTGTGGGTGCAAACTGTTGAAATCTTTACTTAATATATGCTAAATCGATCTTCTGTCTATAAAGAGAATTGAAAATGAATCTTGATGTGAATGGAATGGAAGAGGGAGCGGGAGATGGGAGGATTGCAGGTGGGAGGGAGGTTATGGGGGAGAAAAAGCCATTGTAATCCATAAACTGTACTTTGCAAATTTATATTTGCTAAATAAAAGTTTTTAAAAAAGAAAAAAAGTAACAGAAAACTAGAGGAGCATGAGGTCACTTCCAGTGCAACAAGGTACCTTGTTTTTTTTTAAGATTTTACTGATTTATTTTATAGGTAGAGTTACAGACAGTGAGAGAGAGAGAGAGGGAGAAAGGTCTTCCTTCCATTGGTTCACTCCCTAGATGGCCACAACAGCCATAACTGCACTGATCCAAAGCCAGGAACCAGGAGCCTCCTCCAGGTCTCCCATGTGGGTGCAGGGACCCAAGCACTTGGGCCATTCACTGCTTTCCCAAGCAGATTAGCAGGGAGCTGGATGGGAAGTGGAACAGCTGGGACACAACCCAGCACCCACATGGGATGCCAGCATCTCAGGCAGAGGCTTTACCTGCTATGCCCACAATGCTGGACAGGACAGTTTACCCACCCATATTTACTATTTCCAGGCCTCGTCAGACGAGGGCTCTGAGTGTGGATTCACCCAACCTGTAATCTGTGCTGAAGCCGAAAGCTGCACATCTCCTCTTGCAGCCTTGCATGCCTGAGATGAGTAGACAGCTGTACAGGGTGAGTCAACAGTCAGCCATGCAGCCCCAGCTGATTCAGAGAGAGGTGAGGGGATTTGGACAAGAAGGCATCCACGGTACCTGCTATACAATTTACATTCTCCCTGTGGACTTGTTTGACTGATCTTACCAAGCATAGACTTATGACCCAGGCATTAGAGATGCCCTGGTTAAAATAGTATACACACTCTGCCTTCATGGAGCTTATGGTCCGGGGAAATTCACTTTCAACCAGTTTTCAAACAGGGATCTTCCCAGTGTCAGTCAACGGAACTAATCCTACACTTCAGAACCACTCATGGCTGTGTAAGCCACCAAGTTCCTTTTCTGGGCATGCTACTCACTGCTCTTCCAAGATCTGGCTGTGTCCCAGCAGCTCCTAACTTATTTTCCTCCTAAACTTTAGCTGGCAGAATTTCATCACTCTAACCTCATCTCAGCTCCCGGAAAACCATGCACTTCTCCGCTGGGCCCAGAACCTTACTCAAAAAGAAATGAACATGAAGGAAAGAAGGCAAAACCCACAGAAGCAATACCATTAGGAGTGTCTGTTCTGGAGCCAGGCTGCCCACTGCATCCTCTCATCTCTGTGTATTTGCGCAAGGCCCTTCAGTTCCAACGTTTGATGTTTTCAGAAGGGGACAAGAAGGAAGACGAGAATACTCCCTTCATTAAAGTCCAAGATTTTTACTTAAAGTTTCATAGCTCCTTCCTATCACTGAGCTACAGGGGTAAATTTCTCATGTGAAATAATAAAACTAAAGAAAGAAAAGTAAAGAGAGGGAGAGGCTCTCAACAGGCATGAAAATTAAATCACTAAGTTAGAGCTCAACTTCTTTGCAAACACAGCAACTTTAAAATCCTTTCCAAAGTGAGCTGTGGCAGTAAGCATTTTGTAGAAGCCATCAGCAGCCACCAAAATACAAGGACCATAGCCTCATTTTAAACAGACATGTCCACACTGGAGAATTTCTGGTAGCCATCATACTGGTTTCTACAACTAAGACAGCACCTTGCAATGTAGGCCACTGGTCCTAATAGGAGGTGACCAAGTGAATGGATGGATTTGTGGAACCAATGAAAAATATAGCAAACACAGGTGTTAGCTGAAAAATAGGGAGCATGGCCACTTGTCACCTTCACAGGTGTGAATGATAGAGGTGAGTATGTCTGGAGATGGTCCTCGGAGAATCTGTCATTAATTCTGGAAACCTGCAACCCCACGTCAGGGCAAGCCAGTGCCACAGGACCAAAGTTAACAGAAAGCCCACATCCACATCCTTCAAGGCTACCTAACTCTTTCCTGAGTGGGTCTTGTTGACATAACCATCAGATGGCTCCAGAATCCCAAGGACACCCCCCTCTTCCCAGTGTGTTTCACTTGGACTCTGTCTCCTGCTTTCTTCTAATCATGAAACCCCATTTCATATGGTAAAAAGAACTACCCTGAGAAGGGTCATGAAGTTGCTGTACATCTGTATGCTCCCAACCATTCCTGAGTGATCTCCCACTGTGGAGATTGAAAAATGAATTACCAAACTTCAAGTACATAGTATTGTAAGTGCAATAAGAAAAAGAAATACCATATATATATTGGAAAGGAAGAGAGGAATTATTACAGTTTGCAAAGAATATGATAATGTAACTGGAAAATCCTCAAGGATCTTAGGATTCATAAGCAGTCTCAGAAAAGTGGCCAAAATGAAGATCATCACTCAAATATCAATAGCTTTTCCATACAGTATGGCTAATTCATTATAAAATATAACAGAATAACAGGTGCTTATTCATAATAGAAATGAAATTATGAAAGAATCTATGAATAAAACTCACAAAATTGCTATCATTTCAATGAAGAAAGTGATAAAACTTTTCCAAATTGCATAATATAAAAGGACCAGTCATATCATTACAAAGTAGTCATCTTAGAGAAAAACAAGCACCTGTGTAACAACTCACATCAGACAGTGCTTCACTGTAAAATACAAAATTACAAACAAGTTAATAAACTTTGAAACAGTGATACTAAGACATTCTACCATGTAGCAGGTAAGAAGATTGAGTGCTAATGTGAAAAAAAAAATTATGAGCTATAGAGCTAAGGAGAAAAAGCAAGCTTCAAGTCAATAAATGCAAAATAATCTCAGAGATTAAACACACACAAAACACGAAGGCACATTTTTCTCTGTGAATGTGCTTGTGTACGTTCTGCATGAGTGTGTGTGTGTGTGTGTGTGTGCATTGAAATGATGGATGCTGCACACCAAGCTGACAGCAGCAGCGACCTCCCAAGAAAGAAGTGGTACTTTCAGCTGCTTGCTTAAACATTTTCTCAGTATATGGACAGGTAGACCACCTGCACACACCACTTAACTAAAAGTAATGCAGCCATAAAAGGAAAAAGTGGAAGAAGGAGAAAAAGGATAGCCTGGGATTCCTTGGGTATTCTCTCAGTTTCTTCCTCTACCTGGCCAGTGCTCCTACCTAGGCTGGGACATGGGCCTGAGGAAATGCAGCCCCATGGAGAACAGGGATCCTGGCTCCCGAATGGCTGCAGAGGCAAGTTGCTAAATTGTAAAAGTATTAGGAGGCACCCTGGTGTCTGAACCTTGACCAGGGGAAAATGGGAGCCAGAGAGGCCTGGGGGACAATTTCCCTGAGAGGCCAGACTCCTTGATGGAAATCATCATCTCCAGTGTGCATCAGCCTTTTCCCTGCCTGCATGATCCTCCTACCCATGTAGCTGTCAACCACCAGGTACTCCCCGAGCACTGTGTGCAAAATATTGTACTGGGGGCTTTGGAGGATCCAAAGCAGCATTTAAGCCACAGGCCTTGTCCTGTGGTATCCACTACCATCACTGAGATCCTGCTGCAGATGGCAGACAGTGAATGGAAAGGCAGTGATTAACCCAGGCCCAAGAACAGGACAGAGAGATGACACAGGCGGATCAGTTACTGTCCTCTGTGCTCCCAAATCTCAGCATGCAGAGTCTCCTCATTTGCCCCATCTAAACACCCACTACCCAATTTTTCCTTTTTAATAAGAACATTGTATTTTTATTAATATTTATTTTATTTGAAAGGCGAGTTAGAGAGAGAGAGGTCTTCCATCTACTGGTTCACTCCCAAATGGCCACAACGGCAGGAGCTGGGCTGATCCGAAGCCAGGAGCTTCTTCTGGGTCTCCCACACAGGTACAGGGGCCCAAGGACTTGAGCCATCTTCTGCTTTCCCAGGCCATAGCAGAGAGCTGGATGGGAAGTGGAACAGCCAGGACCCGAACCAGCACCCACATGGGATGCTAGCACTACAGGCACTGGTCCCCACTGTATTTTAAAAACTTATTTCTTAAATAATAGATCATATTTTGTCTTTTTTGGTGTTTTGAAGCACAAATACATCCTTAGGGCCAAGCACAGAGCTTTTCACTTCAATTGCATTATCTCACTTTTCACAACATACCTGTCACCTGTGTGCAGTTATATGCCCACCCACCCCCCATGTCACTGTAAATAAGGCAGCTGAAGCCAGCATGGTCAGGTCACCTGCCCAAGATCATAGAGATTCACAAGCTCAGTAAGTATGAACCCATCGCTGGATTGTTCAAGCCTAAATGAAGGTAGAGAGAGCCTAGTGTAGTTACAAGGAAACCAAAAAAGGCAAACTCACAGGAGGCCCACTATGGCAAAGAAAAAAATCCCTAGGAAAGAAAAGAAATCACTGCTGGTCCTGAAAAAAGATGACCCAACAAACCAATGACTTGTTATTTCCGGTTATTAACTCCATCCTGCTGTCATAGCAACAGTGTGGCAACACCCCCAAGACAGAATATTTGATGACTCTATTACAGGTACACGCTCCATGCATCATGCAAACGACAGGCACTTTGCTGTCTTCCTGAGAATGGGTGGGTCCATTTATCCTTGTCATTTTATGAGCACAATCTCCACTTATTCCTCCCCGGTAGAGAGTAGAGAAAGAAGGAACTGGGGAGGAGGATGGGGTGGAAAGTTAGTAAGATTCCACAGAAATGTTGGTCCAGAGCTTGAAGTTGCTTCTTTAATGAAACTCTGAATTTTACCAAGTATTGTCTCCGTCTGGGCCCCTTTCTCAGTTTTCCTTTCCCTTGGGGCACACCACAGTGGCCATGACACTCACCATCTCAGGTGACTACAACAGGTGGGCTATGAGGATAGAATCTTCGGAGCCCTGGCGAAGTGCAGAATACTGGCTGGTGGCATGGGGATGCAACAGGAGCTTGTGGAGAGAGGGGGACACTGGCAAGGACAGACGCCCCTGGAATCCGTTTAAGAGCGCCAGCAGAACTAAGTACCCTGAAAGGGCAGGGAGCCTTTATTTCAGACTGCTGGGTCTCTAGCTGTGTGCTGAGAATGGGTATCAGCTGCTAGACTAAGCTAACACTGTTATCTGGGTGTAGCACTGGGGACTGAGAGAAGGAACTGCAAGGTGACTGTCAGGCAAGGGGGAGAAGAATGGGCAAAGCTCGGTAGCCCCAGCGGAGAGCTGAAGGTCAATGCCCTGTGGAATCAGGGAGTCAGGCCAGGCCACAAGCACGTAGGGCATGCTTTCCAGAGAACTTTGCATGGGGAGACTGTCTTTGGCTGAGGATCATGGCCAGATCCATGGAAGGTGAGAAGCCTGACCCCCGGCAGCCAGAACCACCCCTGTCAATCAGAGTCCACTTTAGTCATATGAGTAAAAATCCCGGGCGGGGGCAGGGGGGAACAGGTGGATCTTGAAGCCTGGTTCAATGAACCAACAGCTGTATTTCCTGTTCAAAGCATCCAACTGTCACAGCAACAGTGCTTGGGCTCCCTCCCGAGACAGAATATTCTGTAACTCTATTACAGGTGCCCACTTGTGCAGAAAAAATCCACTTGTCCCTTAGCGATCTCCTGCAATTTTTTTTTCTACCCCAGGATCCTTTTCCTCCCACCCTCCCTTCCCTACACCATCTCTCTCCACACACCTTGATGTGCATACACAAACATCCCCAAATTCATTTAGTGGAAGCAAGCCTGACCTTAGTTCCATCGGACAGACTACTTTCCCTTCAGTCACAGTAATTGATTCAGAAGTGAGCGTGGAATGGGTATCTCTCATCTGACCACTAAATCCACTCTCCAGCCTTCTCTGCTCCACTGTGTGTCCCAAGAGGAGGCCAACGTGATTTCATCAGTGACCCCCTTTGCCTTCTGGGTTTGTGTTAGATGCTGCTGATGGCAAACACTAGCAAATGAGCAGAGAGAAGGGAGACAAAGAGAGACGTGTTCACCATGGGCTCACTACAGTGCCCCATCAAGGGTCTCAGTTCACCCACAGTCCTACTCACACAGCTCCGTTTCCAGTCCCAGGAATAAAAATGAAACCTCAGTATTACAGCCCCAAGGAACTTCAGTTCCCTGTGGTTTTCCTTCCACACTACCTATATATTTGAGAATAGTCCCCTAATTAAATCTCCGCAAGCCATCCAATTTGAATGAACTACTTCCTGTTAAGAACTGAATGACACAGAGTATGTGACACAAACTGGGGTAATGAGAGCCTACCCAAGACTTGGGGTAGTGCTGTGGGAAAAAGGAACATCTCTTTCTACCTTGGGATAGCTCAAGTTGAAGCTGGCCTGGGCAACTGCCCCGTGTGGAAGAGAACTGAGCAAAGGGGGAGAGACACATGTTCAATGCCATTCTTTGGAATCAGTCCTTATAAAGTCTGATCCACCCCACCCTGGAGTCTGAATGTTACCAATCAACAAATCCCGCTGTTTTTGCTTAAGCCACTTTGAGTGCATTCCTTCACTAGCAAGTTGAAATAGTCATGACATCCCTTGTTCTTGTGTCCATGGGGTATCCTTTTGTTTTTTATTAGTTGACAGCATTAGATAGTGAGTGAGTGAGAGAGAGACAGAAAGGTCTTCCTTCCATTGGTTCACCCCCAAAATGGCTGCTACAGCTGGCGTGCTGCGCCGATCTGAAGCCAGGAGCCAGATGCTTACTCCTGGTCTCCCATGTGGGAGCAGGGGCCACCTCCACTGCCCTCCCAGGCCACAGCAGAGAGCTGGACTAGAAGAGAAGCAACCGGGACTAGAACCCGATGCCCATATGGGATGCTGGCACCGCAGGAGGAGGATTAACCAAGTGGGCCATGGCGCCAGCCCCATGGGGTATCCTTATATCCTGGACAGAGGGGATGCTGATCTCTAACATGCACTAAGTAGGTAGATTTGCACTTAGTCATCCCAGACAGCAATACTGGGCCAATGAGGGAGGCAGGTAGAGAGTGAAAGCAGAAAGCATCCCCCGCCCCATACCTGGGATAAGAGCCCAGATGGCAGTGCTCTGAGGGGTTCAGTGGCCTTTGATTTCAGACGCATAGCTGCGGTACAGGGGACAGAAGTGGCAGAGCCAGCCTGAGAACTGGGCTTCTTGGCACTCAGAGCCGTGGGAGTGCTCGGAGTCCAATGGTGAAACGTGAACGATGTACACAAGAACTTTGTGCTCTGGAGCCACTGGGAGAGCGAAGACTTTTTCCTTGAAGCCTCTAAAAATCCAAGGTTTTCAGACGACAGCTTAGCCAGGTATTGCCCAAGCTGGAGGCATCGGGGAAGAGAAGGGCACTGGCACAGATCAAACCTGTGACTGGTGTCCAAGGCCAAATGGCTTGCCGTCTGCAGGGAACCTTCTCAAAGAGGCTAGCGGTGAGTCGGCTTGATGTCCACACACTGCCCCACTGCAAACAGCTCAGAGAAGGGGGAAAAGTTTTACTTTAAGCAAGACAAATCTGCTAGGGTGAAATGCTGCTTAAGATCATATGGAGCCTAGAATTTTGAAATTACATAAACGTTTTCAGTCATTTTTCTCCTTTGCAGCATTCTAATCATGCAATGGGAAGCATGCATTTGAAGTAACAAATAAGGCTTTAATGCATAATAACCTTTCTCACTGGGAACTCCAGATCTCAATGGCCAGTCTCTAATTAGAACTGAAAAAAAGCCTTGAGGACCAAGTATCAGTTCGGGTTTTCCAGATTTGAGGCTATAATCCTGTAGCCTATGCAGAAACAGAAAAAAACAGCATAAAGCATTCACAAAATTCACTGCTGGCTTATGTTTAAAGAAAGACTCCTAGTAAATTTTCAACAGGAGTATTTTTAGATCTGATAAAACTGATCTTGCAAGACTTTATATCAAGTATCATTCCATGATGAAATGTTAAAAGCATTCACATACTAACCATATATACTAATAGACATATATAATAAGCATATACTAATAGATGTACTAACCAGTAAATTCCCTATCATAGTCTACAGTAAACATGATCATCCCTAAAAGAAAACCCATGAATAAAGTGATCAGATTGTTATAAATAATGATACAGTTATCTTTTCTACCAGGAATAGCCAAATTAAAATTGAAACGACATAAGATAACTAAACATGTATGGAAGTGTCTACATAAGGCATGAACTTGATACCTGATGTCCTTTTTTTGTTTTTTTTTAAGATATACTTATTTTTAAAAAAATATTTGTTTGAAAGACAGAGTTACAGAGTTGCAGAGGCAGAGGCATAGAAAGGCCTTCCATCTGCTAGTTCACTCCCCAAATGGCCACAATGGCCAGGGCTGGGCCAATCTGAAGCCAGGAGCCAGGAGTTTCCTCCAGATCTCCCACTCAGGTCTAGGGGCCCAAGGACTTGGGCCATCTTCTATTGCTTCCCAAGGCCATAGCAGAGAGCTGGATCAGAAGTGGAGCAGCCAGGATATGAACTGGTGCCCATATGGGATGCCGGCTCTTCAGGCAGTGGCTTTACCCACTAGGCCACAGCGCCAGCCTGTAATGTCCTCTTTACTAGTTTTGCGTACTTGGATAAAACTGAACCCCAGTGGCCTCCTCTGTAAAATAAATTTTGAAATATCAAGCTGAAATATAATGGATTCCATATGCTTACATATATAAGGCACCTAGCAAAAAGTCTGGAGTTCAGTAATTATTCAACAAATATTAGACCCTATCTGGAAGAGCACTGGTAATGTGAATCTTCATGATATATAATAATAGGTAAATGTACGCATCTAGCAACTGAAGAAAACATTTTATTCAGTTTATCAACTCTTGTAATAGCCTTGTATCCTGACAAAGCCACCATGCACAAGGTCTAGTAATTAGGGATTTTTGAGGCTATGAATGTTTGAGGACTTGAAAAACTTTGCTTTAATAAAAATAACAGAAAAATTTTTATTTAGTAAATATAAATTTTTGAAGTACAGTTAATGGATTACAATGGCTTCCCCCCCCCATAATTTCCCTCCCACTCGCACCCCTCCCATCTCCTGCTCCCTCTCCCATTCCATTCACATCAAGATTCATTTTCAATTATCTTTATATACAGAAGATCAATTCAGTATATATTAAGTAAAGATTTCATCAGTTTGCACCCACACAGAAACACAAAGTGTAAAATACTGTTTCAGTACTAGTTATAGCATTACTTCACATTGGACAACACATTAAGGACAGATCCCACATGAGAAGTAAGTACACAGTGACTCCTGTTGTTGACTTAACAATTTGACACTCTTGTTTATGGTGTCAGTAATCACTCTAGGCTCTAGTCATGAGTTGCCAAGGCTATGGAAGCCTTTTGAGTTCGCTGACTTCGATCTTATTCCAACAGGGTCATAGTCAAAGTGGAAGTTCTCTCCTCTCTTCAGAGAAAGGTACCTCCTTTTTTGATGGCCCTGTTCTTTCCACTGGGATCTCACTCGCAGAGATCTTCCATTTAGGTCTTCTTTTTTTTTTTCCCCTGGGTGTCTTGGCTTTCCATGCCTAAAATACTCTCATGGGCTCTTCAGCCATATCCGAATGCCTGAAGGGCTGATTCTGAGGCCAGAGTCCTAAAAAAAAATAAATAAATAACAGAAAAATTAAAGTGAATAAACATTTAATAGAATGTCTAGAAAAGTCTAACATCTTGCCAATTTTTCAAAGTGTGTATACTAATCTGTCATAGCTAACAGAGTACCTAAAAGGTAATCTGTAGGAGTGAAATTGACTTAATTTCACAAAAAATTATTTTAAAACTTTTTGATTAGGTTTTTCTCATTATATGAGTATAAACATATACTCAGGAACTCTTGGAATGGTGGCTAGTAAACTACAACCAATAATTAAGGGGACTTCAGGTAACTAAATGATTCTAAAAGCAAAAATAAAAATCATTTCAAAAATGCTCAACAGAAGTTGATATTTAATGTAAGATGTGACACTTAATCTCATAAAATATAAGGGTAAATGTAAAAGCAAGAGCAATCTGGAGTTTGTGAAGGTGTTCAAACAGCAGATCACACACCTTAAACTAAACAATGTGATGCCAAGATCAAAGTGTATCTTAAGAAATGATGAACAGAAAATAGTGCACATGTACCTAATTCTCTCTACCTTCTTTCAGGAAACCCTTGAACTGTCAGGTGCATCCTTTCCATGGCTTGTAAGATTGTATTTGCTTCCCTCAGGTGCATCCTTATCTCACAAGTTAGATGGTAAAATCTACAAGGTCATGATTCATTACCGTCTCTTTTCATCTCATCTCAGGACATGGAGCAATTGTTCAGCATCTACATTTAAAAATTCAAGATTAGGGGCCAGCACCATGGCTCTCACTTGGTTAATCCTCCACCTGTGGCACCAGCATCCTATATGGGTGCCAGGTTCTAGTCCTGGTTGCTCCTCTTCCAGTCCAGCTCTCTGTGGCCCAGAAGGGCAGTGGAGGATGGCCCAGGTGCTTGGGACCCTGCTCCCACATGGGAGACCAGGAGGAAGCATCTGGCTCCTGGCTTCGGATCGGCGCAGCACACCAGCTGTAGCAGCCATTTGGGGGGTGAACCAAAGAAAGACCTTTCTCTCTCTCTGTCTAACTCTACCTGACAAAAAAAAAAAAAAAAAAAAAAAAAAAAAAAAAAAAACACCTCAAGATTAAAAGAAGCAAGCACATTTTTTTAAAAAAAGATTCCTCCGAGTTTATGGAACTTAGACAAAGAAGCTGAGACTTTGAATGGTGAAGTGCTGCTGCTGGGAAATTGCGTTTTTATGAACATCTATTGTTTCTCTGTTCCTTGCCTGAAAATGTCTCTCCCCTGGATATTACCATGGAAGAAATAAACCCTAAAGTACCTTATTTTCCTGCCCAAATGCAGTACTTAACTCTGGTTGATTTCTTTGCTGAAATTACTTACAGGAAGAAAAATTCTAAGTGTTCTTGATTATTATGGAATATCTACGCATTCATCCAGCAGTGCCAACCTTGTTATATACACCCAAAAAACAAAACACACCTCAAACAGCATTGTATTTAAATATGATGATACGTCACGGCTTGTTTTTCACAGGGAAAATGAGAATTATTACTACCTATGTGGATTCCCACCTCTGGATTTGCCTTGCTCCTTGGATTTTCTCATTGGGGCATTAAAGCTGTGCTTTTCATAAAGAAAGGAAACTCCAACATCAAATAAGCAATTTGCCAGGCTTCACGTTCTCTATTCAACTATTCCAACTATGAATTTCAAAGCTTTCTGTTACCTAAGGGGGAGCTTTCCTGTTCTCCCATAGGCACAAGATGGGTGCTTACAAACTGAAGCCATATGCCCCAGACCACAGTCGCAATTTTGACAGCATTTATTTTACTTTATTTTATTTTGCTATTTCTGTCCCACAAAAAAAAAAAAAGGAGTCAAGGATTGTCTCAGATTTCTGCTGGAGAACAAAGACCCACTACCACCACACAACACACTCCTAACCAGAACGAAAATTTTCACAAAAGATGGTGAATTTAAGTGTATTAACTGGGAAGCTAGACAAAATGAAGAGTCATTTATTCTCTTCACTACATTATTCCTCCTGATCGCACTTTTCCTAAGAGTAGCTCCTGTTCCTTGGCTGCAAACGAAATCAATGATCTCCCAGCCGCATCAGACCCGTGGGTCTCTGACTCAAAGCACTCACCTGAGCTCAGCGCTCTCCAAGCTGTTCACTACCCTGGAGATTTCTCAATCTCTTCTTCTACTTTGCCACCCTACCAGGTTTTCAAAGATTGTGTTTATTCAATCAGCAACACTGATTATGTGCAATTAATTAACTTTTCACTTCTAATTAAGCAGACACAGATAATCACCAGCGCTGAGATAATCAGGGTTACCACATTGCCATCCTGAGTTGGTTTCACTCCAGCCCCAAATAAACAATTCTAGTACATGCTGTTTTAGGGTGGCCAAATACAGCGCTCGTGCTGAATTTTCTGAACTAAAGGGAGGGACTGAAAAGCGTTGAGTCTGCAAATATTGCCTTGGAATACCGATTGTGAAACTACCCCTGGGGTAATCTGGGCATCACCCCCTTTTCCTTACAGGGGATGTTTCAGTGGCTAAACCTGCCTAGACATATATATTTCAAGATGTGTTTCTGGGGCCAGCACTGTGGCATAACAGGTAAAGCCACTGCCTGCAGTGCCAGCATCCCATGTGGGCACCAGTTCAAGTTCTGGCTCCTCCACTTCTGATCCAGCTCTCTGCTATGGCCTCAGAAAGCAGTATAAGATGACCCAAGTCCTTGGGACCCTGCAACCACGTGGGAGGCCCGGAGGAAGCTCCTGGCTCCTGGCTTCAGATTGGCACAGCTCCGGCCATTGAGGCCATCTGGGGAGTGAACCAGCAGATGGAAGACCTCCCTCCCTCCCTCCCTCCTTCTCTCTCTGTAACTCTGCCTTTCAAAGAAATAAATCTTTTTAAAATAAGAAAAAAATAAAGATGTGTTTCTTATGTTATGCATTGTACTGGATGTGATACACTGAAGTGACCACCACAGTAATTCTGTGAAGTAGCTGTTCAGTCATTCAGCCTCCCCACCGTTGGTTTAACAAAAATCTGTGGAGTCTATAATGTTCAGCATAATGTCTGGGCTGGCAAATCTACAGCACTGGAAAAGACTGATGAAATATTTTCCCTTAGTGCAGTGGAGGATGGCCCAAGCACTTGGGCCTGCACCCCATGGGAGACCAGGATAAGTACCTGGCTCCTGCCATAGGATCAGCGCGGTGCGCCGGCCGCAGCGCGGCGGCCATTGGAGGGTGAGCCAACGGAAAAGGAAGACCTTTCTCTCTGTCTCTCTCTCTCACTGCCCACTCTGCCTGTCAAAAAAAAAAAAAAAAAGAAAGAAAGAAAGAAAGAAAGAAAGAAAAATATTTTCCCTCGAGGAGTGCACTCTGATCTGAACATACAAAAACAAATAAACAAAGAAACAATTGTGCAAGGAAACAAACAGGACAAAATAATTAATAGTGCGGGGAGATACCATTTAGCGTTCTCATTTAAGCCCTAAGTCTTGACCAAAGACCTTAAGGAATTAACTTTGCTCAACCAAATAAGAGATAGAGACTCAAAGAAATTTGGAAGATGTAACACACATCTACTGAAACTGACTTTCCTTCTAGCTCAGAGTCATTGGTCTCAGAAACTACATTCCACTAGGCCCTGCTGCCTCCCAAGAGGGGCCAGATGAACACCCAATGCTACTCTACCTCAAAGGATATTGTTGTAGAGTTTTCAGCCTAGTGAGGTTGTATAGCCGGGAGGATATTTAAAAAGAGAGATGAAAATAAAGAAATCTATAATCTTCTGCATGTACATGGTTTGATCACAATGCGAAGGATTAGTATTTAATTTTTCTTTCTTTGTTTCTGTCTTCCTCCATTTTCCACCAAAACAAACTATTTCATTTTTAATTCTTAGGGATGGTCATCAATGGGGCCCTGATTGAATCCCCAGATCTAATGGATTTTCAAAGTCTCTTTTCCAAGAAATCCACATTACATCAACACATCCATCCTCATCAAAGTCCAGATCACCATCCCCCACCCCACTTCCCCAGAGAAGCAACCATTCACTGCCACACAGAAACACACATACACAGTGGAAAGCACTTGGCTGATTGTGTGGGTAGCACAGTGAACTGTCTTGATTACAACTGAAATTCAGAGAGGGTCTCTCCTCCACTTGGCCATTTCCTAAGTAGTGCGAAGCTGAACTGGACACAAAATGCTCGTTCACAATGCTTCCAAGAACAGATTTATTGAGCCCAGGGTTTTGTGTGCATTTTTTTTTTTTTGGAAGCTGAAGTACCCAGTGATCTTTCAGTCCACAGGGGGGAAAAAATCTTGCAATAAGTGAAAGGCTGTTTGCAACGGAGGCATTGCCACCAGTGGAAGAACAAAGCTTCCAGTCTTGAGTGCAAAGGAGGGAACTGGGGCTTAATTTAGAGAGGACGGCTCTGAGAGAAAGTCGTTAAAAACAAGGGGCCACAACCATCAGGAGAGCTGGCTTGTGGGCACTCCTCATTCTCTTTAACAGGACGGCTATTAACCTCCCCCAAGCACAAGTAGAAAAGCAACCCATTTCAATGCCACAAATCACCTTGTAGGAAGAAAAGCCCAAGTCTCCTGGGAGAAAATGTCACTCCTCCCAGATGGCCTGAAGTGACCCTCCCTCTATGATATATTATTATTGTTAGAAACAATGACCTATCATTGGGGGAGAGTGCACAGCGCCTTAGCACCTGAGCTTTGGAATCAGCAAAGGGGCCTTGGCCACTTAAGAACTGTGGCATGGGATCATTGGGAACCTTGAGAGAGAACACTTTAAAAAATGGCAGCCAAGATTCCAAAATCAGAGACAAATACATAAGGACTGGAGGAGAAATATAAATAAGAAGTCGGGCCAGTGCTGTGGCATAGTAGGCTAAGCTTCCACCTGCGGCGCTGGCATCCACATGGGCGCAGGTTCATGTCCCAGCTGCTCCTCTTCCGATCTAGCTCTCTGCTATGGTCTGGGAAGGTAGAAGATGGCCCAAGACCTTGGGCCCCTGCACGCTCATGGGGGACCTGGAAGAAGCACCTGGCTCCTGGCTTCGGATCAGCTCAGCTCTGGCTGTTGCGGCTATTTGGAGAGTGAACCGGCAGATGGAAAACCTCTAACTCTGCTTCTCAGATAAATAAATAAAATCTTTTTAAAAAGAAAATATAAATAGAAGTAGAAATAGAACAAGACAGAGACACAGCGAGCCAATGAGTGTTCTTCCTGGGAAATCTCTCCTCGCCATTGCCAGACTGGAGCCTTTTTTTTAATGAAGTTTCACTGGGTCACAGCCACAAGCGTTTGTCTGTCAAGCAGTTGCCCATGGCTGCTTTCACATTACCATGTCTGAGTCAAGTTGTCACTTCCATAATGACCACAAGTTGAGACTATTCACCAGCCAGAGCCTCATAGGGAAAGTTCACTGAGCCTTGATCTAACAGAACTCCGTATTCTTCCAGTGATTTCTGTTCTTTGCCCAGGCTAGCTCAGATTGGTTTCAGGAATGCTACAGAGAATGTTCAAGAATCAGAACAGACAGAACCTACCAGACTCCCCCTCAGTCTACAATCATTAGATCACATGTTGTCCAACCACATTTCTACATGGCTGTTCGTGCATCACATGTAAGCATAAAATCAGACAATTGGGGGGTCCCTTCTGTGGTACACCAGGTTGAGCCACCACCTGCAATGCTGGTATCTCACATTCAAACATCAGTTAGAGTCCCATCTGCTCTGCTTCCAGTCCAGCTCACTGCCAATGCGCCTGGAAAGGCAGTGAAAGATGGTCCAAGTACTTAGACCCCTCCCACCTATGTGGGAGGCCTTGATGAAGTTCCTAGTTCCTGGCTTCAGCCTGGCACAGCCTTAACCATCGCTGCCATTTGTGGAGTGGGCCAACACATGGAAGATCTCCTTCTCTCCCTCTCTGTCATTCTGCCTTTCAAATAAATACAATAAATCTTGAAGGAAAAAAAAAAAAAGTGAGACAGTTGGCCCTGGGCCCTTGTATCTTCATTTCTGAGCTCCTGTGCCAGATGAAAGTTTGACTAAATAAGTTTGCCATGCTTTCCTGTTGTTCACCTGTCTTTTGCTATAGGAGGGCCAGCTGTGACCCTTATGATGGGTGAGGTCAGGGAGCACAGCTTTCTGCCCCAGTAGCACCAAGAACCACAACTAAAGCTGCCTCCAGCTCTCTCCTCCTCAGGACGCCCCTGCACAGCCTGCGTGCTGACCAGTCCTTTTCTCTCTCTTGGGCTCAGCTTCACTTTAGGTTGTTTTTTGGGTGTTATGTTCCTAACCAGGGCTTTATTTATAAGCCCTCCCTCCTTCCTGCCCCCCACACACATACACTTTGCTAAGGTAGGAGTTATTTCTCCTGAGTCTTCAGTTAACCTCTTCCCAGGTGCCTAGTGCCAAGTAGGCACTCAGTAAGCACACCTTGCATCGTGAATTAAATGTCTCCTCCTACCATCTCCAAGACAGTGGGAGCGGAAGCTGTTTTTCCAAATACTCCTTCATTTTTCGAAACAAGACTAGCTTCCAGGCCAAGTGTTAAGAGAACCATTCTTTCCAGAAACAAAATAAATCCTCAGCCTCTGAGTATTTCTTATGTCGTTAGTCTAAATCAATCCTCTTTCAAGGATGGTCTGAGCAACGACAGCAGCTTTACTTAGGAACCTGTTAGAAACACAAATTCCCAAAGTCACACTCCAACCCTTGGAAATTCGACACTTGGGATTGGGCCCCATGAAACTTCATTTTACCTAGAACTCCAAGTGCTTCTGACACTCCTTCAAGTTTGGCGCTAGGAAGCAAAAGCAAGGGGTCAGCCAACTTGTGTGTGAAATCCAGACAGTGGATATTTAAGCTCAGGGCCAAGAACATCAAAGATACCACATAGTATCGAAGCAAAAAGTGAGAACCCAAGTCTCCATACCATATTTGATGAAATTCCAAATTCTATATTATATAATATAGAAAAGAGTTTAATCTTGGGTAATACAGGTTTGCTAATAAGAACAATTGACCTTTCTTTCAGAATAACATTTCAATGAATTGGGATGCAAAGTTCATGTTCCCTATTGCTATGGCCCTTCCCTGGATGTACATGAGGAAGCTTAATCTGCAGGTGTTTGGAGGTGGAGCCTGGTCCTGCTGGTGGAGCTCTGATGTTGGGATAAATCTCCTGATAAGGAGAAACAGGACGGATCCTGCCCTTTGCCTCTGCTTTCTGCTGTGTCAGGATAACCAGAAAGTCACCTTTGCCACATCTGGACTTCCTAGCCTCTGGAATTCTAAGCAATAAATGCTTGCTCTGTCAGCCATCCAGTCCATCAACCACAACAAACTTTTCATAGCAGCTCAAACTGATTGAGACACGTATTATCAAACCAATTGCAAATGTTCATGTTTATTTCACTACAGATTTATTTATTTGAAATGGGGGAGGGGAGAGAGAGAGATTTTCCATCCACTGTTCACTCCTTGGGGCATGCCAAAAGCCAAGAGATGCATCCAGGTCTCCCACATAGGTGCAGGATCCCAAGCACTTGGACCATGGTCCTGTTGTCGCAGGTGCATTAACAGGGAGCTGGAGTGGAAATGGAGCAGCCCTGACTTGAACTGGTGTCCATATGGGATGCAGCAGTCAAGGGCCCCTGGCCTTGTTAACTCTGTGCAGCTCACTGCAGACCTGTGAACCTCCTGTCACTTCCTGCCCTGTGTCCACACTTGCAGCCAGGAACCCAGGTTTTATCCCTACTGTCGCTTTCCAATTCACATCTGATAATATCCGTGCAAAAAAATATTTCCGCTGGCGCCGTGGCTCACTAGGCTAATCCTCTGCCTTGTGGCGCCGGCACACCGGGTTCTAGTCCCGGTCGGGGCGCCCAATTCTGTCCCGGTTGCCCCTCTTCCAGGCCAGCTCTCTGCTGTGGCCCGGGAAGGCAGTGGAGGATGGCCCAAGTGCTTGGGCCCTGCACCCCATGGGAGACCAGGATAAGTACCTGGCTCCTGCCATTGGATCAGCGCAGTGCGCCGGCCGCAGCGCGCCAGCCGTGGCGGCCATTGGAGGGTGAACCAACAACAAAGGAAGACCTCTCTGTCTCTTTCTCTCTCACTGTCCGCTCTGCCTGTCAAAAAAAAGTATTTCCAAGAAGCAAAGCTTTTCTTTCTGGAGTTTTCAAATTTTAATTTGTGAAGCAAGGTTATTTTCAACACAAATGCTATTTAATTCACAGCTTTCCTTCTACAGGGAGTGTATAGACTATTTTCTCCCAGAAATAACCTTACAAGGTCAAGGATTTGTCTTAAAATGTCTTAGGGCATTGAGGATTGAACAGGACACTAGGGAGTATGAGGTCTTGGGTTTGGAAAATATCTCATGATTCTAGTTGGAGAAAGGATTCATTCTTCCAGTTAGAGATGAGCCATCAGAAGCTAAGACATTCCAGGAGACTCTTCCTAAATGAAAGTAAAGAGACTTGCCTTCTTCATAGTGTGTCCAGGTCCACAGCTAAGCTACAAAATTGCAGATGTACTGAATCGGATGATGGCTGGCACTTTTGGAAATCAGTTCTAGTTAGAGAGCCTTTTACTGAAGTTCAAGGAAAAGACTGGTCCACACTAGGGAAAAGTAAGGCCATCTTCACTGTGGGCTTACTACATGCAGGGGACTCTCCAGGTGTTGTTTACTTATATATTAATATTATATTTGCAGTATTGCACTATTCCATCCCTACAACAACCCTATGAGACAGAGCCGGGTATTCTCATTTTAAAGGTGAGAAAATGGAGGCTTGGAGAGGAGAATTAATTTGCATGATCATAGAGCTGGTCCAACTAGCAGTGGCACTCAGTTCCATCTGTCTCCAGACTTCAGCTCTTTAACAGTGCATCACTGAGGCTTGGTGAAGACACACACACAGAACCACATCTCTTAGAAATGAAAAATTAAAAAAAAACATTGAAAAACAGTGCTTTCTAATAACCAGTGATCAGTGATGCTAGCAGAACCTCTGGCATTTCAGTGAACACTCAGAGAGCAGAAGACCCTCTCCCTGTGTGCAGTGTCCCCTTGGTGACAGAGAGCTTGCTAATCTTGGTTTGATTCCAAGACTTTGCTGCATCCGCAAAGATGGGCTCTCTCAGTTTGGGTGAGGAGCTCCCTCCCATAGTAAGCCCAGAGTTTGGGGAGTTTGTCTAGTTTAAAAAACACACACTCCTGTTTTCATATAATTCCATATTTTTACAGAAAGAGAAAACAACCTCCTTTTTTATCATGAAAAATGCAGAAGTAAAATCGTGTTGGCTAGAGAAGAGAGTAGAAGATAGAACATGATTCTCAAGAGAGAAAACCAAATACCAACGAAGAGGCATGCAGGTGGTAATATGGAGAAATCCTGCCTCTGCTCCTCTGCCCTAGGCAGGCTACCCTGTCCTCTAATTAGTGCAAACTCTATGGAAAGGAAAAAAGCAGAGGGAGGGAGGGAAGGAGGAGGGGGCTGAAGAAATGGAGGGGATAAGGAAGAAGGTCAAACCAAGAATTCAAATTCTTAAGCATGCTCTCTTGCGGAAGCCCTCATGAGACTGCAACTCCCACTTGCAGACACATTTTCCCTGGCACCGTCAGAACAAACCCTAGATGTACTGAGGAGGAGAGATGTACTTTAAAGTCTGGTCCCAGGGCTGGGAGGACAGCCAGGCCCAGCAGCAGGGGCCCTGCTTCTGCTTCCCTGAGCTCAGGGTTTCAGCGTTCCCTCTGCTTCTATCCTAAGAGAAACAATCAAGCAACCTGCCAGCACCTTAGACTCAATCCCCACTCTACCCCAACATCCACACCCCGCAGACTTCTTTGGGGGTAACCCACACCAAGAGCCTGAAGAGTTTCCCAAGAATTTTATGTTTCCCATACTCTGTGATCAGAGATGCCATAGACCTGAAAAAAAACAGACATAGCTACCTCCACACACATTACAGCATACTCGAATAAAGCACAACTGTGCTTGCTTTATTGACTATTAGGGCCACTGGCTGGTTATGAGTATTTATTTTTTCAGAGGTGATGTATTTTGTTGTGATAGGATTGGATCAATAATAAAAATAACTTTCTTTTAACTGAGCATGGACGTATTTATCAGATAAAGCTTCAGTATGCGATACCTTGCTTATTCCTTACAAGTATAGAGAAGTGCTAACGTCCTCATTTCAAGGAAAGAAGGAAAGAAGGTAGAGAAGGGGGAGAGGGAGGGAGGGGAAACGGAGGATAAAGAGGAGGAGAGAGGGAGGGACCAGAGACTCAGACTTTGAACCCAGGAACCTAGAAGCTGAACTAAAAGCTGCTGTGTTCTAAGCAAATCCCCCTGAAAAACGACTCATTTCATCTTGGGGAGCTACAACATAAAGAAGATTCCTTCAGGCACCTGGCTTAAAAAAAGTGACACAACTCACTTGCAGCTAAAATACTCAGACAATAGAACCATAATTATAGTCTTAGAAAGAAAATGTTATAAATTATATCCACCCATTTTACTCGCTTCTTTTCGTAAGTGAGGCTGGTGGTGGGGAGGAGGTGTGGAATTTAGTTTAGCAAGTGCCCAGAAACTAAGCCACAGCCATTTACTCCTGTTTTTAAGACCCCATCAAGGTTCATTCCACATGACGAAGAGCGAAATCCAAATTAAAATAATCAAGCATGTTGGCATCCATGAGGGTATGGACAGTCTGGCCTGGCAGCTTGTGAGATTCCCAAGAGGGCTCCTGCCCAAGTTGTCACAAAGGTCCTGAGGACGATTCCCCCAGTCCCACTAATGAGTGCGGAAGAACAAGTAGGAAGCTGGAGACTTCAATTATACTGATACCTAAGCAGAGCTCAGTAATATCAACATTACTTATCAACCGTCATCTGCTATTAGGAACAAAGTCCTACAACACAATACGAGGTGTTGTCTTCCCCTTAGGCAGGCTTTCCAGCAGATTCAGAAACCCAGTTAACTATTCCTACAAATGTAGAAAAAAAAGACAACACAAAATACCCCTGTGTGTATTACTGAGTAAAGGGAGGACTGGAAATGTGTTTCTTTTTTACATTTCATGTTTTCCAATTATTTGCTAAACATATACTATTTTAATGAAAACCCTTCTAAAACACTTACATGCAACCCAAATGCAAACCAAAGATTCAGATTCTGAGATGTGCAACTGGTTGCTTCAAAAACTAAAGCGGTCTTTCTAAAAAGCAGTGTGGTATCCACCTTGATAAGTGCACATGCATAGGGAAAAGCAAAGCATAATAGGTTTTAATTTCATTTCATTCCATGAACAAAGATAAAATAGCATACCTTTAGGGGAAAACTTTTATTTAAACATGTTTCTCTATCAGTGATAATAGAAAAGGAAATATTTATGAGTCTGAATAAAAGAAAGAGAATTCTTTTAAGTTCTTAACGAAAGACACTTTTCAGGAGAATTAGCTAAAGGGGAAAAAAATCACACAAAGAGTTGAGAAGAAAAATAAATTATTTATAGGCTCTCCTGCAGCGCCTTCCAAACTTTAAATATTCATCAAAAGATGCCTGAAGTGAGTTAATTTCCGTAGCACATTTCCATTTAGAATTACATGGTAGGTTTCAAAAGGCCCTTGTCCAGTGTTTATTACACATGTGCCAAGGCGTTCAGGTACAACGCTAACATTCATCATATAACCAGCACCCTCTTTACTGGGTAGATGTCTTCCTGGAAAGATGCATGCAAATCAAATTGTATTTGAAATGCACTTGCTGTGGTGAGTCATTTGGGAAATCAAGAATCCTTGGATAATATGTAAAGAAATAAACAAAGAAAAAAACAGTAAAGTTTTCATCTGGAAAGTTTAAATGTTTTCATTATTTACTTCTTCCAAAGGGATCTATTTGGACAATGTGCCCAAAAATCCTTGACAAAATCTATTACACATATTAAAGGTTAGAGTTTTCAATTTCAGAACAAAGGACATTGGACTCATTAGAACAATCTGATAGAACTAAAACAAAACATATGCCCCACCCCAATAGAGGTAAAGCAATGCTTGAATCCATAGGAATTTTCTGCATGTAACTGATTTAAGGCTGGCTTGTCCCCTCTTTCTTTTGATTGATGATATCTGTAAGCCAATTGGCAACTATTACGAACTACATGAGTTCCAGACAGCTTTGAAAAGCCAATTATTTTCAGACCACTCATGTATTTTTAAATATTTAATCAAGAATTCAGAATAAATTTTGCCTTGTGTGTTTGACATTTTGTCAGGGAAAACACAAATCTTCAAAACAATAATATCAACTGTGATTACAGCAAATTAGAATCATAGCCTCAATCTCCTCCCCTGGAATTGTTTTGGGACCAGGACGAATACAGCTCAAGAAATTGCATTGCAATAACTTATTTGCCTTGAGCAAGAAAAACAGGAGGTGGCACAGGTACTCCGGGTTAGCAGAACCAGGAGTGCTGCTTGTCCTAGTCCAGCTGAGGCCTGTCATCCTGCCAGGAAGAACTCTGGGATAGAAGAGCCCTGAAGATGCAGTCCTCGGCTTGGGTAGACTACGCCCTCATTCTACCAACCTACACCAGGAATACCCACTGAGCCCCAAGGGTAACCACTTGCTGGGGGCAGATAATGTCACATGACGTATAAGTGGAGAAAACCTCAGATCTTGCTAATATCAGCAACAGCTAATATCAGCATTTATTATTATTATTAGCACTCAACAACATTTATTATACCTCTCTATTGGTTCTCCTCATAAGGAACCTCACTGGTTATCCACAGCACTGTTCCAGGAAAGGTATCATGATCCTTGTTTAACACAAAAAGATGGAGCTGAGTTAACACAATTTGCCCAAACTCACACAGGTGGTGAATGGCAGAAGGGAGTTTTTCAGAATCCATGTCTGAGTCTTTAACCCAAGTCATCTTCAATGTGCCAAAACTACACAGATCGCTGCCAGTCTCAAAGATGGCCCCTGGTGGGCCCAACTTCCTGGTCTTCACACCTTGTACAGTGCCCTGCCTGCTACAGCAGGGTTGATCTCTGTAGCCAATCACATGGGGCAGAAACAATGCCATAACACTGCTGAGACACTGGTACAAAAGGCTGCGACTTGCCTCTTGGGTCCGTGTCTAGGTCTGTCTGTCTTTCAGCTTTTGCTTTTGGAGAAGCTAGCCGCCATGTTGAAGTGGCCCTATGAAGACACCCACTGGCCAAGAATTGAAGCTCTGGCCTGCAACTGGCAAAGACCCGAGTTTGGAAACAGATTCTCCAGCTCCAGTCAAACCGTGAGGTGCCTACAGACCAGGACAATGGCTTGACTGCGTTGTGTCCGGTTTCAGACCCTCCCCAAAACAACCCACAAAAGGCAGGCTGGATGCAACAGCAAGAGGATTTTATTACCAGCTAGCTGGGGCTCTTACCAACACATACGACGTAGTGCAGTGCTATAAGTCCCGTCCCTCTCCCTCCCAGCATTTTTATGCACTCAAGTAAACAAATACATACATCACTACACACGTAGGCGAGTTCCTTATTCCTTATATGGCAATTACCTAAATTTATGCATTGTATTGGTGCATTTGAGCAACTTAGGGGCTAGGCGTCATACAGGAAGGTGGAAGAATCTAAATTCCAGGAATAGTCTCACTCCTGTACCCTTAGGCCTGTCTTTTCTGGCTTAAAATAAAGCCTGTCATGGAGGAACAGCAGTTCTTGCGACAGGTCCTGAAAGCTCTTAAGACCAAGATTTTAATATGTTGCCCCATATTTTATAACATTTAACCTTAACATACTACATATTATTGTCTTAATTTCAAATGTATTTATATTATTGTCTTAATTTCAAATGTATTTAATCTAAACTAGTGGTTTGAATTAATTACTCATAACCAAACTCTACAACTGCAGCTCCATAAGAAATCCTGGGCCAGAACCAGCCTGCTAGGCTGCTTCCAAATTCCTGACCTTCTGCAGCCTTGGGACATATTTGCTGTTCAGTTGCTAACTTTAGTTGTAACTTGTCACACACACACACAACTAATATGCCAGTGTATATGTAATTTCAGAAAGATGAGCATGGGAAATGGGATGCACACTGTGGCATAGCAGATAAAGCCACCACCTGTAGTGTCAGCGTCCCCTATGGGCACTGGTTCAAGTCCCAGCTCCTCCACTTCAGCTCCCCACTAATGCTTCTGGGAAACCAGTGGAAGATGGCCAAAGCACTTTGGCCCTTGTACCCACATGGGAAACCCAGATGGAGTTCCTGGCTCCTATCTGATCCAGGCCTGGCTGGCCATTTGGGGAGTGAAACAGCAGGCAAAAGATTTTTTTCTCTATCTCTCTTTCCTTCCCTTCCCCCCAACCTCTTCCTCTCTGTAACTCTGCCTTTCAAATAAATAAATCTTTTTAAAAGTACTCTACCGGGCCGGCACTGCGGCTCAATAGGCTAATCCTCCGCCTTGCGGTGCCGGCACACGGGGTTCTAGTCCCGGTCGGGGCGTCAGATTCTGTCCCGGTTGCCCCTCTTCCAGGCCAGCTCTCTGCTGTGGCCAGGGAGTGCAGTGGAGGATGGCCCAAGTCCTTGGGCCCTGCACCCCATGGGAGACCAGGATAAGTACCTGGCTCCTGCCATCGGATCAGCGCGGTGCGCCGGCTGCAGCGAGCTGGCCACAGCGGCCATTGGAGGGTGAACCAACGGCAAAAGGAAGACCTTTCTGTCTCTCTCTCTCACTATCCACTCTGCCTGTGTTAAAAAAAAAAAAGTACTCTACCAGCATTCTAGTATCTTTTTTTATAAAGATTTATTTTTTGGTTTGAAAGACAGAGAGGCAGAAGCAGAGTCTTCCTTCCACTGGTCCCCAAACGGCCACTCCCCAAATGCCCACAACGGCCAGAGCTGGGCCAATCCGAAGCCAGGAGCTTCTGTGTCTCCCACACAGGTGCAGGGGCTCAAGCACTTGGGCCATCTTCTACTGCTTTCCCATGTCAAGGCAGAGAGCAGAATCAGAAGTGGAGCAGCCGGGACTCGAACCAGCGCCCGTTTGGGATGCTGGCCCTGCAGGCAGCAGCTTTACCTGCTACACCACAGCTCTGACCTCTGCAAGGAGCTTTCATCCAGAAGGGTAAAGAAAAGCCTATGCTCATGTAAATTCAGATCACAAATATTTCCAAAACTATTTCTGTTACCTTCGCCCTAGTTAGCCCAAATTATCCAACCAGATGCTTTGGGGATATTAGGATTATTACAGAAGAGTTGCAAAGAGAAAGAAAGGGTTATAATTAAGCTTCTTAAACTCAAAATAACATTTTCTTGCAGGATAATTGGTTACAAGCCAGACATTGTTGAAAATGAAACAATTTTCTAAATTCCTTTAGTTCCCACTTAACATATCAAGGACTAGTTCTGGCATATTAAATCATGGGCTTTCAGGCATAGCATAGAGAATACAACTTTCTACCTATGGTGGCAACTCCTGAACCAAAGGAAGATAAGCATATGAGAATGGGAAATTTATCTGATGGATAACACGGTCCCCCAGATCTCCCTCGGGGACTGAAAGGTTTTCACCAACTGCTGCCAGCCTTTGCTGACGAGTCACCTTGGCCAGGCTATGCATCCTGGCAGCGCAGTTCCAAGCCAGTCACTAGTCACCTCTCTTGCCCCCAGTTCTGAAGGGCCATTCATGGGCTTGGCTGGGACCATTAAGCCAGCAGCAGAGTACAACTTCTCCCTCTATCCAGTCAGGCTTCCTTCTTTGCCTTCCCAGTTAATATCTCAGCATCTGTTTCCCAGAGAGCCTACAGCAAGGGCCTTTTGAGTCCAGTGGAATGTGGGGATACAAGAGAGAAGTAAAGCTGGTGGATTAGCCATGTCCTCGAGTCTGGGAGAGGAGGGAGCTGCTCCACACATCCTTGGCAGATGACCTTTCGCCCAGCACCCTACCTGGGACCTGGCCTCATTCTGCTGGCTTGTACTGCATCAGTGCAGGGAAAGCCAATATCCTTTGGAGGGTAGAACAGGAGGCTTTGCAAACAGAAGACCAAGTTGTCTCACCCTGGTTTTCAATGCAGAGGGAATTCTGAGCGCCAACAGACCAGCCCTGAGCCTGTCTAAATCAGGCCAGATGTAAGGCACGACAATGTTCAGATTGGGGATAAGTCAATGCATGCAGCAGAGTCTAAGGCAATAGGGAAGGGAGGTAAGACACAAGCAGAGCTTAAATAAGACTAGATACAGACTTAACAGCAACAGTGCCAACAGCAGCCAATGAAAGCAGTGGATGGAAGCAGAACGGCCCACCCAAAAGCCCAGCCCAGTGCTCATTCCTAGGAGATTACTTCAACTACTCTTCCTTCCTCCATAGACTTGGCCACCATATCATAAAGGAGGGGAGAAGAGAGTGTGCAACTCGGAGGACTGATGGACTTAGCAGACTCGGCCTACCAGATCCTCAATGAATATGAGATGACTCAGTGGTTGTTAATAATGTCCCAGGAGACACTGTAATGAAAGTGTCTCATAAGCAGCAAAATGTACATAACGTACTGCTTATAAAATGTGTGTGTATTCAAATGTATTAGGTTATCAAGGCAACTAGCCTCTTCTCTTTGACACTTTATTTCTGTAAAGCCTTTGCTTTCAAGTAGATGGAATAAATTTGATGGTTGAATACATATTAGATTAGATGAAATGTACGTGGATAAGCATCCTGCTGCCCTGAATAAGCTGAGAGCCACACAGCTACCAAGGTACCCCCACTGTGGTGCAAGTGTTGGGGAGGACTGCCCAGAGCAGAGGCCAGTTGAAGGTCTGAGAGAAGACAATAGTGGCTATGTGGTCCTCAAGAGTGAAGAGGAGGCCAAGTCAGCCACCTTTTGTGATGAAGAATCCCTGAAATACTGGGCGTTAAAAGAGGAACAACCACACATCTCAGTTTTCTTGGGAGAGTCCTTGTTTCTACCAAAGATTCTTATGTTGCATTAAGTATGCACCCTTTTTCCTTCTCAAAATAATCCCTGTTTAGGTGAGACTTTATATAACCATACTAACAGCTACCATTTAGAATAATTATATATTTAACAGGACATTTCTATGTTAAATAATCATATAAGAATCCTCTGATAAAGAAAGTAAATACTAAATATGATCCCTCCCATTAAAAGTGAGAAACTGGTGGATTGATCATTTGGATTGGACAGAGGTGACCAAATATTTACTTTGGTTTTCCCTTATCACAATAGGTGGGGGCTCAGAAGGAAGCCAAATCTGCCACAAAGTTATAGAGATCCAGCTTGTCCGGACACCTCAATCAACTGTGAGTCGATTTGCAAGCCCCTGTGTAGACGTGAAAAGTGAAGCATCATAGACAGCCAGCTAAGTGCTGAACAAGTGGCACAGAGAAGAGTGATTGCCGACACTTAGAGGGAAAAGAAACCACGTACAACTCTGATTACTCTTGAGGTCTCGTTCAGGGAGACCCGTGGCTGGATCTGAGAGAGAGAGAGAGAGAGAGAGAGAGAGAAGCAAAGCAAAGCATCCATAGGCAAGACAAAGCCAGACTCCCGAGGAACACAGCAGCCAAAGGCAAGGTAGACTGGGAAAACAAGGCATAGGCAGGTTGGGCTGAAGAGCAGCATTGCCTCACAGACAAGGGAAAGATGGTAAAGACTGGATTAAAAGGCTCCCAGTTTGGGGAGACCACATCAGATTTGTCAGAGAAAAAAATTCTTCTGGGATTGTACGTGGGCATTCACTGGAAACTCTGGAGTTAGGATGATGCTGACTGACATGAGACTTGTCAAGATGGATGGCTTTGCTGCTGTCTTAACTACTTTTGAACAGTAACATCTGTATGGTTAAGATTTCAAAATGGAGGGCTGGTACTATAGTGTAGCAGGTAAAGCCACCACCTGTGATGCCACATCCCATTTGGGTGCCAGTTCATTTCCTGGTTGCTCCACTTCTGATCCAGCTCCCTGCTAATAGCCTGGGGAATCAGCAAAAGATGTCCCAATTGTTTGCATCATTGCCACCCACATGGAAGATCCAGATGAAGCTTCTGTCTCCTGGATTTGTTCTAGTCCAGCCCTGGAGGTTGGGACCATCTAGGGAGTGAACCAGTAGATAGAAGATCCTGCTCTCTTTCAAAGTAAGTATATGAATCTTTAAAAAAAAAAAGATTTTAAAATGAACAAAATTTTAATATGTCCCCACTGTGGTCCCCAGTCACCATTTCCCCTTCCCAGAGACAGCCAACACGGTGGCTTTCTGTCTGCCCTTCTGCAGATATTCTGAGTCATTTAAATCAATAAAAGAATCTTCTTGTTCTCCACGGCCTTCTTTCTGGTTTACATCAATGGTAGTATATTCTATGCACTATTCTGACTACTATCATCTTGATCATTCCATACTAGCACATTAAAAGTTCCCATGATATCTATAGCTTCATAGTATTCCATTACATGGACATATCATGGCTTCCTTAACTGCTTCCTGTTGATGGAAATCCCATTATTCTGCTATAAGTAGCAATGCTGCAATGATTGCTCTTACACATTCTCCACTGCACAGCTCTAGGGGGTTACTTCAGAAAGTTCATGGAGAAATGGAATTAAAAGGTAAACTTATTGGGGTGAAAAAATTTTGAGATCCATGCATAGGTTTTTTTTTTTTTTTTGGTTTTTTTGTTTGTTTGTTTGTTTGTTTTGACAGGCAGAGTGGACAGTGAGAGAGAGAGACAGAGAGAAAGGTCTTCCTTTGTCGTTGGTTCACCCTCCAGTGGCCGCCACGGCCGGCGCACCGCGCTGATCCGATGGCAGGAGCCAGGTACTTTTCCTGGTCTCCCATGGGGTGCAGGGCCCAAGGACTTGGGCCATCCTCCACTGCACTCCCTGGCCTCAGCAGAGAGCTGGCCTGGAAGAGGGGCAACCGGGACAGAATCCGGCGCCCCGACCGGGACTAGAACCCGGTGTGCCAGCGCCGCAAGGTGGAGGATTAGCCTAGTGAGCCGAGCTGCAGCACCAGCCTAGTTCTTTCATTAGTTGCATTTTCCTTAAATTTTTGATCATTCAGATGCATGAATATAAAATATTGTGCACCAAAATGAATGTATTTTTTTAATCTTGAAATAGTGAATTTTTTGTTTTTATTTTAACCAACACATAAAAATTGTACACATATCAGGGTGTTTGGGGTAGCAAGTTAAGTCACCACTTGAGACAACATCTATATCCCATGTCGGAAGGACTGCTTCAAGTCCCAGCTACTCCACTCCCCATATGACCTCCTGCTAATGTGCATCCTGAGAGAAAACAGATGGCGGCTCCCTGCCATGTGAGAGACCCAGATGGAATTCCAGTCTCTGCACTTCAGCCTGGCCCAGCCCTGGCTGTTACGGGCATTTGGGGAGTGAACCAGTGTATAAAGGATATCTCTCTCTCTCTCTCTCTCTCTCTCTCTCTCTCCCCTTCCCCACTCCCATCCTGTCCTCCCTCCTTCCATTGCAAATAAAAACAAACTTTTAAATTTTACATATTCAAGGGTACCATATGATATTTTCATACATATAAACTTCGTCTGATATCCAGTCAATAAACCTATCTCCTTGAACATCTGACATTTCTTTATGGTGAAAATATTCAAACTCCTTTTTGTTCAAAGCTAAATACACAGTATGTTATTACGTACAGTCATGCTACTCTGCTACAGAATACCAGAACACTTTATCCTTTAATTCTATTTTCCACAAATGTTTTGAAGTGCCCTTGTTTGTATAGCTGTCAGATGCTTCTAGAAGGGGAACCACTGAGACTAAGGATATATACCATCGGTAATTTTTCATTTTTTGTTTATATTACTTTGCCAAATAATATATTTATGGGGTACAATATGATGT
This sequence comes from Oryctolagus cuniculus, assembly GCF_051225735.1. Classification (NCBI taxonomy): domain Eukaryota; kingdom Metazoa; phylum Chordata; class Mammalia; order Lagomorpha; family Leporidae; genus Oryctolagus; species Oryctolagus cuniculus. Next base: position 18,073,146 of record NC_142881.1, on the reverse strand, counting down.
TTTGATACATGAAATACAATATGGGGTGATTAAATCAGCCTGATTAATGTAGCCACTGGCTCATTGATCTGGGAGATTTTGTGGGAATACATGTGAAATTTCTCTCAGTTCATTTGAAAAATGCAATACATTAGTATTTACTATGGCCACCTTGCTGATGAAATCAACCTGTGTCTATCCATGGGTGAATGGATCAAGAAAACATGACATATGTACACCATGGCATAACCTTCAGCCTTAAAAGGAACGAAGTTCTGTCCTTTGCGTCAACATGGATGAATCTAGAGGACATTAGGCTAAGTGAAGCAAACATTTGTAATTTTGAAATATCGTGCAACACTGCCCCCCATGAAAGTTGCACCAAATGGTATTGCCACTGGAGGGGCTGCTTCCCCAGCCCCATCCCTGGGATCCGGTGAGCACAAGGGGCCATCCAATCTTTTGACTTGGAGGCAGCACTTGGAGGTGAGGGATGAAGATGAGGAAGGCATGTGCTTCTTGTCCTTCTGCTGTTTTCTGATTGGAGGACCTCATGGCTCGCTCTACCCTCAGGGAGGCAGTCACTAATCAGATTAGACAATTAAGGAAGCATAAAGGAGGCATACTCCTCAAAGCACTTTCCTTGCAGGCACCAACTGCCCCAGAAAACAGTTCTCTTTCAGTTTCTTGGTGCAGTGTGGGGAGGCTGCCTGAGCCCACAGTGGCTCAGAACCAGCTGCTCCAGTGTGGGGTAGTCAGGGCCTCCTCTGGCTCTCACTCATATTACAAATTTGCCCTTATCAGTAATATGGAGACTTCATTCAGCTCTCTCCTCCCGCAACCTGCTACACCCTTTGTTTTTTGAGTTCTTCACAGCTCAGGAAGAAAGAAGGTCAGAGACACAAGCAGGTGGCTTACCTTTAATGAGATGTTACCCTACTACTTCCTAAAAATTCGCTTCTCAAAACTGGACAAAACTACCAAAGATTTTTAGTGCCTTACCAAGGTAGTATTTCTGCATGTAGAAGCATCTGACTTGGAACCAGTGGGCAACCTGGGGGTGGGAAACTCTTAAAAATGCAGATTCTGTGCCCAACCCAGAATTTCCCAGTGGCAATCATCAGAAGGGGAAGAGGAGTTTGCATTTTGCAACAAGCCTCCATAGGTGACTTTGAGGCACAGTAAACTTTAAAAAGCACCACATTAAATACTCATTGCTAGTCTTGAGGAACCCTTAAGTAACAAGCATTATTATGGTAGCCAAAGCCAACAACATAGCAAGTGAAAGCAAACATGACTCAGGAGAGAAAACTTGAAATGTTAAGAACTCACAAATGCCAGCTAGGAATAACAGGGAAGAAATATTCATGAGGCTATTAAGGAGAGAGATAAATAGCTTTCTCCCTCTATTAGGGATGGCACTTCAAAGCTGAGTGGCATCAAAGCAGAGTGAGTAGGACCAATGGAAGCTGTGGGCTTCAATTATTTATTGGCAATGGTGAAAAATGAAGTTTGGGGGATTCAGGGCCTTCGCTGCATTCTAAACCAACTGCCCTTGCCTGACTAGATTAATTAGTTAAAAGATCGGGTGTTAATTAGTTGCCTTTCTTTGCTGTACCTACCCACAGTACAACTAAGGAGTCATTATCTCCTACTTGTTAATTGGCTATTAACAGCAGGAAGCAACTGCTTCGGAAATTATTCCCTTGAAACTGCTTAAGGTCTAATGCTGAGAAATTTATCTATACACATGTTCGCATATGAGCCAAGAAGCAGCCTGGCAAGCCACACTTTCACACTGCCTCAACCACAAAGTAGGTTTCATTCTTATTCACCTAGTTGTTCACATCTCTACTTCCTGAAGCAGCCTCACTGTAAAGGTATTTAGGTCTCTGTTTTATATTGGAAGGCCTAGGGTTAATTCTTAGTGAGGTTAAAAAAATTAGCATGCATTCATTTTAACATACAGCTTGATGTGCACACCCGTGTAATTTTCATCTGTATGGTGGCTTTTCCAACTCTATAACCATCCCCCGGGAACTATCAGTATTTTGTCATTTTACAGTTCTGCCTTGTCTTGAACATGATATAAATAAAGCTGTAGGATAAGTGTACTCAGATCCGGCCTAGTGGGTAAAGCCATTGCTTGCCACACTGGTATCCCGTATGAGTGCTGGTTCATGTCACAGCTGCTCTACTTCCAATCCAGCTCCCTGCTAATGCACCTGGGAGAGCAGCAGAAGATAGCCCAGGTGGTTGGGTTCCTGCCACCCACGGGGGAGACACAGAGGAAGCTCCTGACTTCGGCCTGGCCCAGCTGTGTCCGTTGCATCCATCTGGGAGTGAACCAGCAGATGGAAGGTCTGTCTCTGTCTCTGCCTCTTCCTCTCTCTCTGTCTCTCTTTCAAATAAATAAGTATATATTTAAAAAAAAATAAGTATTCTCATACATCTGGCTTCTTCTCTCCACATAATATCTGTTAGGGTATGACTACTCTTTGGCTAAAACCCAAGTGTCCAGTCAAAGATAAGCAGCCTGAGGCTGTTGATAATACAGCGTAGAGAAACAGGTGTTTCTGAAGGAGAAATCGGACTTGTTCCAATCGGACAGATGGTTTAATCTCCTAAAGAGCTGCTGGTGTATTTCACAGCCACCAGGAACACATTCTTAAGTCCTTCCCTCTGTGCTAGACCTAGGATGTTCCAGATATGAAACCCTAAGAGGCACTTCTAGTGCATTGATTTGCAAATGTTAGCCTCTGTTGGGATCACCTGAGCATTGTCAAAAACTCAGGTTGGTGCAAATATCCCACCCCAGAGTTTCCAATTCAGGGTCAGAACGTTTGACCACACATTAAGTTTCAGCCGCTGCTGCTGTTACTGGACTCAGAGCTATGCTTTGAGGACAGCTTTTCTGCAGGGCCAGTACAATTTCCATCTTGGGGGAAAAAGAAAGGGACCCCCACATCAAAAATACCCTATATCCCCAGTTGGTGCTACACTCCATGTTAACGTATTAAGGTTTGACTGATCCAGGTTCAAATCTTGTCACTGCTGTTTACTAAACATGTGACCTGGAACAGGCTTCTTCTATGAGTCTTAGGCCTTTCTACAGGAAATATGTGGTAAAAATGTCTGCCCCACGAGAATTGTTAAGGGTGGGTGGGCTAACCATCGTCAGGCTTCTGGAATGGTACCTTGCTCTGGGTGAGTTCCCTCACTGCTGAGCAAATGGCAAGAGTGGACAAGATCTAGCACTTTGGAAATCAAGCATCTAGGGCCATTTCACCTACCTTTGAGAACATGCATCCTCAATAGGGACGTTTTTACCCAAGTTGAAGGCAGCTGGGAAAGAAGCCCCCCACCCCCCCCAAAAAAAACTCACTCTATAAAACAGATGTGCAGTATTGCCATGGTGTGAAAATTTGTAGGGAAGGGGAGCAATTATGAACCAGATGTCCAAAGGCTTATTGGGAGATAACAACAAAACATTGAGAAGCACTGCTTGGCGTGATATGCTGTGAGGGTTGAGTAAGCGGCTCCAGATGATAGAGATGCAAGGTGGCAAAGCCAGGTCCTGAAATAAGGTCTCTAACTCCAAACCCAGCATTCTCAACCCAACAGTTTCATCACATATAAACAGCCTCATACTCTAACATGAACAAATAAAGGAGAAAAAGAAGAGGAACTGAATCTCCCTTCCCTGTCAAAACACATAGCATGATACCATGCTGACTTGACTTGATGTAGTTTTGCTGATTTGGTCCATTTGGTGCTACTCTAACAAAAGACCTATAACCAGGTAATTTCTAACTCACAGAAATGTGTTGGCCCCCAGTTTAGAGACTGAGAAGTCCAAGATCAAGGTGCTAGCATCTCGCAATGACCTTGCTGTATCATCACATGGGGGGAAGCGTGAGAACAAAGGGCCAAAAGGGGCTCAATCTCATCCATTTTAAATAGCATTCATCCCATTCCTGGAAGCAGTGTCTTCAGGGCCCTACTACCTCCCAAAGGTCACATCCCCTAACATCACCAAACAGCAACCAGATTTCAACGTGAGTTTGGGAAATTAAAAGCTTTTGAATCATGTCATCAGCACACAGCAACAACGACTTTTTAAAATGTCTCTGGATCTGCATCTTTGAAGTGAGAGCCAATCCAGAAGTCAATATGGCAGAAGGTAATTGAGTTTCAGCTCTCACCACTGATGACTGGATGATCTTAGTTACTCGGCATGAAACCCACTGTAACAGGACAGCGGACTTTTTTGTACAGGGCCAGTCAATATTTTAGGCTTCCCAAAATCTTTTTAGAATTACTCAACTGTGCTGTGTATCATGAAAACAGTCACACAATATTTAAACAAATCAGCTTGGTTGTGTTCCAATAAAACTTTATTTAAAGACTAAGTTGTAAGCTAGACTTGGCCAGATGGCCAAACACTGGGGCCCCCTGCTAGCATTCAGAAAAAGATACATACTCTACCATACCTAGAACATCTGACTAGACTCCACTCCCTGCCAGCTCCACACCCTTGCTTCCTCCACTCCTCGCATTGCATGCCTTGCTTTGGGCTGCAATGGTCTTCCCTGGAAGATGAATTACAAGCATGATCCTGCCTCAGGACTTTTGTCTTGACATTTTTCTTTTACAGAGTACCCCTTCCCAAAAACTCATGGGGCCTATGTCCATAATTCTCTCAGGTGTCTGGTCAAATACAACATTATCAGAGAGATTTTCCTGGCCCACCCTTCTAAGAGGGCATGTAGAATCTCTCTATGGTGACAAACCAAGCCTTATTTCTTCCCCATGGGGTTTATCACTAGTTAATGTATTACTGATTTGTTAATTGTTTCTCCCACCAGTGTATGTTTCATGTGAACAGGGATTCTGTTGTGTTCACTATTCACTCCTCACACCTGCTAATCAGCATATTGTATGAGCTCAAGAGATGTTTGGGTCAGGGGAGGAGGAGGGGGACAGAGAAGGGAGGAAGAAGGGAAGAGGGAGGGAGTGAGGAAGCCAAGAAGGAATGGGGTCTTTGGATGCGATACCACATCAGTGGGCTCCAAGTATCTCTAAAGACTTGCTCCATGCAGAAACGCAGCAGTTTCCCCAGCTCCTGCATGGCTTGATTATTTTACAGACACGGCCTTTACTGTGTCGCAAGCGCTACGGCACTTAGACCCAGGCTGGCCTGGAGGGACTCAATCTTTTCTTTAATGTTATTCTGGACCGGTTTCACAAACACAGTGTTCCAAAGAGTACTTCTGGCTACTCCCTGTCTTATTTTCCCTTTTCTGTAATTAGTTATGGTCAAGAAAGCATCTGCCAATAAATCTTTTCAAGGGTTTTTTAATTGAGATGCTCGTGTTCAAATGTTTTACCCTCCAAACAAAATGCTCAAGGGAAGTCATGTTCCATGCACTGTAACAAGAGCTAGGGCTCTGTTTTTAACAAACATGGCTAATGGTCAAGCAGTGGGGAAATGAGTAGTTCATGAACAAGGCAAGCAGGCAGTGAGAAAGCTCAGAGAATGGATTTGGCCTCTAGCAGAGCTCAAATTCTGGCTTCAGTACTTAGCAGGTCTGCAGCTTCAGTACTTAGCAGGTCTGCTCAGTTTTCTCACATTTAAAATTGAGATCATACACCTCTATTTTGTACGACTGTTTTGAGGAACAAAATGAGTTGATGAATATGAAATGCGTTGTAGAGTACCTGTCAGTTTTAAAGATCTAGTTCTTGTCGGTCCACATTACTGTTGTTAAGACAGGGACATCTGAACCCTTAAAGAGATGTTCTCTGACACATCCCAGAGGCCGAGCTGAGGGCAAGACAGTTGATTTCCAGCCAATGGAGAAATGAGCTGGCAGGACAGGAAATGCTACTGGGTTCATATGAAACTGCAGGAATGCATGACTATGAATTAAATTGCTGTGCAAACAACAGAGTTCCATAGCCAGCGGGACACTGAGTTGCTTCCACAAAAGGAAGTAGCAGAATTGGGCAAAGCTGAGATTTAGGAAGGAAAATCTTTTGACAGAGTACAACGGAGGTCCCTGGAATCTGAGACTTGCCAAAGACTACACGTTCCCACCTCCCCAAGAACTACGACCAGCCTCCATCCCAAGCACTTTGAAGAGAAGACACATTCAGCAGGCAGGGCTGAGGTCTGGAAAGGGCAGTCCTTGGTGAACACAGGCCAGGCTTTGCCTTTCAAAGGAAACTTAATATCTAGCCTCATCAGAAATGTTAGGTCATTGACTTGTTCTACAGGAGCTGGCCCAAGATGAGAGGAAACAAACAGTTCTCTCATTCTTGAAGCCAAAGCAAGACTCTACGTATTTCAAAACACACAGCCTGTCTAAGTTGATGGTTAAGAGGGTTGTTGATGAAAACAGGCCTCCTCTTTTTCCACCAGTAGTTCTGAGCCCTCTGGTAGTGTCATCTCCACATGGAGTGTGAGAGGGAGATCTCCATTTTCTCTGAATCTGATATAACCAATGCTGTATAGCCAGATTTTCCCACCTCTTCTAAGCAGTTGAATCACTGTAATAGTGAGCTCAGACACCCTAGGGCAAACAGGAAATGAGTAAATATTGTCAAGGCTTTCAATTGCTTTTGTCCCCCTAAAAGTAACAGGTATATCCAGTGGTAGCAAGAGCACAGCAAAGTACTCTGAACCAAAAATGCTTTTTGTTCTCTAACAGCACATTCATAATTGAGCCTAAGTACAAGCCCTACATTTTCTAGAACAATCCTGATTCATGTTTTATAGTTTAATGATCTTTTCAATGATAATTCTTTACTAAATGACTGCTGCATATGGTATTGTATGCCTTTCACATAGGTGGAAACATGAGATCTATTGTCATCATGCTTAATTTGAATCCATTTGAGTTACCTCCCAGGGCCCTCTTTTCTTCTCAGTTTTCAGGTTCTTTCTGAGGAATGTCAGCTACTTCCTCTGCATTTACAGCAATAACTCCCAAATCTGCACACATCTTATGCACGAGTTAGGTCCCCAAATTAGAGATCGAAGCAAAAATCCTGACCACTAGCTTAAAGTGTCCAGCAACTGCAGTCTCCTGTCTCCCATAAGCTCACTCCAGGTCAGATGCTCATTGTATAGAACAGTGGATTCCACTTCTGTTCTACTTGGCATTCTCGCCCCTTCTCTCTTGCTTTTGGTGAGTGAATCAGTCCGACTTCCAGCAAGGCCTCTGGTTCAAGCAGAACCGCTAGGCAATGCATACAAACATCACTGCAAGGCCATTCTCTTTGCTGGTTAAGGGAAGTTGAATGTCACACAGAGGAGATCAAGTGTTAGACTGGAGTCCACAGTAAGCCCAGCCCACACGCATGGACTAAAGCTCCCGTTAGTCCTTATTGCCTCTCACTTTCATAGTGTTGGTGCTCTGGAGAACCTGGAGCCCTTTGTCCTGCAGCTAAACACACACGCACCTGAGCTATAAGTCGGAAATGCCTAGTCTCAAGTCAAGGGTACATACAGCAATGGCAGGGCCACTGCTTCAGGCCCCCACAATGAGTCAGCAGGTCAGCAAGGTGTGTGAGCTACAAAATGTGGCTGCTTTGCTTCACCCTCCTAATCTCACAACTCTTCCCTGTGACACCCAAATTGAGAGACAAAAAGGGAATTCTGGGAAATTTAGTTCAGCCTACCCAAGTTGATTTTTTACAAAGCCAACACAGTACTTGTTGAATGCTCTACAATAAATATGGCCGAGACCTATCTCCTGATCAAGATCCCCATATAGAAAAACTTTCTGTACCCTCCAGCCTGTTGCCCCCACAAATACTCTCATCTCACCATGCTCCTTCCTTCCTGTAATAACTTCCCTTGCAAGTCTATCCCTTTCCTAACCTTAGTTAGATCCATGATGCATTAGCATCTGGGAAAAGCAGCAGCAGATGGCCCCAGTCCTTGGGCCTCTGCATACTTGTGGGAGATCCAGAGGAAACTCCTGGCTTCTGGATCAAGTGTGGCCCAGTCCCTGCTGTTGCAGCCATTTGGGGAGTAAACCAGCATTGGTTTACTCTGTCTCTGTTTCTCTCTCTCTAACTCTTCCTCTCAAATCTTTCATATAAGCTAAAATAAAATGCAGCATCAACATACACCTTTCATCTACAGATTGACATTCGCATTACCCTTATTACTTCAGCTCTCTCTCTCTTTGCTGGGAGATATATGGCATATACAAAGAGGACAACAGGAGGAGAGCCATAAAGAGACTATTCACAAAGGAATGAGAAAACAAAGAATATCACAGAACAGCCAGGCCCCATTGCCATACCTGCACCTGAGAGGGGGAACAGAAGGATGGTCACAGAACCCAGAGACAGGAAAATTCAATTAGGTTCACGGAGAAGGCCATACAACAGAAGCTGTGAAGAACCCACCTGGAGGGCAGAGGTCAAGGGAACACAGCAATGTAGCCCATCCAAATCAGCCACAGGAGATGCAGAATAGTAGAGAGAATGGTGAAAGAGTGGAGCCATACAGGCAATGCAACACACCCAGTATGCTCATCCCACACTTGGAAGATCAGTAAACACATAAGAAAATTGACTTTATCAGTTCAGAACAGTGAGAGCCTGCAGGAATGAGGATTCTAAAGGACATTGTGCATAAACCCGAATTATGAGCAGACACAGGCTTTATTCAGTGTGCATTGCTTAGAACAATGGGAACCCCCGCAATGTGTCTGTAGGCTGGTTAGAAGAGGACCAGGTGACAGCTTGAGTCTGGAGGTAAAGTTTAACTGACGGGAGGAGAGGAGGAAGTGAGCATGGTACTCACTCCCTTGAAAACGGCAGTTCAAGGACGAGTCCCTGGAGACCAACAGTCTTGTCGTTCAAGAGGTGCAAATCCAGGGTCTCCCTTTTCTTTCATCTGCAACAAGACCACAAGCCTATGACACTGTAATGACCGCAGAGTTATGTGTGTGGCTGGTGGGTTTGCAAGTTCCTCTTGTATCTCTCCATCTAACTAGTCAGCTTCACTTAACAATAGAGCGAGCGGCTCTTGCTAAAGAAAATGGAAGGAGAAGGCTTCATGGAAAAGAAGATGATGGAAGGTTAAGACAGACCAGTCATGACTATATCTGAGAAAACTACTGAAAATGTGGCTTATACATCCATTTATTCAGCAGAGTTACATCAAGCACATATTCCATGCAGAAAATAAGAGATAAGAATGAGAATGATGGAATCAGGAATAGTTGCTCATAGTCTAGAACTATAAGACACAACAATGACACATGACAGAGAGAAGAGATGCCCATGAAGTGATGACTTGAGATGCAACATTCACCAGCTTGTGTGACCTTGACCTTCCTTGGATTCGCAAGTCCATCGTCGTCTTCTACTAACCAGAGCAATGACCACCCCTCCCACTCCATAGGATTCTTCTGAGGATGAAACAAAATGATACATTAAAAATCAGTGTTGGCTGGTGCCATGGCTCACTAGGCTAATCCTCTGCCTATGGCGCCGGCACACCGGGTTCTAGTCCCAGTCGGGGCGCTGGATTCTGTCCCGGTCTCTCCTCTTCCTTTCCAGCTCTCTGCTGTGGCCCAGGAGTGCAGTGGAGGATGGCCCAAGTGCTTGGGCCCTGGAAAGACATGGGAGACCAGGAGAAGCACCTGGCTCCTGGCTTCGGATCAGCGTGGATCACAGCGGCCATTGGAGGGTGAACCAACGGGAAAAAAAGGAAGACCTTTCTCTCTCTCTTTCACTGTCCTTTCTGCCTGTCAAAAAAAAAAAAAAATCAGTGTTACAAATTCCATTCTAGTAAGCCTAAAAAATATTCATCCCTTCCTCTCTTCCTCCTTACATTAGGAAATCAGAAGATTTTAATGAAGTATGGGTGGGTATGTGTTATCTTAAAAGCTAACAGCAAAAGGAAAAATACCATTATTTAGAAAAACATTTTACAGGGCAAATCAGATTGTGAAAAGATGGGTTGTAGGCATGATTTAGAAGAAGGAGAAGATGAAAATTAAGTAAAATTTATTTTACTGCTGATATATTTAACATTCCCAGATAAAGAAGTTTCCAGAAACAAAGAAGAAAGAAGGGTCCAGCAGAACGGGGTTGGGGACAGGAGGTGGAAGAGCATGAGAAGAGGACCCCCCAGTGGGAGACTCCTGGCAGTGGGCAAGGCCAAGGGACAACCACAGACCTGGAAGCCATGTTAAACGATTGGCATTGTCTGCATGGATGGGTTGTCACTTTTCTTCATTACAAATATCCTAATCCTGAGTTAGGGACACTTTCAGGAAGCTTTCCAACAGGGTTTGTGGCACCTTTGGGTACACATGAGGAGAACAGAAAGGGTAGCCAGAGGAGACGAACCTGCCTTGAGATCAAGAACTGTGCCCTGACAACAGCACACTGGACAGAGAAGCGAGAAGGAGAACGGAAGCCCCCAGGTGCTCCAAAAAACGTCCAGGCTGCAAACGGACAACCACTGGATGTGGGACTGGGAGCCTTTTTCTGCTTGCTTCTAAATATTAAATGAGAGGATGACCCCTAAGTCCTCAGGACTTGGATTCCTAGACAGAGAATATTTGAATTATTTATGTAACCCACATACCAAACGTAGCTGCTTGCCCCTCAACAACCGAGTTGAACTCCATTTGAACTCCATTTCCTTAGCATGAGGGTCCACACTGTAGCACCACCTGTTTTCTGCGAGTCCTCAACCTCAGTTCCCCATGGGCCCTCCATCCATCCCTGTTCCTGTGCCAGCAGCAGCTTCTCCATTCTACTCCCCAGAGATACCAGAAAGCTATCCCCTAGAGCTAAGCACCTCTGACCCTAGTAACATTACTACATCAGCATCTGCCACATTCCCCCACTCCTTACCCAGGGTGCTGGCCACAGAAGCTCTTCTCTGCCACCTCGGCCATGGGACAGAGGCCAACCCCCTGCTCCTCCCAGGGGACCAGGCTCCCAAGCCTTATGACCCACCCTACCCACCCACTTATACCTCAATGATGCAGATTGCAGATTTGTAAGTTTTTCATTTGCAGAGTAGCTCAGAAGTCCATTCAGTTTTAAGCAAACAAAGACTTCTGGTGCACTCTCTATGAAGGTTTATAGTTTTGGTTGCTCCTCTTCCAGTCCAGCTCTCTGCTGTGGCCCAGGAAGGCAGTGGAGGGTGGTCCAGGTACTTGGACCCCTGCACCCACATGGGAGACCAGGAGGAAGTACTGGTCCTGGCTTCGTATCCGTGCAGTGTGCCGGCCGTAGCGACCATTTGGGGAGTGAACCAATGGAAGGAAGACCTTTCTCTCTGTCTCTCTCTCTCACTAACTCCGCCTGTAAAAAAAAGTATAGTTTTATTTGAACTTTGCTCATTTTCTCCTATTTTTAGCTTGATACAGAAGTTAGATCAGGCCAGTAGAAAGTGCTAATAAGAACTGGAGTGATAAGTGTTCCAAAACTGTTCTACCAAGGGGTGGGTGTTTGATACAGCAGTCAAGATGCTGCTTGGGACACCTGCATCCCCTATCAGAGTGCCTGGGTTTGAGCCCAGCTCCACTCCCAGTTCCAACTTTGACACACACATGGGGCACCCAGATGCAGATCTGTCTTCCGCTTAGCCCAGCCCTGGTTGTTGCGGGCATTTTAGAAATTTATAGATAAAAGATCTGTCTGTCCTTTTCTTTTTCTTTCCCACTCTCTCTCAACCTTTCAAATAAAATCCAATACAATCCCATCAAGGTGGCATGTACCAATGCCATCTCACTAGTCTAAGTGATCAATTTCAGTTCATAATTGATCACACTGATAGGTCTAAATGTCAAAGGGATCACACAAACAAGACTAGTGTCTGCTAATACTAACTGATAGAATCAAAAAGGAGAGAACGATCCAACATGGAAAGCGAGATACACAGCAGACTCCTAGAATGGCAGATGTCCTAAATAGCACTCTGGCCTAAGAATCAGCCCTTAAGGCATTCGCATCTGGCTGAAGAGCCCATGAGAGTATTTTAGGCATGGAAAGCCAAGACACTCTGGGGGCGGGGGGGGGGGGGGAGGGAAGACCACCTAAATGAAAGATCTCTGCGAGTGAGATCCCAGTGGAAAGAACGGGGCCATCAAAGAAGGAGGTACCTTTCTCTGAAGGGAGGAGAGAACTTCCACTTTGACTATGATGACCCTGTCGGAATAAGATCGAAGTCGGGGAACCCAAAAGGCTTCCACAGCCTTGGCAACTCATGACTAGAGCCTAGGGAGATTACTGACGCCATAAACAAGAGTGTCAAATTGTTAAGTCAACAACAGGAGTCACTGTGTGCTTACTTCTCATGTGGGATCTGTCCTTAATGTGTTGTCCAATGTGAAGTAATGCTATAACTAGTACTGAAACAGTATTTTACACTGTGTTTCTTGTGTGGGTGCAAACTGATGAAATCTTTACTTGATATATACTAAATCTTCTGTATATAAAGATAATTGAAAATGAATCTTGATGTGAATGGAATGGGAAAGGGAATGGGAGGGGTGCGAGTGGGAGGGAAATTATGGGGGGCGGGGGAAGCCATTGTAATCCATTGACTGTACTTTGGAAATTTATATTTACTAAATAAAAAAAGATTAAAAAAAAGAAATTTTAGAAGTCTAAAACAATCTTTTTTTAAAAAAGTGCTCATCCAAGCCCATTTGGGATTTCCTAGGGGTATGTCTATCTGCCTCTTCCCCTCCCTCCCTCCCTCCCTCTCTCTCTCTCTCTCTCTCTCTCACACACACACACACACACACACACACCAGCAATAGCAGCAGCCACTGCTGCCGACTGGATTAGTCCCACAACCCACCCCTGATGGAATCAAGGATGGCCAGGGCTGTTGGAATGACTCCACTGACCAACACCACCAGCCCCAGTGCCCAGTGATGTGCTCAGCAGAGCTGAGATCCAGGACAAAGGAAAGACAGTGAGAGCAGAGAAAGCCAGGGGAATATTCCCATGTCTGCTTCTGAGGCTCAAGGTCAACGTTGTCCCCTATATTCTGAATTACTACATGCTTGGTCAGCCCTTGGCACGCTATATTCCGAAGGGTTAGCCATTGCCTATCAAGAAAGAAAGGCTTGAAGGGAACTCAGGTCTTCTTCCCAGTTTTATCTCAAGCTAACAATCAATTGTCTGCCCGCACCTCTTCCTGGCCATGTGGCCTTGGGCAAGTCTTGTTTTCTGAGTGTGTTTTATCACCTACAAAAACCAGGCTCTAGGGGGAGATAACTGAAGCTCACCTCTGCTTTAACATCCTGGAGCCATGAATTCAGTGTCATAATTGCAAACTGCAGCTTCTCTGCCTCCCCGTTAGAAAAGGTGCCTTTTGCCAGCACCGTGGCTCACTAGGCTAATCCTCCGCCTTCCGGCGCCAGCACACCGGGTTCTAGTCCCGGTCAGGGCGCCGGATTCTGTCCCGGTTGCCCCTCTTCCGGCCCCTCTCTGCTGTGGCCAGGGGGTGCAGTGGAGGATGGCCCAAGTGCTTGGGCCCTGCACCCCATGGGAGACCAGGAGAAGCACCTGGCTCCTGCCATCGGATCAGTGCGGTGCGCCAGCCATGGCGGCCATTGGAGGGTGAACCAACGGCAAAAGGAAGACCTTTCTCTCTGTCTCTCTCTCTCACTGTCCACTCTGCCTGTCAAAAAAAAAAAAAAAAAAAAAAAAAAAGAAAAAGAAAAAGAAAAAGTGCCTTTCCTGTGATTCAGATCACTTACTAACTTGTCCAGAAAGCCCTCATCAAAAGGAGGTATTAAATTTAGTCTCATCCAATGTTCCCAGCACATGCACATACAAATGCATGCATGCCCACATACATGCACCCGTGCACACCCCTTCTCTTGGAACTTGGTGTTATATGTAAACTATGTTTACCTTTGAAATTATTAAGGTCTATCTTCTTCAGATAGGAAGGGTCTTCAAAAAAAGTTCATGGAAAATACATACCACAAAAAAACTACAAGGATTTCAAAACTACTTTGCAACAAAATAAACTTATCTTTTAATTTCATTTTTCCACCAACTTTTTACAGCACCCCTTACGTGAACTGCCTCGACTTCTGAACTAACCGCTGGCACCTCCATAGCGCTTCTCCAGGTGCCAGGCAGGCACTGCCCTAAGCGTTTTTCAGGTATTAACTCAGTGATATTCATGATAGCCCTGTGAGGGAGGCATCTCCCAAAAGATACCGTGACCACAGGTTTGGTGGACAAATATGATCAACGGAGATACCCTGACTCTCTTTTATCTCCTGTATATTTGTTTTGCCTGCTGGATGCATTGAAGCCTTTTTTTCTTGTTGGAAAATGGAAGGGGAGGTGGGTTGGGGAGGGGGCTGCATTCTTACAATCTGCTGCTTCCCATCCTGCCACCTGCCACTGCCCCCGCCACTGGCGCTCCATGCAGAATAGCATCAGGCTGCCATGCCTCTTTGCAAGTGATTGCAGAAGCACCTTCCTTGGACTCCATTTGTTCTCTAGATACAAACAATTCCCATGCAAAGGATGAGACCAGGTCTCAGGTGGTTGCGAACAAAAAGCTGGACCCTGACGGGCAGTCTGGAAAAGACAGAGTGCACCTGCACCGCTGAGATCAGATGCAAAGGTCGGAAGAGACAAAAGTAATAAAACTGTCATTTAAAGTCTCCACTTACTTCCCTAGCAATGGCTCTTTCCACCTCTTTTCTTTGTAATGTTATTAAATATTTTATCTGTTTCCACTGCCTTGAATCCTTTTCATTTTATCTATTATATCCTTCAGACTTCCCACAGGGAAGAAGGGTATCCTCCTTGTTTTTCTTAGGATGAATAAACCCTTCTCACCTACATGATTCATTCTCATCATTGTTAAAAGCATTTCTAAGTGCCTAGTCATTTGCAATCAGGTTAAGACAATTCTAGGACCCAGAAAGCTGTCACCCACAGCCTTCTGGTGTTTACAGATACAATTGTGTGTGTGTGTTTTCCAATCAATTTGTCAGGATGATACAATCATTCTCAGTGCAGAGCAAAAGTAGAAGATACCTCCTATAGGAGGCTTTTTGCAAACTTTCCTCTCATTTTCCCAAGAAGACATCTCCATTGCACACACCCTGTTAGACCAAGCATTTTATGGCAAATGTTTATTGGCACATCGGCCTCTTCTCTAGCTAGAATTTTTAGTAGCAAGGATTATTTAAAAGATACAATTTTGTGTCCCCCAGGTTCTAACAAAGCTCTTGACACCTAGAAGTTACTCAATAAATGCCTTTTGAATGAGTGAACGAATTAATGTCTACTTTCATGTAATTCCAGAAAGGTGCCTCTTTAATAAAACTGTCTGAACAGATTCCACTGTTCTAGCTCATATTAATGTGTCCAGAGTTGGGGAATTTTATTTTTCTTCTTAGATAATGTGTTTGAGGGCAGTGTCTTCATTTTTCAGGATTGTCAATGGTTTCTTTGGCACAGTACTTGTGCTGCTGATGGATGAAGTCATCAGCTGCCTGCATAACACAGTGTCAGAAATGGCAAAAGGCTGAACTTTGGCCAAAGCATCCTCCTTGCCCATTTGAATCCACATAAACACCAAAATACCTCTCCAGGCTGGAATTAGCATCACAAGAATTTCGACTCTAAGAGTTCAGAGGGTCACAGTTATGAGTATATGAATGGTAAGACTGGGTTAAATAAGTATATAGGTTTGTAGACACTTAGCAGTGAACCAACTTACACCAGGGAAGAACCAAGAGCTTGTGTGGTGTACAACAGCAACAGGGACCAGGGCACCTGTCCCTAAGGTGATCATGACCCGCAGCATTTGATCAGATAATACTTCTCAAATGACACAATGCCCATTCTCTGTGTCTAAGGCTCCCTGCCTGCATCGGTAAGTTCTGTCATTGTCCTGTTCTTCATTACTCATAATCCCCACTTCAAATAACCTCTGCTGAATTGACTTTAAAGACAGAGTCTTCTCTTTCTTCTGCCACTTGTAATGAACAAGAATCCTTTACTCTGTGTGTTATCAAGGGAAGTTTCTGGGCGTGGCATCCCCCAGGTGAGGCAGAGTTCCTGGAAATGATGCTCAGTGGAGTTCCCGTCTGAGCTCACAAGACGTAAAAATCCAGGACACCAAAGCAAGAGCACTTGCCTTCCTGTCCCACCTTCCACCCCATCCCCTCTCTCTCTTCTCTATGTCTGTGGTTGCTCAGGCTTCTCCTCCTTATTTCCCAGGGTCCCTTTACTTTCAGAGTTCAAAACCACATCTGCCTGCCACACAAGCACACAGCTACCTCCCCTTCAGATAAACTGGAAGTCACGCGACGAGCCCTGCCAGAACCAGCCAGCCTCCTCTGGACTGTGCACAGAACCGTCCTGCGTTGGAAGAAACCATTTTAACCAGATGCAAACGCTGAATCTGAAGATCAGCCTGATTTCACATCTCAAAAAGCAGCCTTTCTCTTGTCAGATATGAGTGACAGTTATTAGAAGCCGAAACGCTCAACTCAAGGCCTTTCTCTGCTTGACTCAGACTCAGCTGGGTCAGGTTCTTTTATGTTATGGGTTGTATTTCCTCCCTCGGGATTCCCACCACATTTAGTAAGACCCTCCACAGTAAGTGAACAAACTGTATTCACTGTATCAGGCACATAAGACACCCCTTATACTTTAAATGAGTGGACACATTATTTTCAAAATGTCAGATAAGGCAGTTTGAATCCTACTTTGCAGATGAAGAGGCCTGTCAAAGTTCTACAGTCCTCCAGGGTACAAACTTTTGAATTCAGGGTTTGCACCTCCAACATCAGAATTCCTCCCGTGGCTACATGTGAGAGATGAGGTTCAAGACTTTCAATCACGATCGTGACTTACTCCCTGCTGCTAACATGATCTCTCATTTCTAACAGATGACACAGTAAGAAACTAGGAAGTCAGTGCTGATGCACCCTCATGCTCTTACTCCCCAGAATCCACTTATTTATCAAGTGCCTATAAAGGGCCAGGTATTGCTCCAGGCCTTGGAATTCAGTAGAGAAAAATATTCCCACCCTTAATGGAGTTTCCATTCTAGGGAGCAAGGAGGGAACCAGTCCCTCTCTTTGGTGGACCTGGAACAGGAGAAAAATCTTTAATGTCAGGAGTAAATACACGCCTGTAATAATTTTACTTATTTAATATGCACTAGCTTATAAAACAACTTCTATGCTGTTGTAAGCACTTCACAGATAATAGTTCATTCAGTTAGCCTAACAACACTGTCAGGCAGATGTTGTTCTCCTCATTTAAGAAAGGAGCAAACTGAGATACAGAGACATGAAGTAACTTGCCTCCGAAGGCACAGCTCTAAGGGACAAGGCAGGCTTCTAACCCAGATGGTCTGGCTCTGGAAGCCACGCTCTCACCATTTTGCCAGGTTGCCTTCATGGATTTGAGGTTGACCAGAAAGCTTTCTGCATAGCAAGAGAGTGGCATCTTTGCCAACCAACACTGTGAGTATCCCCATAATCTGGGCATCTAGGCTGCTTTGTTATCACTTGATGGCATGGGAAGCCTCAGACATGGATCACATTGCATAGTGTTGCCCAAGCCTAGCGCCAACAATTCATCTCACCTAGACCTGCTACATGTCGGGTGCTATACTACGGACTCTCCATGGAAACTCAAGTTTAATGCTCACAGCCAGCATCCTGTGAAGCAGGCTAGCACTATCCCTATTGGAAGTTGGGAAGATGGAGATTTAGAGAGCTGGGAAGGAAGATGACAGTTGCCCACCCAGCGCATGTCCAGATGTCTTTCTCTTCCTCTTCTCTAAGAATATTTATTCTCTATGTCTCCTTTGCAATATGGATGATCTGTGAGCAGACTGCAGATGAAGAAGCAAGTGAGGGTGAAACTTCCCAGTCATGAAATAAAGGAAATGTGTTTTTCTTCCTCTGTCCTTCTACCTGTGACTGAAATGCAAAAATGGTGGCTGACTTCTTTGCTCATGCAGACAATGTCGGAGTTGACAGAGGAACAAGAGAGAGGCAGCCTGTTCTCCATTGATGTTAAGTGCCCAAAGCAGCCCCAGGCTCCTCAACTAGTCTGTTGCAACATCTGCTTTAAGATACTGTCCTTGGGACCTCTGATGCCAATAGCCTGGACAGTGTTTCCAAAACCATATCCCTGGTCACTCAGTTACAAGCAATATGGTGCTAGGAATTAGACTTGGGAAGTCTCATATTTACAATGACCCAGAAACCTTCCTGTCCCTTACTAGTACATCACAATGCAATGCCAGGGGCAAATTTACAGTCATGGCATGACTTGTATCTTGGAGGGTCAGAGCACAACGATTATATGATGCAATATACTTCCTTTCTAACTCATTCAGTGCCCCCTTCCACCCTTGCTGATCTCATGCCCTGCTGTTCCAACACATTGTGCTAGCAAGGGCAATGTTCTTTAAGCCAAGCTGTATGAGCTAAAACACCAGCACCTATGAAGGGTTAACAGCTTCTAGGAGGCTTGATTTCCAACACTACCATCACAACAAAACCTTTCTGCATGAACCTGAATGTCCCAAGCTTTTGGAGAGACATTTCACAATGATCACGGACTTCGCAGGTTTTTTTGAGTTTGGAAAATTTCTTCTCAGTAACGTGTAAGCAATACTGAATACAAATATAGAAGCTATGTTCCCACTGCAAAATATTATATAAACATTAGCTTCAAATTAAAAGACAACAGAGCGGATAAATGAATGATAAAAATTCTTGTGCTTAGACATAAAGAGAGCAAAGGGACACCGTGGCTAGGGCACAGAGAGCCCACTAGAATGATAGCCAGCTTGAGAGTGTTGATTAATATCAGCTAAACATTGTCCAATATATTAAATTAAAATTAACCTCTATGTTATGAAGTTTAAACCAAAAGGAAAACTTTATGCAGAGTTTTATGTTTGTACATATTAAAGTAACTTTATAATAAAAATAATTGAGTCGGCACTGGAAAGCATCAAGAAGTCTCCTATTTCGGGTGAACAATATAATGCAGCAACTGTGACCTGTAAATTCCTGAGGCAGGTTTAAGCCACTCTCAATGTCGCCTAGGAATTGTCACGTCATACGCCCTTTCCTTGGCCTTAGAACATCAATATCCTACCCTCTGAGATAACAGGCAGATATATATCTGCCTTATTGTTAAATCAAAGAATTAAAGTCATGGCTGTTGTCTTTCCCAGATTTTCTCACTCCAAGTAATTTGTCATGAGAATCAATATTTTGCTTCATCCTTTTCATCCCAGTATAAAATTGTTTCCTCTGATAATTAGCATGTGGAACATAAAGGAAATTAACCGATGACTCTAAAACATCCACTCATCACATTAAATCAATCTTCCTACCAGAAGCAGGCCATTGCCGTTACTTTGGGACTCATTTTGGCTGGTGCTCAGTTACTAAGCTTGAATGGATTAAGCCAATTAAACAGATTCAAGGACACAATCCTACTGAGCCTACAATCTATGGTAATCAAATTTGAGTCACAGATTGGGTTTCTTGGCCTGGTACGAATAAGAAAGAAGGTGGAGCAAGCACTAAAAATGACAGAGAAGAGGGTGGAACCTCAGATGAATCTGAAGGTGAATTTGTCTCTCGTATGTACACAGAAGGCGATCCCTTGAAATCTAACAACCCAACTTTGTAGATGCTCTCCAGCCCAGAGACACTCAACCCTTACCATTCCATACCCACCCAGTCCCTCTCAGTATCCCTACTTCATTTCAAGGGAGCCTCCATCAGGCTGACATTACCATGAGGTCTGACGCCAGGCACCCCAGCCCACCTCGCCAGTCCCAACAAGAGCCCATGCAGTTCACCCTCACCATCCTCCCCAAGCCCCCATTTCCCTCATCCTCCACTGAATTATGCATCCTGTGCAGGACTGGACTCAGTGTGGTCCATCACTTCATACCAGCACAATAGGTGATCCTTAAGTTGGATGAGTTAAAGTGGGAGCCGCCCACCTGAGAACCTGCTGCTGCAAGTGCCACCTAATGGCAGAACTGGGAACTGTCTTCCAGGTCTTTCCCGCTGGTGTAGTGGTTGTAATTCATAGAAACACTGCTTCAAACCGTTTTAAATCTGACAGTTATGTTTCAACTATGCTAGGCACGTATTGAATAGTTTCATAGGCTATCTCAGAATCTAGCAGCCCTTTATAATATTCATTCTATGGAGAAACACATTCCAAAAAATGATCAGGTACACGTGTTAGATTTCTAGAACTATCACAACAAAGTACCACAAACTGGGCGGCTTAGAAAAATAGAAACTTATTCACTCACTGTACTGAAAGCCAGAATTCTGAAGTCGAGTGTCAGCATGCCCTCTCCCTCTGAAGACCGTGGGGAAGACTCCTCCCCTGCTTCTTCCAGTAGGCCTTGTCTTGTGGCAGCAAAACTCCCGAGTCTGTCTCCACCTTCACAGGGCCCTCCTCCCTGTATTCCTGTGTCCAAATACAGTACAAAGACAACAGTCAGTGGATCCAGGGCCCATCCTACCCCAGCATGATGTCATCTTTACTTGATTACATCAGCAAAGACACTTTCCCAATAGAGTCACAGTGATGGGTGCTTGAATGATATGGGGGTAGGGGCACCTTTGAACCCACTATAGCATAATTATACCAAACTTCTAGTTTAGCTCCACTGTGTATTAAAGTAAATGCTGTGGGCTAGCCTGGGAAACTAACCACTGTTTATACTATTGAAACTTAGAGCACATTTTATCCTTAATGTAAACTTACTACTAGATGTTTTAAATATGACATGTCAAATAATTCAGGATGAAAACAGGGATAATCTACAGAGCATCACGCCTAACAGTAAAAAATTGAGAAAACCCAAATACCCAACACCGTAGGGCTGGTAATGTTATAATTATACAGAATACTATGCAGAATATTGTGCAACCAATGAAATAATGTGATAAAATGTATCCGATATTAAAAAAGATTATGATGTACTTAAAAACTATATGCATATATGTAAATATAACTATTTAAAGATTTTAAAACATATATATATATATACAAGTAAATATACATATGCATGGAGTTCAGATTTTTTTGCACCAAAATAAATACTTTCATTTATTCGTGTATTTATTTGAGAGGCAGAGTGACAGACAGAGCTCTCATTCACTGGCTCACTCCCCAGATGTCTGCAGTAGCTAGGGCTGGGGCAGGCTGAAACCCGAAGCCGGGAACTCAGTTTAGGTCTCCCAGGTGAGTGACAGGAACCCAATCACTTCACTTGAGCTAGCACCAGCTGCTTCCCAAGGTGCATACGAGCAAGAAGTGAGAGTCAGGAGTAGAGCCAGGACTCCCACCCAGGCACTCAGGGCATGTGGTTAGCTCACCTTCGAGGCAAGATGTCACTCCTCAACTCACTTTAGAATTTCATTTTCGGGGCTATGGCTGTGGCACAGCTGGTTAACGCCCTGGCCTGAAGCGACGGCATCCCATATGGGCGCTGGTTCGAGACCCAGCTGTTCCACTTCTGATCCAGCTCTCTGCTATGGCCTGGGGAAGCAGAAGAAGGCCCAAGTCCTTGGGCCCCCACACCTGCGTGAGAGACTGGGAGGAGGCTCGAGGCTCCTGGCTCCTAGCTCCCAGCTCCCAGCTCCTGATCAGCACAGCTCCGGCCATTGCAGCCCTCTGGGGAGAGAGCCAGTGGATGGAGGACCTCTCTCTCTCTCTGCCTCTCCTTCTCTCTGTGTAACTCTGACTTGCAAATAAATATTTTTTAAAAAATATTTCATTTTCTGCAGACATTTTGAAGTGCCTTCAGACAGTTTTTTACGTGTGTATATATATATACACACACACACACACTTATACATGTGTATATATACATGTATACATATATGTGTCTATAAAAAGGAATCTTCAGTCCATGGAAATCTTCAAAAAGGTCAACAGAAAAAAATCTATGCATGAATTTCAAATTTTGCATCAAAATAAATTTTATTTATTTTCCATGAACTTTTTGAAATACATCTCTCTCTCTCTCTTTCTCTCTATCTCACACACATACACACACACACACACTGCCCTTACTACATTTCTAGTATAGACAATACAAAATTTGCAAGCCAGTTTCAATAGATTTTCTGTGAGGTTTTATACAAATATGCACACACAGAGAGAGAATTTTCTTATTGTCAAAATAATACATATTCATTACAAAGAAAAAGAGAATATTTAAAATTTTAAGTGCCATGACTCTCCCTCTCCAGAGCCAATAGCTGTAAGCATTGTGGCATATATTTATGTAAGTGTATATATACATATATATGCACAAAGAATGAGAAAATGACCTTGAACAACACAGCCCAATACCAGACACATGTGGGTTCATCCACCAATACAGGAAGCCATAGAATTAGCATGCACTCTCCCCAGAGAGTCAATTGTACTCAAGAACCTGGGAATGGGGGATATTAAGTCATTCAGCAAAAAGTACAGTGCTTATCTTGAAGCAAATATGTTAATAAAAAGTAGAAGTCACTCCTAAGGGAATGAAGTCATTCAGTAACAATGAAAAATTTGAAAATCACTACCTAATGTCTTCATGTGGGTGGAATAATTAGCAGTATTTTAAATTTTCTCCTTTGGCTTGTGTTTGCCAATTTTTTTCCTCTAGAAATGAGCCTGTAGTGAATTTATAGAGAATAATAAAATCAGTCTATCGGGAAAGTTAAATTTGGAAAAGACATTGCTGTGCAGCGGGGTGAACCACTGCTGGGGACACCCACGTCCCACACGCAAGTGCCTGGTTTGAGTCCTGGCTGCTCCTCTTGTGATCCAGCTCCCTGATAACTTCGCTCACTGCTCACTTCTCATTTTCTCTCTCTCCCCCCTCTCCTCTCTCTCTCCCTCCAACTCTGCCTTTCAAATGAACAAATAAATCCTCAATAAAATGAAATTTGCACCAAAATATTATCCTTTAATTCGATTTTTCCGAGAAATTTTCAAGTACCATTGCATAGCCTAATCGCAACTGTATTTTGGCTCAGAGCAGTTGTTCAGACCCCTGACGAGGGAGACATTTTATTGAGTGTGTCCTGTGTGCTCCGTTTCCTTCTCATCTAATTCTCTCTACAACCCTGGGCACCCTGGTTCCATTTCAGATGGGGAAGTTGAAGCTCAGAGAGGTTAAGGAACTTGTCCAGTGCTGCACAGGGACAGGATTCACATCCGGGCACATGTGCCTCCAGAGCTGGGTCTCTCTGCCACCACCACATGGTGAGTCTTTCCAAAGACCATTTCCCCTCTTCTCCCTCTCTCCCCATCTCTCGCCCTCTCCTTCTTTCCTGTTCATTGTGTCTGCCCTCGATTTCTTCCCGAGATGCTCCGTACTAACATTTTCCAGGCAAGGGTGGTCATTAGCCAAGACTTCCTACACCAGTGAAATGACAAGGCAACTTCTACCCGGTGGCTTTGTTTTCCATTGATTTAGGACAGGACCAACATAACAAGTCACCATCAACAGGACACACCCCGCTGACCTCAGCAGTACAACCCAAACAGTCATCTGACTGGGGGACAGGGCAAGGGGTGTCTTTTGCATTTAACAATGACAAATTAACTTGCTTTTTAGCTTCCAAATCCCATTCTATTTCAGTTCCTTTTTTTTTTCTTTGCCTCCTTCCATCTCAAGAATTGGCCTTCTGCCCATCTAATTGCTTTTTAAAAAACCTTCATTTCTTGGGGCTGCCCTGTGACTGTCCACTGAAGATAGTAACCACTAATAGCCCTCTTCAGGCATGGGAGATCTGCTATTTAAAATGAACTTCTGGTCAGATAGGGTCCTTAGCACATTATGACTAATCTGCAGCCGATGAAATAGCAAAGACAGTGATAGTCTCATTTCCAAACGCCATTAATAGGATTCATAGCTAGAGTCCATAATATTCGCAGTTCTTCTCTGCAGGCTGAGCAAATAAAATTCTAAATGGTGCTGAGGGCAGGAGCAGCTTGCTGGGAATAGGAGCTCCTCTGCAGGCAGCCCCCGGAACCTGTCACATGGTGTCTCACTTCGTAATGTATTTCACAAGGCACTAGTTCATGGTATGAGGAAAAGCCCATAGGATGTTTACTTTTCCTTGCAGGAAAAATAATGCTAACCTCTTTTTCTAACTTGATGCATTGTGGGAATAACAGAAAAATCAATAACAAGCCCAAGAAATATCTCTTGTTTAAACAGAAACCAAGAGGTCTGATCTACCTCTTATTTTTTAATCAGAAATAAAAAACTGCCAAGGAGGAGGGTAGGCAGAAAGGAGGGGGCCTGTAATCAACCCATGTTCCAAGATGAAGAAAGCAAATGCAAGGGGATCAAGGGCAAGGGTCCATGCTGGTACTGGCTCCACCCCCTAAATCATCTGTGGCCAGCATGCACTCCCTTCCAGAGACGTTGGGGTGCTGACAACACCACAGGTGGCCCCAGATGCCCAATGCCTCCCAAGCCAGCTATTTTTAGGAATTCTGGAAATTG
The DNA here is from genome assembly GCF_051225735.1 of Oryctolagus cuniculus. Classification (NCBI taxonomy): domain Eukaryota; kingdom Metazoa; phylum Chordata; class Mammalia; order Lagomorpha; family Leporidae; genus Oryctolagus; species Oryctolagus cuniculus. The sequence goes on along the minus strand of NC_142881.1, from coordinate 18,048,602 downwards.
ACTGACATCACATTGTTGGGTGGCTTGAAATCAATCATGGTGGGAGCACTCATGCCACAGAAAGTGGTGGAAAGTGCACCAAGTCAGGAACCCATTGTCCCATGCCACTGCCTGGAGAGCTTGTTGTTAAACATTGGCCAGCACAGCACTGGGAGTTTCTCAGTCCCCCTATGGGCTTCTCTGGGGAGATGTGCAGGCCTGCAGAGTGCTGCCAGTGCTGACATTTACCGGATGCTGTTTCAACACGTGGACTCCATCTGAACGCTTCCTGGCGGGGTTGAGAGAAAGCAGACCCACAAAGCAGAATCCTTCTGGAAGCCAGTTTTTCTGCATCCTCAACTCCTCCTCCTCACTCTGCCATTAAACACAGAGTGTGGCTCTCAACAGAGACAGGATGTCTTGAGGTTCTGAGACATCACCGTCAGCCATGGAGCCTCTCTCCTGGACCCTGTGCCACAGAGGCCCAGTTTTCCACCACGTCCCTGTCTTCTCTGCCCCTGGTCTGCTCTGGCTACCTCTCCTGGTATCTCAGTTTCACCCTTGACAGCCCTGCAGAGCAGCCCCAACCATGTTCACCAGTGTGTACCCAATACTTAGCACAGTGCTGAATATATAGTAGGTACAGTAAGTACTGAATGGGTGAATGGATGGTTAGATGGATTCAATAGGCAAATCTCTGCTAATCTACTCATTGCTGGCATTAGAGAAGCTTGGCTAGGAAAACCAATTTAAGAAACTCAGGACAAGACATCAAGAAATCTGGGTTATAGGCAGGCCTGGCAATGAACTTGTTCGTACAAGCCCCTTAAGTTAGTTGGCATCCATCTCTCTACCTGGGAAATACCACTTGGATTCTAACATTTTCACACCGGCTCTCCCACTTAATGACAGACAGATCTAGGCCAACCGTTGAAGCTTTCTGAACCTCAATTTCCCTATATTTAAATGAGGCTAACAAAACCAATGTCTTTTTAAACTTTCATCATGGAGATTAAAATATGAGTGTTCAGACATCAAATGGGTGCTCTATAAATTATTTGTAGCATCCGCCTTCTCTTTTCTAGGCTGGACAGCTCCTGTTTCCACTAGGGCCAGTCAGATGTCCCTCTATGTATAGGAACAGGACAGGTGCTTGCTTCCAAATGTTTCCCCAGGGTGGGGGGAGAGGGGGAGGGCTTAGGACAGGCTGACATGGGGATCCATTTTTCTCATTCCACTTCAGATAAACCTGCGCCAGTGAAAGCAACAAAGATCTTCCTGTAAACTTGAAGATGAATCAAACTCAGTGTTAAACTCCAGATCCTGACCCGACAGCCCCTCTTGTATCAATTAGGATGCTTTCATTTGTAAGTAACACAAAACTCAATTCCATATTGCAGAAATGATAAAGGGATGTTATCTCCCATACTAGGTGTATAGCACGGGCCACCACAGAGCTGGCTAATTTAGCAGGTAGCACACACCATCTCCAAGACCCACAGTCCTTGCCTCTTTCTATAGCATATTCTTCTGGAGCTAACTTCACTCCTGGATCCTGGACTGCTGCTGCAGCCCCGTGCATTCCATGTAGATATAGTATCAAGTAGAATGACAAGGACTACTTCTTCTCTGATCCTATCTCTTTTCAAGAGCAATGAAGTTTTTTAAAATTCTCTCAGAAAAATTCCCCTTTTTTCAGAAAGCAATCACAACGTCCATCCTCAAAGGAAATAAGTATTGAGATAATGGGACTATTATGGGCTTAGACCAGTTCAGATTTATCCAGGTCGCTTGGTGAGGATGGGACAATACTGGAACTCTGCGCATAAGATAAATGGGAACAGCAGGTGTTACACAGAGACCAGTGTTGTGGCATAACTGGCAAAAGCAGCCAGCTGGTTCACATCCCTGCTGCTCCACTTCTGATCCAGCTCCCAGCTGATGGTCTGGGGAAGCAGCAGAGAATGTCCCAGGTACCAGGGCCCCTGTATCCATGGGGGAGAACTGGGAATAAACTCCTGGCTCTGGCCTGGCCCAGTTCCAGCTGTTGCAGTCATCTAAGGAGTGAACCAGCAGATGGAAGATCTGTCTCTCCAACTCTTTCAAATAAATAAATATTTAAAAAAAAAATAGATAGGCAATAGTACCAGCTAGTGACACCCCCTATTCCAAATCCACCCCCACAACACACACACATGTGCATGTACACACATGTACAATTGCAGCAAGGAAGATCCAAACCATGACACAGGCTGAGCAGACAGCCTTTTGTTACAAACAAAAGTAGAGTGGAAGTGGCATTTGTCAAGCCTTCAGTGTGTGCTGACCAGTGTGCTAAAGCAATTTGCAAACCTAATTTTCATCATAACTTCGAGATGAGCTGTCTTTTTAAGATTTATCTATTAATTCCGAAGGCAGAGTGACATGGAGAGAGAAGACAAGACACAGAAAGCAAACCTTTTATCTGCTGGCTGGCTTACTCCCCAGATGCCCACTACAGCCAGGTCTGAGCCCCCTGAAGCCAGGAGCCCAGAACTCCATCCTGGTCTCCCATGTGGGTAACAGGGACACAGGTAATTGAGCCATCTTCCAATTCCTTACAAGGTGCATTAGCAGGAAGCTGGAACAGAAGCAAAGCAGCTGGGACTCAGATCAGCACTCTGATATGGGATGCTGGTGTTGCAAACAGATTAAACTGCTGCATCACAACATCAGCCCTGAGTTTTTTAAGTTTTTATTATTATTTATTTGACAGATAGAGTTATAGACAGTGAGAGACAGAGAGAAAGGTCTTCCTTACGTTGGTTCACTCCCCAAATGGCTGCTACGGCCAGCGCTGCACTGATCCGAAGCCAGGAACCAGGTGCTTCTTCCTGGTCTCCCTTGTGGGTACAGGGGCCCAAGCACTTAGGCCATCCTCCACTGCCCTCCTGGGCCACAGCAGAGAGCTGGACTGGAAGAGGGGCAACCGGGACTAGAACCCGGCGCCCATATGGGATGCTGGCACTGCAGGTGCAGGATTAACCAAGTGAGCCACAATGCCGGCCCCAAGTTTTGTTGTTTTGTTTGTTTTTAATTTATTTGAGAGGCAAAGTTACAGAGACAGAGACAAAGAAAAATCTTCCACCCACTGATTCACTTCCCAAATGGCCATAACAGCCAGAGCTGAGCCAATCCAAAGCCAGGAACCAGGAGCTTCTGGGTCTTCTACATGAATGCAGGAGTCCAAGCCCTTGAGTCATCTTCTACGGCTTTTCCAGGCCATAAGCAGAGAGCTGATTGAGAAGAGTAGCAGCCAGGGCACGAACCAGTGCCCACACAGGATGCTGGCCCTGCAGGCAGAGGCTTAGCATATTCCACCACAGCGCTGGCCCCCCAAGTTAGGTTTTCCTATCTGTTTAGTGAATGAGGAAGTTGAGTCACAAGCAGCCAAAACAGGCAGCTAGTGAAGGGCTGAACTGGATCATATCTCACATTTGGTTGGCTCCAAAAGCCTTCTCTCCACCACCCGGGGTATCTTATGTCTAAGCAATAGAAATGAACAAATTTTCCCAGGACTAAATACTCTAGCAAGGGCGATGCTCAGCCTTCAGTCTCACTCAGAATCCCACCCACAAGTTGAGCTATTTTTACAGTAAAGAATAAAGAGCTTTAAGAGCCACATCCTGCTTCTGCACTTTCTTCTCTGGTTACAATTTCAGAGTTTTATTTTATCCATGCCGTTTTTAATATATTCTTCTGTCTTGCTAATGATAGGAAACTTGCTGCTGCATGGTTTCATAAAACATTATCTCATTATCTCCTTTTGCCTCTCCCTGTAAAGTACTTTGTAGCATTGAAAGTGGTGTATGAAAAAAATTAATTGCATTAAATTAATGGAGAGTGTCATGACTGTTCAGTTATAACTCAGGCTCATTTGTAGGGAGACTGTGTATGCATCAAGCTTTGTCCCCTTGCTTTGCCATTTTCCCTCCCACATGCGCCCACCAAATTCCCTAGGCATGAAGGAATAATTCTAAATTGCCTGCTTTCAAGAATTATTGTTGCCACCAACAACCTGGAAAATCCCAAGTGCACAACATGATTTTCTATGACTGATGACCAAATTGCAGAGCCAATCCAGTTATCTCCACCATCTTCAGAAGAGATACACGTGCTACAGCTGAATATATCATGCTGTAATTCCCAGCAATCTGTAAGATGGATCCACCTCTCCCAGCCCCTCAGTATACACAACAAAACAGTTTCTATAGTTGTGTTAACCACTCCAGCTGTCTTCTAACCTTGCGGTTTCAAAGCCTACTCATTCCTCATGGTCTTTCTCAAGTGCCACTTTTTACAGGTTTCTTCCACTGATTTGAGCTCACAGAGCTCTGCTATCTCTGAGGTCAGTTACACACTGGCTCTCCAAATATTAACTGGGCAACGAGATATGCACACTGTGGTATAGGCACTGGAGATATCATTGAGGAAAAAGAGTAGCTGGTCTTTCCCTTTCTGGAACATTCAGGATCTGTACCACACTGTTCACAACCCAACCATTGGCTACCCTGACCCCCAAAAAAAAAAAAAAACAGACTTGTCGCTCCCCCTCTTCGTGGAGAAACGACACAGGACCCTGCGCTGTTCTTTCGTCTGCTCGGCCCTCCCCGGGTTTGCTGCTGGTTCTTCCCGGGTTGGCTACTATCCCTTCCACCTCCGTGGAAGGTCAGTTCCCCCTGGCCACATTCCCCACTTCCGCAGGGGAGCGGCACACTGCCGGCCGGCTCTCTCGGGGGCTGCACAGGTGTTCCCTCAGATGTTCCCCTTAGATGTTCCCCTTAGATGTTCCTGGTGCATGCCGTCTCTCTCCTCCTTTATAGTCCTCCTCCGCCAATCCCAACTCGGCTGCCCACACGCCGAGTACGCTGCTCTCCTCCAATCAGGAGCAAGTCCCACAGTTTATTGGCTGAACTGGAGGCAGCTGTGCAGAAGCTGTTTTCTTCTCTCCCAGCGCCATATTGTGGGAGAGCAGATGCATAGAATAAGTCTCAATTCCAGTAACTTAGTCTAGTCCGAGCTGCTCCCCACAAGACTCTCCTGAGAAAGAAGCTGCCTCTCCCTGAGTTTAACACAGTCTGAAACTTACAATATCCATCATGTTAAAACACACACACACACACACACACACACACACACACATTTGAAAGGTAGAGCAACAAAGAGAGGGGGAGAGACAGAGAACTTCCAACTACTGGTTCACTCCCCAAATGGCTACAATAGCCAGGTCTGGGCCAGGCCAAAGACAGCAGCCAGGAATTACATTCATGTGTCCCATGTTGGTGGCAAGTGCCCAAGTAACTGGACAATCTTCTATTGTTATCCCAAGTGCATTAGCAGGCAGTTGAATCAGAAGAAGCCAGAACTTGAACTGGTGATTCCCCCAGTATGGGATGCCAGCATTGTAAGTTGCAACTTAACAATGCCAACTCTTCCATCTAGTTTTAACTTATGAATGAAAGCAACTCCTACTACAATGCATAATACCTCTTTGAGGCTGCCCAAGACAGCTGCATTCCATTTTGGACATTGTCCAGGTGATCTCCCATTCAGCTACCTCTTCAATGTTCCTGAGTGCTTCAGTTTTGCTTTGACTTCATATTTCAAAGCCAACTCAAGTCAAATACCTAGAGCACCTGCCACGCCTTAGATGTTGTGGTTAGTGTTCTCTCTAGACAATGTCTAGTTCTTACCAAAATACAAGGATGGTGAGGTTTCCCAATTTTAGAGAAGAAGGAGGTGAGACTTACCAATGAAGAAACTTACCCCCAGGTCAGCTGGCTCACAGAGAGCAGACCAGGACTTGAACCCACACCTGTGGGACTGGCATTCTATTATTCCACACAATCTCTACCTCTATCTAGTTCTTCATATGCAAAATGCAAAAAGTAGTGCCCACTGCTACCTTCTCATGAGGTGGTTATGGTTTCAAATGAGATCTTTAAAATGTAAGGAATGCTGATAACTCATCTCTCCAGCCATCTGGAGTTTAAGTGATAGATACTTATCTCTGAATAAGTTAAATGGATATCAATGGATAGTTTTGTTAACCATCATCTGATAACGAGAACCCCCCCAGGCATCGCAGAATATTTGGGTCCAAGACAAAAATGGGAGCTTTGTCCTAATATCCTGTCCCAAATCTAGAACAGATATCTGCCTCTTGTAGAACTCTAAGAACAGGTTGAGTATACATTGAAGACCAGATCACCTTGCCTCTAAAAACCAGATCTCCATAGAATGATAACCCAAGAGAACTGGAGATGTGACTCTGCACACTGCAGGGAAAATATGGTCTAACACATATCAAACTCTCTACAAACTGGGTATTCATCTTCACTTCGGGAAAGTAAGTCGGGGTGGGGAGGCTGCCCTTCAACATTTTCCCATTACTTGCTGGGAAGCAGAGGCCCCTCCAATAGAATCATGAGTAGAGAAAATTGTAATTCCCCATAATAAAGATTTTTGTGGATGACAAAGATGGCAATTTCCACACAGTTGTCACTTTTCATTTCACTTTCTAATTTTTGTTCCTACAGCTTTTTTTTTTTTTTTTTTTTTTTTGGACAGGCAGAGTGGACAGTGAGAGAGAGAGAGACAGACAGACAGACAGAGAGAAAGGTCTTCCTTTGCCGTTGGTTCACCCTCCAATGGCTGCTGCGGCCAGTGCGCTGTGGCCGGCGCACTGCGCTGATCCAAAGCCAGGAACCAGGTGCTTCTCCTGGTCTCCCATGGGGTGCAGGGTCCAAGCACTTGGGCCATCCTCCACTGCACTCCCGGGCCATAGCAGAGAGCTGGCCTGGAAGAGGGGCAACCGGGACAGAATCCGGCGCCCGACCGGGACCAGAACCCGGTGTGCCAGCGCTGCAGGCGGAGGATTAGCCTAGTGAGCCTCGGCGCTGGCTCTTTGCTGTGTCATTAAAAATTAGCTATTTTTAAACTTGAATTTCCTATCAAACAGACATCCCTCATGGGAAAAAAATCACTTTTTAAAATTGCCTTGAATACTCTAATACCATGTCTACTGCATGGTAGGCATGACATGAATGTTTTCTCAATAAACAAACAGATTCAATTGGTATATAACATCAAGACTTGAAGAAATGGATAGTTTTCCAATTACAAAGTATATTCATATTTATGTATTAGCTTTCATTTTTGTCTTCTCTGTTTACCTAACAATTTGAACTAGATTTTCATAGCAGTTTTATTAAATTGTTTTATAATTCCCCATCAAAGCAATGGGTTGTTTCAAAAAATCAGGTTTATAAATTTACTATTTAATTATGCCTCTATTCAAAAAAGTAAAACCATTTAAAACAGCATACAATATAGAAAAATAAAAATTACTAAAAATCAGAAATAGGAGGCAAAGCTGCCTATACATCCTTATTTTTCTTAAAATGTCCCCTTGAGGAGTGCTCATATATATACCTTAGTGTCACAAGATGATGGTAAGCCACCAATAACTTGCCACAATAAGCCCAGACAACACTGACAGAGGCTGGTAGTTACTGAGGTGACACGCTTCAGCCTCGGTTGCTATTAGCAAGTCTAGCAGGCTTTCTGGGGATTCTCTGAAGACACCAGAGATGCACTTCAAAAATGAATTGACTTTGGGCCTGAAAACATTAGGAAAAAATGAGAGCTGAAAGTCAAGTCTGAACTGGGTCAATAAAGCACTGTCCCCTTGAAGAAACCTCCTTTCCTGCAGAGGCACTCCCTGCTCCGGATGTCCAGGGAAGAACCATTCTCTTGTCAACAGTGGACTAAAAGCATCTGTGTTCTTTTACTTAAAGGCCCAGAATTGGAACTCACGATGATGCTACAGAGATCATACCCCAGAGGGTAATCACATTGAGAAATCCAGAAGCAAAAAAAAAAAAAAGCCAGAAGAGGCATTTGACTCGTAAGCCCGTGTCTGTGTGTGTGTGTGTGTGTGTGTGTACATACACCCAGGTGTCTGGTGTCTCCCTCAGATTTCTTTCACAGTAAATGAAGCATGAGGCAAAAAGAATCAAATCGAAATGAACTATTTCTGGGATATTTGTTATAACTTTCCAAGGGTTAACTGAGGACAATGTATTATTGGGGCTCACTTATATCAGAATGTGGGGAAAATAAGGGAGGGCAATCCAGTTACAGTGAGGACAGTGACATCAGTGTGCTTAGGACGTCCTAATTTGTGAACTGCCTTTTGAAACAATTAGGAGCATCTTCCTGTTCAAGTGAGCAGGGAAAAGGGATTCTACATTTTATCTTCTGCTCACCAAAGAATCCGCCTTATCCAACCACAATACCTCCTTACGACAGTCAGGCAGCCTCTAAAGAAGAGGTCCATTCAACTAATTGGATCAGTGGCCTTAACCAAAATAAATGATTCAGGCACTGCAATGCCAACTATCCTGGGTTTCAGCCTAGGTCCCCTACTTACTAATGTTACAGCTCTTGTCACGTCATTTTCATGTCTTAGAATTTCAGATTTCTCATCTTTTACATCAGTAAAACATATCTATCGACCTGATCAAATGTGTGGTAGTGACAGGAGCTCTTTTGCTCCCAAGGGACATTTGGCAAATTCTGAAGACATTTTTGATTGTGACATGTGGTAGAAAGAGGCCACAGATTCTGCTAAACAATGCACAGAACAGCACCCAAACACAAAGAATTATCCAGCCCAAAACCTGAATATGTTTCATGACTGAAAAACCCTGATGTCTGTCAAGGGCTAAAAAGTACATTTTGTATGTCAGAAACACTTTAAGCTGCAAGTAACGGAAGCAAATTAAAGTTGTTTTTTTTTTTTTAATCACATAACAAGTTCGAGTACAGGCCAACCAAGATCCATGCAGCTGTCCGGCAGAGTCAAAGACTCTGTCTACTTCTATGTTCTTGCTTCACTATCTAAGCAGTTGGCTCCTTCCCATGTGTTTGCAAAATGGCTATTTCATTTCATTGCATCCACGTTCAATGCAGGAATAGGAATAAGGGAGTTGATGGAAGAATCTATGCCTCTACTGGGAAATCAGTAAGAACAATCAGCCTATGCCTCATTGGCTTTAATCAAATCACATGACCACCCATAGATGCAAGGGAGCCTGAGTACAATTTTTAGCTGGATACATTGCCTACTTGAACAAAACCTATCTTGGATAGGCAACCAATAATGTCTAGCACAGAAACTGTAAATTCAAGATAAAGATAATGAAATCTAGTCAGGAAGATTTAGATTCATATCACTACTGCCACCATTTTCTAGCCATGTGAGTCAATTTCCATCCCCTAGTTGTCTCATTCAAAAAATAGGACAAAAATACACACGCAAATGGAGTGTTTAGGATATCCAATGAGATAAAGCATGTAAAGTACTTTCATTCATTGAGTGTTGACCATTTGATAAATGTATATATCATCTTTACTGTTAACACTTAAACACAGTGATTGACTAACTCTGAGACACTAAATCATTGTCTCATTTCCAATCCCTTTTATACATTGTCCTATAGCAACTAGCCTTGTCCTTCTACTGAATTATGGAGATCCATCAGGAAGGCCATAAAAATTTGAGGTGGTAGGCAATACTTCCATTGCTTATTCACAAAAGTCAATACATAAGGGATATCATCATTACAGAGATCAAGGCTGGTATTGGTACATGCCCAATTTGACAGTTTGATCTGTTGAATGCTTTTTTTCCTATATTTACAAAAACGTCAGTGCAGGATTATTAGAAATATATCACCTCATTTATTACCAAAGAGAGGCATCTTCATGCTTTGTTATCATGTAAACTCTATCCTTTTCCAAATTATTATTAAGAGCATTTGGATTACTGAACATTTATAATACATTTGGAACTATTCTTAAACTGTAAGTAATTATCAAGAATTTCACAAAGCAAACCTCTAGAGTCATCATTGTGAGACTGCAAGCATCAGAAGACTCAAAAGGGAGGCAACATCCAGTCTTTCAAAAAGCACCCTGAAAAAAAAGCCTTCCAAAATACAACATCCTCTCAGAAGAGCCTGCCATGGTTCCCAAGTCCCATGAGATCAGGTAAGAGCTCCTCTGACTTCACATACTCTGGTTATAACCCATCCACTATGAAAGCTCACAGGAGCTGGACCCAACTAATCAGAGCTCTGATTACTCTTGTTCTTTTCTGTTCTTGTGATTATGTCTTGCATTAAGGGGTGTAACCTGTTTATTAACACACCCTGACACACACACACACCCCAACGTCACTTTCTGTTACCCAACATCCAGCATGTTTGCCCATCTCTCAAATCTCTTTCTACTTCCTCCCCTGCACAGCTGTATGAATTCCTGCCTCTATGTCTTTACTTCTCCAACTGCCCCTGCCTTGAATGCCTTTCCTTGGAACTCTCAGTTCTACAGTTTATCAAGACCCAGCAGAAGGACCACTTGCCTTTACAGTTAACCCCCATTATCCCATTTCCCTCCTGTTAATCGCTTTCTGCTCTGACCTCTCATAGCACTAGTAGCTGCAGTAAATGATTTAGCACTTGATTAGTTTCCATCTTACAGGGCTAATTGTTTCAGCACACATGTTCTGTCTGCAACTGAATTGCCAAGGCTTCAAGAGCCGAGCCCAGATAGTCTACATCTTTGCTTTGTCCCAGGAGGAGGAATGTGGTCTGCTTTGTAGGCACTCAAATATTGCTTCCCCAGGGATCACCTGAGAAATCCAATCAACAAATCTTGTGCACCTGCTGGAAACCAGGCACGATTTCCTGACCGTTTCAGCCTCCTTGTTTACATAAAAGCAACACAGGTGAAAATCTAAATGAGCCCGAGATTAGGAAGACTTAGCTAATATTAATAGTCATGAATATTTAGCAGGGGTTGCTCATTAACTGGGTTTGGTGAGGTCTCCCTTACAGTCATGGAGTTCTAATAACTGTTGGCATTTAATTGTGCTCATCCAGTAGTAACTGAGCTGCAGGGGCTCGTGAGCTGAGAAGTACAATCTGTATAGAGTTGCAGTTTTAAAAATCAAGCCTCACACAATTCTTAGGTTCTTCCAAGGTAATTTAGAGGCTGCCTGGGGGAGAGACTAGCAGGTGGTGAGCTGATCCCCACTCCAGTCCAAACTAGGCAGCTCTCTTCTGACAGCTTTATACATAGAGCTTTGCTCGAGAAAAAGCTTCTGTTACTCAAGATTTTTAAAAGAAAACCACCTGAAATCAGAAGATATTTTCCAGGCCCCATTATTATCTCAGGGAAACTAGCCTCACTGTGTGATTTTGCTGATGCTCATTCTTCGCCACTTCAAATATGAGGATGGCGTACAGCAAAGATGCTGGCTTACTGTGAGGACTCAGTAGCGTGCACAGAGTAGGCACTTGAACATGGTACGTGGAAGTTGAACAAACACATCATTGTCTATGGACGTGAGCTGAGACTCTGGTCTGGGAATGTAGACCACAGCTAACAAGAGCCTCTGTAAATCTGCCTCACTGTCTTCAGGCCCCCCAACAACACTGCCAACCTCCAATTTCCCCGAAATCCTGCCATTGGGTCACCAGCTTATATTTGCACGGTGTTCTTTTTCCTTCACTGTTTCTCAACAGATTCATTTGTGTGCAATTATTTGTATGATGTCCATCTCTCTCTTGATTGAAATCCCATGCCTGTTTCATTCAGAGCTGGATTTCAGCATCCAATATAGTCTAGATTATCCCTGGAAATGTCTGGTTGGATAAATGAGTAAATAATTCAAGTCAGAACATCTCCAGGCTGGGCACTGGGAACAAAGGAGGAGGAAGTAAGATTCTTTGACATTAAGAGACTCTGAGTCCTGAGAATGACACAGATGAACACAGATGTTATTGCTAGCATCTGTTTCATCCAGAAGAATAAAATTAGATTTCTATGTAAACCTATTACTGCCGCAAACCTAAGAGCTGGACTAATTTTCCAGGTTTGGAGAATGCATTAGGAACAGTCTAATATGAAACACCTGTATATGAGATTCATTCTGAATTTCACTGCTGAAACTGAGATGCAGGAAAAGGACCATTCATTCATCCATCCATCCATCCATCTATCCATCCATCTATGCCATAGGTATTAAATTGCTGTGGAAAAACAAAGACCTTAATAAAGGTTGCATGGCCAGATACCCCAAGTTGCAGATGTGATCTGTGGTTGAGCTGCTTCTCACAAGGGTGACTCTGAATGCTAAATCATGTTGAGCTCTATCAGGATTTGGTGATTTAATAATGGTTAACGCTTCAAGTTAGGCCACTTCTTTCTGAAGTAGCTACCACAATTCTTACATTCAGGGCACCCCTGTTTAATTCTCACAACACTCTTCCAGGATGGCAATGTACCCTGCACCAAAGGGTTGTAATTAGCTCCCAGATGCTGATTTATGCCCCAAGTGACGACTCAGGAACAAGTCCTACTGGGACTGAGTGTGGTATGAAGCCTATGCTCTCAGCACTCCCCTCAGTCTTGCTTCCAGATGAGGAACAGACTAGAACTTGAGACCTCACAACCTTGCCCCAGACAAGCTGCAGGCACCAAGGCATCCCCATGAGCTCTAGGGCTGGAAGACTTCAGTGTTGAGAGCTGGAACCAGCTCCTTTCAGTAGCACATGTGAGGCAAGATTGACACAAGCAAAAGTGCCCCTCTGGGGACAGAACATCAGTGGTCAATCCATACAAGTCTAGGAGGAGTCCAGTCATTTTCTACAATAAGTAGCAAACAGGCTTCATCCAGAGATAAAGGTTTCCAGGGAGGGGATGGAAGCAGCTCTGTAAAGCTAGACCTGCTTGCTTCCTCTCCGTATATCCCCTCCCTGCCCCTCCCGAAGGAGTCACCTTCCCAGTCTGAGCGCTCAGCATGCCCTTGTTTTTCCTTCTAAATCTCACCATTTTGTACTTGCCAAAAAAAAAAAAAAAAAAAAAAAAAAAAAAAAAAAAAAAAAAAAAAAAATCTCCACACAACCATGACCCAAAAAAGAATTAGCTTAAGAGGGGCAGCTATCATAGCCAGAATATAAATTAAGTATAAAACCAGGGCTACAAAAGAGGCTAGCTTGAGGAGTGAGGATGGCTGGTTAGTGATGCCCAACTTTTTCAACCTCTTCTAGCAAGTTCCTTCTGATCTTTCCTTGACTGATGCATTCCTCGTTCTATGGAGATGCAGAGAGGACACCTGCCTGCCTCTCGAGGTGATTTGCTTACATTTTGTATTTAAAAGCTATTTTTGTGCTTACATATTCACAATTCTTTCACTAGCAAACCAGAAACATTTCTGCACATTCGAGCTTCTTCATGTGTCAGTGACTTGCAGACAAAACAGAATCCGGAAATGCATTCTTTACCCCACCTCTAAGCCTCGCTTCCTTTTTCATGATGCCCTTGATCCCACGCTTCGGCTTCCTGGAAAGTCTTCTCTTCCAAGGCCCCGAGTGCTCCTCTATTATCTTTTTCTTTACTCCTATCTGTGGTTGTCTCAGTCCCTCCCAATCTCAGTCAAGGGCTTCGACCTTCTTTCCATTGTAGTGACCTCAGAAATCAGATAGCTCCTTTGCTGCTATTGAACCGATTCTCCCTCTCCCCTCCTGCTGCCAACAGCTTATAATCCTTCCCCTAGAAGCCGGGCTGGGATGAAACAAGGCACATGCTTCCTATGCCAGCCCCTTCCATTTTCCACCGTCTCAACTGTTTTTCTCACAGCTGCAGGGTTCTAACTCTTAAAACTACATTTTGTGGGTCTTTACTTCTTTTGGCATTCCATAACTCTCATGTCTTCAGAGGCACTCATACAACTTCCAAATACACAGAGGAAAAAACATGTGCCATGATAAGTCACCATGTACACAACCAACAAATCCAAGGACAGTTGCTCTCTGTGGGGAACTTTTCTATTAAGTTCCTTCTTAAACATTTGGCCACGTACCTTCAACATCGATCAGAGCCCCACAGGTAGAAGGCGAGGTGCCGACCTGGCAGTCTCACTACAGGCCGGCACATTCATACACCCATGTGTATACCCCTTTTAATCTCACAATGCTATCCATTCTTCCTCCACAACTAGTGATGAAAATAACAATGAACAAGCCAGAGCTTACAGTGGGTCATTCATTGTGTCAATGCCCTTCTGCGTATCATTTTAACACCATTCCACAGGCTGCTAACTTGAAGTTGGAAAAGTTTTTCAGTGTGAAAGTGAGGGGCCAGTGTTGTGGCAAAGTGGGTTAACATCAATGCCCACAATGCCCACAACACCCACCAAGTACAGTTGACAGAAAGAGAAGACTCAAACCACGACACACCATTGTGGAACTCAACACATCTAGGGAGGAGAAAGCAGGTCAGTAACAGGATTGGGACTCGGAATCACAACACATTTCTCAATGAGGACAATGGAAGAGAGGAGGGAAAGTGGTGGGGGGAGTGGAGATGCCTTTAAAATCCTGAGGGAAAAGTATTTATTGCTCAGAATTCTACACCAAGTCCAATTACTGAGCCAAATGAGAAAGGTGGAATTGCACATCTTCAGCCACATGTGTTCAAGGGTAAATTTACCATGCACCCTTTACTCGGGTGCTTCAAAAGGAAAATCTTCACCCCCCCAATAAAAAACAAATGGGATGAATCAGGACTAGCAAATAGAGAACAATGTAGAAGACAGGCAAAGGGAACTGTCTAGATGTCTAAAACAGTAGTAGAGGAAGACTGAAGAACAGAACACACACACACACAATATCTGTGTATAAACATGTGTTTTTATACAGAGATGAGGTATCAGTTGTGACTAAATAGTCTTAACAGGTAGATATTGGGTGCTGAATTTTAAAGGTTTACCTACTGGGGGCCGGCACTTTGGTGTAGTAGGTAGAGTTGCTACCAGCAGCCCATATGGGTGCCCGTTCAAGTCCCGGCTGCTCCAGTTCTGATCCAGCTCCCTGCTAATATGCCCAGGAAAGCAGATGATGGCCCAAGTGCTTGGACCCCTGCAACCACATGGAAGACCAGGAAGAAGCTCATGGCTTCGTCCTAGCCCAGCCCCAGCCATTGCAGCCATTTGGGGAATGAAACAATGGATGGAGGAACTCCTCTGTCTGTAACTCTGCCTTTCAAATAAAATAAATAAACCTTAAAAAAAAAAAGTTTACCTACTGAGAGATGGAGTAGAGGAGGAATGGCACAATGAGAGAGAGCTAAATCATTATCTTCTAAGGGGGAAGCCACTAGGGAATCTGAAACTGAAAAAGCAAAAATCAACATATATATGCATAGTAGCTAGAAATATGAAAGTAAATGGGGGAGAACTAAAGATAGTTAATTGCCTCTGGGAATGAGGATCAGAAGTGGAGCAAAGTGTGACATGGGATTGGCTCTTTTTGCTATAAATCTGCAGTTCCCCAAATATCTAATTGGATTTTTAGGACATCTCTTTTGTAATGAGTCAACTTGGAATTCCAAATGTCTTTTCTGAATCCTTGCTGGTACTCCATCACCCACCTGCCTCATCCATATTGGAAGAAATCACACGATTATGCAACCCTGTTGTTGGAGGCCAGACCAGCCCTCACACATCTTTACACAATTATTTACACAGCCTTTCCACAATTATGTACACGTTTCAGTTTTCAAGGCTCCTAGTCAATAGTGGAGGGTTAAGCTTGTGATTATAAAATAAATGGAAAGTATGTCATTGAAAAAAATAAGTACAAATAGCTCATTGTTCTCAATTTAACCTAGAGATGGGATGATAAACTCTTCATTATACAAATGTGCAAACTCCCTTGAGAAATTTCTACTAAGGAAGAACAAAGATTAAAATGATACATACCCTAAAAATAAGATTCCTATTCAAGAGTTTCAGGGTCAGCCTGTGTCATAAAAGCAAGTGTGTTGAGCAGATGCAGTGTCTAAGTGAAGTAGATGAGGAAATTTACCAGAATGCAAGGCAGGCCTTTGGCCCAGCACTGAAGATGCCATGGGGCACGCCCATATCCCAGATTGTAGTGCCTGGCTTCAACTCCTAGCTCCACTTCCAGCTTCATGATAATGTGGACCCCGGGAGTCACCAGCTTCTGGCTCAAGTGGTTGAGTTCCTGTGACCCACACCAGAGACCCAGTCTGAGTTCCTGGATCCTGGCTTTGGCCTGACCCAGCCCTCACTGTTGGAGGCATTTGCAGAGTAGAACCAATGGAGAGAAGCACCCTCTCTCTCCCAACCTCTCCCTTTCAAATAAAATGAGAAAATTTAAGAGTTAAACTACCATTTTAAAACAGAAATCAAAACGGCCTTTTCCGCCTCCATCAACCCCTCATTCTCAAAGGAACCTTCTGGAATTTCCTTGGCCATCACTAACTGGGGAACATTTGCAGGATCAAAATAGGTCATGCCCAGGCTAATCTGATTTTAAATGCAAATTTTTCTGCCTTGCATTGCTTAGTGATGGAAAACAGAAACAAGCACCTTTCCAAGCTCTCAGCCCTTGGCTATGCAAAGTCAGAATCTTACCATTCTCACCACACACAAAAATATGAACTAGAAAGATGAGGGATATGCTAATTAGCTTAAATGAATTTGAATATATACATAGGTCAAAGCATCAAGTTGTACTCCTTAAATGTACCTATTAATTGTCAATTAAAAATATGATACCTGACTTGGCATCCCAGCTCATAACCTAGGCCCCTGCCACTCCCTAATTCTTCCTCTTCTTCCTTCGTTCTCTCCACCACAGGTTCACTGATCTCCACATAGAATAATTCGTCTTGTTAAATGTCTCTTTAGCTGTCTCCATTTCACTTGCCAAGGCAGGCAGCCCTTCAGAGCCCCAACATAGAAAGCAAACATAGCAGTGTTCTCCTCCCTTGCAATTCACCTCTTCCGGAGATAGGGGGCTCAGCGAGGATGCAGAGCCGGCTCTGCAAAGGAAGGCACCGGTTACAGATGTAGGGGCAGGCTCACATGCCCATTTCTCTCCCTCCCTCCCTTCCCCTCCCTCCCTCCCCCCCCCCCACACAGTTTTCATTGTGGTAATGAAGATGCTTGCAATAGACAGGAAAGTTATCACTCACTTATGATCTCTGCTGCAAAGACAGGATGTGTTCCAAATGCCCACCTTGCAGAGCCAGAGGGCTAGAGTAACTGCAAGTGTGGGTTGTCCCAGGAAGGGAGCTCCCAGCATGGCCCAGGTGGCCAAGACACCTACTGCCCACCTCTATCACCCTTGCAACAACCCCCTCCCCCCCCCCAAAAAAAATAGGGGAAAAAAGGAAATGCTGGTCTATCACCTTTTAGGAAAATCAAGCTTCCAGTTTCAGCAATCCCCTAGCCCACTTTCAAGGCAACTATAACCACTTCCAGCACAATCCCAGCTCAGACGCAAGGAAAGACAGAGCATACAGTATAAAAATACCTTGAGCATCGTCCCTATTTCTCACACCTATAACTTAGGAGTGTCTAGGTTTCCAACACAAACCATCTCCTACTCTGCTCCACACCCCTATCCAGCTGCTTCTCCCCAAAATAAACGATGTGTCACCTGAATACATCCTATTAACCTATAAAGGCTAATTAAATCACCCAATCTCAACACACTGAGCTTTCCAAGGTTCAATGGATTTCAAAAATGCTATTGACCTGCAGAAGGCTAAATGAGAAGAAACATTAGCATCCTTAGAGGACGTCACCCCAATGCTGTGCTTCAAGGACGACTCTTTGGAACATACATCCAGCATCAGAGCTGAGGTTCTCCTGTGGGGACCCACTCAGGAACACCTTCACTACACCTTGTGGCTTCTACCCAGCAACTGGGTCTTGAGTGGGTAAGTGGGTTGGACACCTGGAAGGCTTCAGAGATGACCCCCAGGCAACTCCCTGTGCTTAAGAAAAAGAAACAGCCGGCGCCACGGCTCACTAGGCTAATCCTCCGCCTACCGGCGCTGGCACACCGGGTTCTAGTCCTGGTCAGGGCGCCGGATTCTTTCCCGGTTGCCCCTCTTCCAGGCCAGCTCTCTGCTGTGGCCAGAGAGGGCAGTGGAGGATGGCCCAAGTACTTGGGCCCTGCACCCCATGGGAGACCAGGATAAGTACCTGGCTCCTGCCATCGGATCAGTGCGGTGTGCCGGCCGCAGTGCACGCCACGGCGGCCATTGGAGGGTGAACCAACGGCAAAAGGAAGACCTTTCTCTCTGTCTCTCTCTCTCTCACTGTCCACTCTGCCTGTAAAAAAAATAAATAAATAATAATAAAGAAAAGAAAAAGAAACAAAACTCTAACCAACAGAAATGTGAAATGATGACTCCAGGAAGCAACACAGAGCAGTGAGAGTAACAAGGAGAAAGCAGGTCATGCTGAGAAGGTTGCTCTTAGATGGTGGAGTGGACACTGCAGTACAGCAGGTTAAGCCACCACTTGGGACACTTGCATCCCATATCCAAGTCGAGTCCAAGTCCCAGCTATTCTGATTCTGCTCTGGCTTCCAGCTAATGCATCCAGAAGACAGCTCAAGTGCTTCGGCCCCTGACACATGGGAGATTCAGATCGAGTTCCTGGCTCCTGGTTTGGCTTGGCCCAGCCCTGACTGTTGAAGACATTTGGGGAGTGAAGCAATGGATGGAAAAATCAATGAGTCAATCAAAATCAACCTCTCTCTTTCTTTCCACCCTTTCAAGTAGATAAAAATAAACATTTTAGAAAAAGATGAGCCTTGACAATATGCACTGCTCCAAAGACTTGGCAATGCAAACCATGTGCACCAGGCAAGCGGATGGTGGGAGCAAAGTGCAGGGGTACAGGTGGACGTGAGCCCGTGTGGACAGTGAGCTCTCTGAAACAGCTGCTCAGGGTCTGTGCTGAAGAATACACTAAAGACAAGGCTCAATCCCGAGTGTGCATAGATCACAGTCTCAGCTCTCCATCAGAGTAAAGGAGTTGATAGACGAAGCAAGCCAAAGTCTCTGCAGTTTTGCACAAGAGTGGCTGAGTGGAGAATTAGAGATCCTTCCACGCCAGCACTTCCCTCTCAGCTGATGGAGAGCCACAAGCCGGTCTGTTTAAAGAGTGGCAGCTGCAGAGTAAAGAGGGCCTGGAGTGGCCAGATGCTGGAGGCAGAGACATGGAAAGAAGACCAGAGCCCCAACTTTAGGCTATGATGTAAAGGAAAGTGAACTCTGCCCTGCCATGGCCTAAAGAAAAGGAAGGTCAACTGCTTCACACTAGACCTGGGTAGATGCTGGCAAGAATCCAGTGTTGTCAACACCCCTCACTTTACAAAGAAACTGGAATTCTGGGGCCAGCGCTGTGGCATAGTGGTTAAGTCACTGCCTGTGATGCCAGCATTCCAAGTGGGAGTGTCAGTCAAAGTCCCAGTGATTCAGCTTCCAACTCAGCTGCCTACTAACGTGCCTGGGAAGGCAGTGGATGATGGTCCAAGTACTTGGACCCCTGCCACCCTGTGGAAGACCAGGATGGAGTTCCTGGCTTTGGCCCGGCCCAGTCCTAGCTGTTGTGGCCATTTGCGGGGTGAACCCGCAGATGGAAGATTTCTTTCTCTCCCTCCCTGTCACACTTCCTTTCAAATAAACAAATCATTTTTTAAATTGAAAGGAAACTGGAGATCAGATAACCAGCAGTGGCAAAACAGCTCTGCATTCTTCAATGCAGGCTTCCAATTCAGCAGCTCATGGTCCTAGACCCCTTCAGAGGCCACGCTCTCACAGGTGCACCCTCCCCGAACAGGTCATGGCTGTTGTGTTTTGAGCTTCATTTTTCACTCCTCTGGGCTACTTCCTATCCTCTGAGATTCGAAATCAACACAGTGCACTAATTGGGAATTTCAATTATTAATTAAACTCAATCAAGTTCAGCAGTGATTTAGCAGTGTACAGGGCAGGAACACAACCCACAACATCAAAGGAAAAGCTTCAAAACCAGGGACCAAATATTCAAGACCTCTCTGTAAGTGTAGCAGGTGCAAGGACCTTTTTCTGATCCCCATTCATCTCCGGGTTGCCTTGCACACCAGCTGGGTCTTTGTTGCTCCAGGAAGGAACATGGCTGCCAGCAAACTCAGCTTCGCCAAAACAACAGAGATCAGCTTCTTCCCAACATTCATATATCAGTCCCAGGGAAGGACTCCAATTGGCTCTGCAAGGATTACCAACCCACCCCTTGGATCACTGATTTTCATCAGCCATGCTTGGCTAAGAAGACTACACCTCCAGCCAGACAGGCAGTCCATTTCCAGAGTAATCAGTCTGGGACAATCAGTAACAAAGTAGAATAACTTCCCTAATCGCTCCATGCAAACCCTCAGGAAACTGCTGAAACCCACTCTGTGTGCACAGCAGGTCTCCTCCACCACAGGAAGTGCAATTGGAGTGTCTGTTGAGCACCTGTGCAAGCATGTGCTAGCATGAACCCCTGGCAAATCTCCAAGCAATGAAATGACAGTCACCCCACTGTTCCATGCAAACCTTTTGGTGTAGCACGAATCATTGGTGCTTGGATAAGAGAAATACCTATCACATTCCATTACAGAAAGGTGCCAGATCCTCCATGTGCGAGACCTTGCTGATGGCATACCTCTGTAGAACCCCTTTCTCCAGAGCTGCGGCCTGCGGGCCTGTCTGCAGGCTCCATCTCACGTGTGAAACAAGGCTTCCTTCAAAGCAGGAGACACTTGGGCCACTCTGGCATCAGATTATCCCCCTTTCCTATGCTCTGCCCACAGTTTGAGTCCTTGATGGAGTAACTGGGTTTCTGTGCCTTGTTCCAAAGACCCACTTCCTTGTTCTCCCACCTCAATCCCTGTGTCTTGGATCTAGATCGTCAAAGGCCCAAAGCTGCATCCTACTCTCACGAGTCCTCTCCTGGAGTTCTTGTGCCTATCCCTGCACAATGACAGAGATCTTCATCCCTTTGCTGGTGCCATCTGCCTATGATTCCAAACGTCCCCTTCTCTTGAACTTTCTGTCACCCTCCCTCACCCCAACACTCTGAAATGACCCTCCCTGATGCTGACCATTAGAGAGAACACCTCTTAAGTAGCGAACCCTTTTTGCAGAAAATGCCTCCAGGCCCTGCACCCACTCAAGGGTCCCGAGCCTCACGCACCAACTGTCTTAAGCAATGTGCACTGCTGACACTGAATCAACAGTGCCACCACGCCATCCCCTAAACCCATTTTGCACACAGGCTAAGACTGAAGTGACAGGAAATCCCCATGGCTAAATGACAGCCAACCCAACACTGTAAGGGCATTACACATAAGCAGCAGGTGACATGTGGGGAGCAACTCAGACTAGACTAAGTTACTGGAATTAAGACTTATTCTATGCATCTGCTCTCCCACAATATGGCGCTGGGAGAGGAGTAAACAACTTCTACACAGCTGCCTCCGGTTCGACCAATAACCTGCAGGAGCTGATCCTGCTCCTGATTGGAGGAGAGCAGCGTACTCGGCGTGTGGGTAGCAGAGTTGGGATTGGTAGAAGAGGACTATAAAGGAGGAGAGAGACAATATGCACCGGGAACATCTAAGGGGAACATCTATCTGAAGAACACCTGAGCAGCCCCCGAGAGAGCTGGCCGGCAGTGTGCCGCTCCCCCGCGGAAGTGGGGAAAGTGGCAGGGGGAGTCGCCCTTCCACGGAGGTGGAAGGGTCGGTAGCCAACCCGGGAAGAACCAGCAGCAAACCCGGGAAGGGCCGAGCAGACAAAAGAACAGCGCAGGGTCTAGTGTCGTTCCTCTGCGAAGACGGGGAGCGACAGTGACAAACATACACAAGGTACAGGAATGCAACTCATACAGAAAAATGTTCATGACCATCCTGTCCCACCCCCTGACGTAAGCAATGATGATGCCACTGTGAGTTTGTATAAGTCGCAAAGGGTTGGATCAGTGAAGTGTCTCTGGAGTTCGGGCTAGCTGAAGGAAACACACTATTAATTTGATCTATCTCCAAAGTTCCTCCAAGTACCATGGAAGCAAAGACCTGAGGCCCCCACGGAGTGGGACTAAGAACTCAGAGCTGGAAATCTCAAAGTGGAGTCTTTGAAGCAGCAGCAACAGCATCACTGGAACACTTGCTAGGAATGCATCTTCTCAGGCCCACTCCAGCCCTGCTGAGCCAGAAACTCTGGGTGCAGGGTCCCTGCATCTGTGTCCTAACAGGACCTCCACGGGGTGCTACATGCCCATTAAGCTGCCCAAACTGGGAACTTTAAAACGTTCAGACACTCAATCCTAACCCTAGAGATTCTGAGTCTGGGCGGGGCCTGAGTGCTATAGTTAAGAAATTCCCAAGGTGCTAATAGGCGGCTGCTATTGAGAAGTACTACCTGCGGCGTGCAAATCCTGCAGTTTTGCTCTGAGACAAAGCTATTTTCTCTTCCTCCTCCCCACTTGCCTTGCTTCCTCATTCACTGTTGGCTCCATCTGCACTTAATCTGCACGTTCAACCCCTGCACAAGGGACTGGCCAGGCTTGGCAAAGGCACTGTCTCATCTTGAAAGCTCTGTAAATGTCAAGCATCTTGTTATTCTCATGATTTTTGTGTTAGTTACGGTTGTTGGTATCATCAACAAATCAAATCAGGAGATTTCACAGGCTCGCTGTGCAGTTGTATCTGAACATCTACACCTCTGGCGGAAGTTCTAGTTAGGTAGAAACCCACATGCTCCCTATTAAGTGCCGTGGCTGGCATGGAGACCAAATGCCAGGGCTAAGGAAGAAAAGGAGAGGTGGGAGGGATCAAAGGACTAAGACATTCCTGCCTCAGCTACGTCACATTCCTCTTCTTCTTGCAAGTCCACTTCAAACTACCTCTTGGGGCTGGATCCATACCTGTACCCAGAAAATCGGTCAGGGCCTGCCAGTAGCATCTGGGACCTGAGGCTACATCTTATGCCTCCCTGCAAAACAGTGGTTCTCAGCCTGCATGAATAAGGAGGTTTTTCAAGACAGTACTTAGAGGTCCCAGCTGTTGGTCGCGATGCCTTCAGTGTTGCCAGACAAACAAAGGACAGAGATAACTACTCTGCTTAGAAACTAACCATATGCATTTGAAAATCTGTACCTGTGTACTAAACACATTGTTACTCAGCCTGGAAGCAATGCTCTGGGCACAAGTGGCTTCCAGGGCCCACTGTGGTCACCTCACAGCCAAAGAGGGACCACTGGCCTACATAGGCTGAAACCCCAGTCCAGGAGCGTGGACTGTGGGAACCTGGCAGCTGTTTTGTGCCCATGTGTCCCCCAGAAGCCCAGGCCCTGGATCTTCTCAGCGGTCACTAGATGGTTCATATCCTGGGGCAACTAGAAAAGGCTCCTTGCTTCCTGCCCACATTTTTCTAACCTACTCATGCTTGCAAATGACACACAGTCCATCAGAAGTCATTGCACTTACTTGGGAGAAAGAACCAAACTAAAAGGTTGACTTGGGCTGTGAGACCTGAGCCTGGATCAAGGTGTAACTATTTTAAATTAGGCCTCCATCTTGTAACTTGGGCCTGACCAGGCCCTGAACCCTAAGCCAGAAGCTCCTAAAAGTAAATAAATGAACTCCCCTTGCAATAAACTCTCCTAGCAACAGCCGATTAGCAGGTAACAGAGAAATACCTAGAGTTCCTGGTGTCTTCTCAGGGCAGATAAAGTCATTAATAGCTTCCTGAGACCCTGCAGTTCGGCACATACACCCCAGCAGCTCAGACCCTATGCTTCGGCCAATCAATTCAAAAGGCATCAACCCCAAATCCATCCAACCACCTTTAGTAGGTCTGTTCCCACCACTGGATGCACTAATCAATTCTAAGAGATGTCCTTTGAATTTCCCGTGGGATGAGATGATTTTCTAAATGGTACCATGATGTATAGAATGTCTCTGAAAACCCTATAAAAACCCTGTTAACTGAAGGGTCGGGGTTCTCAATTCAGACCTGCTGCGTCGGTGTTGATTGAGAGACCAGGCCCGGACCTGCAATAAAACTCTCGTGTGCTTTACAGTGGTATCGGCTCCTTGGTGGTCTTTGGGGACGACTGAACTGGGCATGGCAGGGCTATGCTAGGTCCTGTAGAGAAGCTAAGTCATGCTTTTTGCTCTGAGAGAGTTCATTGTTGTCCTTACAAGACATCTGTGCCAAAGGTTCAATTCACAGCCCTACGGCTGTACAGACACTCTTGGGTTCATCAATGAAACAGATCCACCTTCTTCTAGAAAGAACAGATGAGTCAGTATAATGGCTCTCTGAAAAATGACTAATTTGGTCGAGAAAGGGGTCTTTGGGGCCAGCCG
Organism: Oryctolagus cuniculus; assembly: GCF_051225735.1. NCBI lineage: Eukaryota > Metazoa > Chordata > Mammalia > Lagomorpha > Leporidae > Oryctolagus > Oryctolagus cuniculus. Next base: position 18,024,291 of record NC_142881.1, on the reverse strand, counting down.
CCAATGCACAAGGAAGTGCGGCAGGCTGCAGAGCTAGACCTTTGTCTCTAAATGTAAGCACTGCGGTCAGGATGAAGCCCACAGCTGAGTAATGATGGGAGCCCCAGGGCCAGCAAACAGCAGGATAATGGCACCAAATATTTACATATTTCCAGCCCCTGAGGTGTTCAGAGGCTCTTTGCCGTTTTGTTTTGAAGCTGTAAACAAAACCTCCCTAATGCAGCCATGCAGTTGGCCACTGGTGTCTCCATCTCTCTGTAGACAGGGGAGTCCAATGAGATTCAAAGCAAAAGCTGGACACACAACAAGTGTGCCTATTTTAACCCAGCACCCCTTTGTCCCTCAAACCCAATTTACATTTCCTGCCTCTGCTTCCTATTTAGCTGCCTCCTACAGGCGAGGAAGGCTCCTGAGTAGCCCCTGTAGCCACTGCACTCAGACTCCCTGGGGGCTGGTTGGGACCAGTCCCCCGGTTGTCATCAATGGACGACAGATGTGAACAGTGTGTTGCTTCTTGGTTAGGTGGTTAAAATAAATGCTTCCACCATTGCTCATTCCCAAGTTGTCATAGCAACCCTGGCAGCCATGCAGTGACAGGAGAGCCTCAGAAGATGGAAGGGCACAGAGTGCAGAACCAAGTCACCAGACGGAGGACAGCCTTCATCCAATCTGTTTGGCACTGATGGGTGTGAAGTCAGTCAGGCTGCGTTAGGACACCAAGGTACAGGACCAACCCCATCCTGCCAGCTGTCATCCAGCTGCCATTCCTCATCATCTCCTGCTTGGCAAAGTCCCATGACCGTCCATGGTTCCAGCTCTGAGTAGCCACCTGCTCAGAGCAAGTGAATGAATCTGCAGTTGATCTTGACCAATCCCAGTGATTTTATTTGCCTCGGCTATAGACTGGCTTAGACTTGTTCATGGGACAAAATTCTAGACAAGAAACTATGGAAAATTCCCTGAGGAAAAAAATCAAAGATTTATTCACTATGCATATACTATATGAAGAAGTCATCTCTTTTGGCCTCAAGATGCAACTAGTGAAGAAGTGATGCAGCTATCTTGTGACCATGAGGCTAAGACCAAAGGCCAATGTGGTGGAGTTGGCATAGAATAGATAATAACATGAGTTCTTGAAATTCAACTGCGGCACCACCCTACTTCTTCTGTTATTTGCAGTATGAAAAATACCTGCCCTTCAAGTCAGCATTTTCAACCCCACATGTACATGGAGAAAAACTGGGAAAGGTTTGAAACCTACCAATGCCTCAGTTCTACCCTCCACAAACACACACACACACACACACACACATACACAGAGAGAGAGAAACAGAGACAGAGTCTGCTTTAAGCAGGCTGCTGTGAGCCCAGGCATTGCTTTTTGTAAGCATCCTAGTGATTCTAGTATACAGAGGCCAGACCACCACAGGAGTATAAGCCTCCCGAGGATAGAAATTCTGCCTTCCTGCCATTTGATGTTCCTGTAGGTACCAGTTATGGGCTCTTGCACAGATAGCAAATGACACCTTTTATAATGCAGAGTGCTGTTTGTTCCTCTGGAGGTATATTTTCACAGGGGCAAAACTGATTTGGGCCTTGAAAGATAAGCTGTAGCTTGTAGCAGGGGTCTGTGAATAGGGGCCACAGAAGCACCCCACGCCCACTGTCCATGTGTCCTTCAGTGCTCAGTGAGCCCACCCTTCACGGCCTGATGCCCACTGCTCTTCCCCGTGCCTTCCCTGACCACCTGTCTCACCCTGCCCAGGCGCTAGGAAGGTCTCAGAGTTGAATCAGCACACATACTGCTCTGGGCCTGGGTCTGCCAAAGCTTGATAGAGTGAAACTTGCCAATATCACCCCCATCTATCATAGAACAGCAATCTGCTGTCGCCTTCCGTTGAAGCACCCAGTTCCATGAACCAGCGCCTTGCTTTCCTTCCGTCTGAAAGCTCAGATTCTGTGCAACAGGCAAAAGCAGAGCTTGGGCTGCAAGAGAGCTAGCAGCCCAGAGACGGGGACGCTCCCAGCCCCCTCCTGAAGCTCAGGGGCTCTCCACCTCCAAGAACTGGGGCAGACATTCCTCTGCAAAGAATCATTGCTTCTTTCTCTCTTCCTGTTTCCCTGCAACTAGGAGAAAGAAAAAAGCCCCAGCTGCCACCCACGTGCTCATTTTCCTTTCTTTCACAGAGCAACTCTCTCCGCAGCCTTCTACCAGATACAGCAGACTCCAAAGTCAGCCCGGGGTGAGCCTGGCTGTAAATCCACTGCGGAGTGGCAAGACTGCTGTCCAGTCCCTTTATGCACAAGGCACTGGTCTGAGAGCTTCCCGAGCACGGTCAAGTAGCACAAGCTCTCAGTAGTGTGATTATACCCATTGTGCAGATGTGGACCCAAGTGCAGGAGGGTTACGCGGTATGTCTATGACATCGTTGATACATTAGCTAGCTAGTGTTGAGTCATAAAACTCCCAGGAAACTGGGGCAGGCACTCTACAATGATGAAAATGCTGCTTGGGATACCTGCAGCCCAAATCAGAGCGCTTGGGTTCGAGTGCTGGCTCTGTGCTCCCCTTTCCAGCTTCCTGCTGACACGGGCTCCAGGGGGCAGCAGTGATGGCTCATGGACTTGGTCCCCTGCCACGCACGCAGGAAACCTGGAATGACTTTCTGGATCCAGGCTTCCCTTTGCACCAGTCCCAGCTGTCGTAGACATCTGCAGAGTGAGCTGATGCATGGAAGTATGTTCATTCTCTTTCTCACTCTCAATCTTTCTTCCCCTCCTTCTGAAATTAACTTATTTTAAAAATTTATTAGGCTTCGGCCGGCACCGCAGCTCACTAGGCTAATCCTCCGCCTTGCGGCGCCGGCACACCGGGTTCTAGTCCTGGTCGGGGCGCCGGATTCTGTCCCGGTTGCCCCTCTTCCAGGCCAGCTCTCTGCTGTGGCCCGGGAGTGCAGTGGAGGATGGCCCAAGTCCTTGGGCCCTGCACCCCATGGGAGACCAGGAGAAGCACCTGGCTCCTGCCATCGGATCAGCGCGGTGCGCCGGCTGCGGCGGCCATTGGAGGGTGAACCAACGGCAAAAGGAAGACCTTTCTCTCTGCCTCTCTCTCACTGTCCACTCTGCCTGTCAAAAAAAAATTTTATTAGGCTGGGTATTGCGGCACAATAGGTCAAGCCACCTCTTTAAAAAAAAAAAAAAAGATTTATTTACTTATTTGAAAGAGAGAGACACATGCAGAGAAGGGTCTTCCATCCACTGGTTCACTCCCCAAACGACTGCAACAGCCAGAGCTGGGCTGATCTAAAGCCAGGAGCTTCTTACGGGGCCCCACATGGGTGCAGGGACCCAAGGACTTGGGCCATCTTCTACTGCTTTCCCAGGCCATAGCAGAGAGCTGGATCGGAAGCAGAACAGCTGAGACTCAAACCAGCACCCATATGGGATGCCGGCACTGCAGGCAGCGGCTTTACCTGCTATGCCACAGCGCCAGCCCCCAAGCCACCTCTTGATATGCCACCCCCTTGTATTGGCATGCCAGTTCAAGTCCCAGATATTCTGCTTTCCATCCAACTTCAAGCTAACGCATCCTGGGAGGCACAGATGATGGCTCAAGCACCAGAGCCTCCACCAAGTTGGAGTTCCAGGCTCCTGGCTTCAGCCCGGCATAGCCCAAGCTGTTGCTTGTATTTGGGAAGTGAACCAGCAGATTCCTCCCTCCTTTCTCTCTCTCTCTCCCCTCTCCTAAGTCTTATTCTGCCTTTCAAGTATGTGAAAATAAACAACTTGTTGAAAATTTAAGCCAGGCTCAGTTATGTACCTTTTTGCATGCTGCCTGGGTTCCTTCTGGTTTTGCACCCACTGCAGTGCAGCTCAGCCAGGCACTTCTGCTTCTGGATGTTGGCTCCCGTTGGCCAAGGTGCCTTTGTTAGCCTCCACATGGTCTCATACTCTGGTGCACTTGCTCTGCCTTGTTCACAGGGCAGAACCAGTGTGCCAGGAAAAGGCAGAAGCCTGCCAGGACCCTTGAGATGTAGTGTTGGAATTGACACAATATCACCTCTCTTCACTCCAAGTCCAACCCAGACTCATGGGATGGGGAAATAGACTTTACCTCCTTATGGCTACCTTTAGGTAGCCCCGACATGCACACACTCCAAACCCTGACTCTCCAGCCTAGAGTTCAAAACACCATTTTTAATTGCTTTTCAATTGACCAACAATAATTGCACATATTTGTGGGATACAAAGACCCAGAGTCTATAAGTCTGGTTTGAGTTTCCCAAGTACTCTCTTTCCAAGCTACACTTTGTGTGTATTATGTAAACATATGTTCAATGCCACATCTTTGAACATCATCAGTCAGCCACTCCAAACACCAGAGGTAACAGAAGGTGGAAATAACTAAATCTTTGTGAAGCCAATATTAACACTTCAGTATCACCCAATTACGTAAGTCACCACTAAAACCTCATCTCCAACAGTATTGTAGCAAAATCCACAGGATTATGTGCAGTAATGCAAGAAGTGCTGGGAAACTGAGTGTCCATTTACATAGAATTGCTAAAAGAAATCCTTGAAAGGGAAAATTTTTAGAACAGCTACTTTCCCCACAGAGAGCTGAGAGTTCACCCGAATGAAGGACCCAATCTCCAGACTGGCAGCTCAGAACTCAGGCTGCAATTTCCAAGAATGCTTTCACCCAGAATTCCATCTTACAAAGACCGTTTGATGTCCTTGAACTCCCCATACAAGCACACTTCATTTTTCTTCAAATTACCTCCAAACAAATACATTTGTATTGCACTCATGTTCTGTAATCCAAATCCCATTCCTTCAACTTGTCTACAATATGAGACATGACTAACTCCTTCCCTGCGAGAATGTTTTTCTGATGTGCACAGTGACATCTTTTAAACAGATTCTTACAAATTGAACTTGATATACAGCATGTAAGTACTACTTGGGATGTGTGAAGAAATCTTTATTGCATAAACCAGCAAGTTCACCATGAACATGAACTCCCACCCCCACTCTGCTTCTCCCCTCTTGGGACTGTATTGAGGTCTCTGGGCAAAAGGAGACACACCCACAGTTCCTGCCCCTGCCACCATCACCCCCACGCAGTCCAAATGCCAGTGGCATGTATTTGCTGACACTTTTCAGTGTAGAGAGAAATTTTGCCCAAAGCAGCTCATTCATCTTTCTTATCTGTTCCTTCCCCACCCTCCCAATAAAAATCATAAGACAATTTTGAAAGTTATTTCATTAACGGCAAGATTGGGAATGAAAATCCCTTTTAGTGACCAAAAGAATTCAGATGAATTTTGGTCAAACAGATTTGATCTTTCTTGTGACAGTGGCGGTAAAGCCCATCTAAATACTCTCTTCATTCTCCCTTAAGTCAGGAAAGCCCTCGGCTCCCACTTCCATAGACCTGACGCTCGTTTCTGCCCCACAGCGCTCCTTCCTACCTCAGCATCAGGTCCCTTTTCACAGATGCTGCTAATCCTCCAGCCATTAGGCAGCCCCAGAGCGCATGTGCACCAAACCCTGACACTTCCGCACAAGGCTCAACACCTCATGTTCAACTTTTTTCAATTGGCCAATAATAGTTGTACACATTTATGGGACATGTGACGTTTGGATACATGTTTACAATGTGGGTTGATTAAATCAGGCCGAATTAACAAGCTCATCTCCTATTTTTTTGAACTTTTATTTAATAAATATAAATTTCCAAAGTACAGTTTATGGATTACAATGGCTTTCCCCCCCCATAACTTCCCTCCCACCCGCAACCTTCCCTCCTATTTTTAACATTTTCTTGTCGAGAAAACATCTTAAATCAACTCTTTGAGAAACTCTAAGATCTTCCTGTTTACCTGAAACTGTGTGCCCTTTGAACCACATCTCCCATTCCCCTGTGTGCCAGTTGGGTTCCTTGTTCAAGGATGGACTCAGTGTGGCCAGGTCAGCCTCTCCCACACCTGGAGAACCAGCAGCATCCCGGAAGGGGCTCCTTCCAGCTTTAGATTCTTGTCCTGCCTACCCAGAATCTCCCAGCAGCACACTGGGCCTCCCCACTTCTGAACTGCTCTCCCTATCATTTCTATAGTGGGCCAAGTTAATCGGAAAAAAACAAATTAATCTGATGTTATGAGAAAGTCACAAAACAGAGACCGGGACTTGGGAGGCTCTTCACCTCATGCAGCTCCACCACCCTGACTTTTTAAAATTTTTAATCCCAAATTGTCAGGAAGCCATAACAGAAGGTTCTCCAGATAGAACTCAGCATATTCAATTTCTTTTTGAGATTAGCCTGTGATGAGATGACTAAGTTCTTTTTCCTCCAGCAGTTCAGATGAAGAGTGACAGAGAACAGCTTCTGCCTCCCACCCCCCGAGTGCAGGCACCATACGTGGTCATCGTAACTTTGCATCTTGGTTTCTGCCCCTAGGTTGCCCATATCAACCAAGGGCTGCAGACACTTTTCTTTGCTGCATCTAGGGAAGGGAGTTCCAATGGTACCCAGTGGGATGCTGTTCAATCCCCCCGACAGTGCCCAGGACATCCCCCTACCCACCCGACAAAGAATTACCCAACACAAAAGGTCAGCAGTGCTAAGGTTGAGAAACCATGACTTAGAACAATGTTCTGCCAAGTATCTAATCTGCAATTAATGAACTTGATTTAATTTTAACTCAGTGAAAATTCTGATAGTGGAATAGTGTGACAGAAATGGATCATTGCAAACCTACACTCAACAACTACCTTCAATACCCAACTACAGAATATGCAATCATCATGCTGGGAAGAGAAGTTTAGGGCAAAGAATACCTGGTCCCTGTCCTCACAGAGTTAACAAGGTTCTTGGCAAGACAGGTACCAGGCATAGAATTATCTAACTAAGGTACAGTGGCAACTGTGAGCCCTACATGTGTGACAGTAAGTCAGGGTGGAATTTCACCTGGTTGATGTGGATGGTTGGTCAGGGGAGGCTTCCATGAGGACATTGTTGCCAGGTAAAGTTCTAGGGATGTTTGGAGCACACTAGGGAATGAGAAGTGTAAAGGCCTTTATAACTGAAGGAAGCAGCATGTCCAAAAGTCTTGAAAGGAAGACAAATAGGAACACAAGAGGCTGGCATAGTTGAGAGGCTTTCAAGGAGTTCTTAGAAAACGTGCATTATGAAGAAACTATGTTTTTTTTTGTTTTTTGGTTTTTTTTGACAGGCAGAGTGGATGGATAGTGAGAGACAGAAAGAAAGGTCTTCCTTTGCCGTTGATTCACCCTCCAATGGCTGCCGCGGCCAGCGCGCTGCGGCCGGCGCACCACGCTGATCCAATGGCAGGAGCCAGGTGCTTCTCCTGGTCTCCCATGGGGTGCAGGGCCCAAGGACTTGGGCCATCCTCCACTGCCTTCCCAGGCCACAGCAGAGAGCTGGCCTGGAAGAGGGGCAACCGGGACAGAATCCGGCGCCCCGACCGGGACTAGAACCCGGTGTGCCGGCGCCGCAAGGTGGAGGATTAGCCTAGTGAGCCGCGGCGCAGGCCTATGCATAGGTTTCAAAAATTGTTTGCATCAAAATACATTTGTCTTTTAATTCCATCTTTCCATGAACTCTGTTTTGAAAGGCAGAAAGTCAGAGATCTCCCATGTGCTAGTTGACTGTCCAAGTGCCCACCAGAGCTGGGTTTGGGCAGACCAACTCCAGGAGCTGAGAACTTGATCTAGAATTCCCACATACCTGCAAGGCTGGTACCCAAGTACTTGAGCTAGAGTGCACATTAGGAGGAAGCTGGCGTCAGAAATGGAACCAGGGGTGTGCACCATGGCACAGTGGGTTAAGTTGCCACTTGATACAGTTGCAGCCACGTCAGGGTGCCAGTTGAAGTCTGGGTTCTTCTTTTCCCTGTCTGGTTACCTATTAATGCATCTGAGAGAGAGCAGATGATGATCCAAGTATTTGAATTTCTGCCACCCACGTAGGAGACGAGATGGAGTTGCTGGCTCCAGGCTTCAGCCTGACCTAGTGTTGGCAGTTGTGAGCATCTGGGGGTCAATTAGTGGATGGAAGAGCGATTGATCAATCAGTCCCTATCTCCCTCCATGTCATTCTGCCCTTCAAATAAATAAATTCTTTTATAGGAGAAATGGAGTCAAGACTCAAACCCAAGCAGTGTGACAAGGGATGCAGGCATCCCAAACAGCACCTTATTCACTTTATCTAAAGCCTGCCTCTCCAAAAACTTTTTCAAGTGCCTTTCTTTGTATACCCCCCAAAAAAGTGGCACCATAAGAAGCTTTGATTTGGGGGACACTTAAGGGAGTTTATGAAGGAGTTAAATATCTTCTAGTCCACTGGCTCTCAACCCTGATTTTTATATGAGAATTGCCTAGGAGCTTTTTTGGGTTTTTCTTTTTAGTGCACATGTTCAGGCCCCACCCCAGACCAAAATAATCAAAATATCTAGGGGTGTTACCTGGGCACTAGTAATTTTTAAAACTTTGAGAAACTGTGTCCTAAACCATCACAAACCCCACATGCACATGTCCTTCAGTAATATATAACTTAGTCCACAAAAATATGCCCAAAGATGAGTAAAGATTAATCAAGTAGTTAGTCAGATGCATCTTGAGCCTTCTACTAATAGAGAAGTGACTCCATGCTAAGGATGTGGTCTGTGAGTTGCCTTCATTACCCAAAGTTCTCTCACGCACACATCAACCTATGATAAGTACAATTCTAATTCTTGTCTTTGGAAACCTACAAATAACTTCAGGGCTTCTAGAAAACAATCAATCCCCTGAGTTTGAAAATCTGCAAAAACTGAGGATCTACTGCATTTGGAAGACAGAAATGCAGAGGCAGGAACCTGAATTATATGATGCAGGAAAGCCATGGTAAAGTGAGAAAAAGAAAAATTGAAGCAAACTCTATCTGGTCATGCAGAGAGATGTTAGGTTTTTAAGTAGTTTCAAGGGGAATAAGGATGAAATTTGTTTCTAAAATTTGTAGTTTCAATGCTGCTTGGAATTACAAATAACTTATGAAGTTATGCAAGATACCTTAACACAGCTCAAGCAAAAGGACATTGTCTTTTGCTGACTTGTCCCATTATGATACAGAATAGGCCATTAAAACAAAATGAACATGACAGTGATAATTGCATATCATATTAAACCTATTCTAAGCACCAACAACACTAAAAAAGATCCAATATTTAAACTAATAAAGGTAGGCACAGAAGTGAGAAGTATTTCAACACAACTTATTATGCCAAACAGTATGGATAACTCAATAAAACAAATCCAGCTCCATGCCGTCAGCTTTGTATCAGTAGAGGATTCATTTGCTCTGGTTCACCACACACAGCCAAGCAGAGTTTATCAGAGACGCTTGGGATATACAGCATGTCTCAGTAGGACTCAGGACTGTGGCTCCTGGTGACAGCTCACTGGCACAATCGAGTGAGAGATAACCAATTGTTCCTTTGGTATTGCTTATATAATGCTTTGGACATCTTGGGCCAAAAGCAGTCAAGTAGGCCTAAGTGCCCCCAGTTGTGAACACAGAAGACCAAAGTAGACTGTGAATCTTTCCAGACGCTTCCATCTAGGGATGATCTCCAAATTCTAAGCTTACGTTCTAACGCCAGATAACTGAGATTAAGGGAAATAGGACAAAAGTCCAGACAAATTGATATAGTAGAGAATTAGGAATATTTTGACTGAAAGAGATATTAATTCATGTTTTAATTCCAATTCTTTGTAAAATCAAAACAGTAGGAACCCAATGATTTGTGATCCACACTCTTCCAATGAGATAAACGCCATTCAAGTGACACACACTTGAGAGTTAGAAAGGCTCCAGTTACCAGTTGGGTCACAGGTTATGTCATCATAAACCATAATAAAATTTCTCCAGGCAAAGGAAAAACATAGTAAATCCTTTATAGGGATCATTTCTTTACTAATTTTATTTTTAACAGTAAATCAATTGATAGTGACTGTGACACAGGCATTTTGGATTTCTGTGACAAAGGATGACTTAAAACATTAATGAGGAAACCTCCCTTCAACAAGATGGCTTTCTGCAAGATGTTCATTTGCACTGTGTGCTTTGCCTTTGATATTTATTCCTCCAAACTCCAAGATAGATGCTGATGACATCTACAGAAAGTATACACTATAATTTCCTGGCATAAAATATTTTTCTGATTCAACTTACAGCTTCATCTGAAAATCAGTAGATGGTAGGGTCATTTGCTCTACATTTTAGTTGCAGCTAAATGAAATAGATAACTGGTAACGTTCCTGGAAAGGGGCCATTTCCAACTCAACAGGTCAATCTTCATTATGTTTAGGAAACAGTGCTACATACAAGAACAATTACCGTGTCCAACAGCAAATTAGAAATGAGCTTTTATTAAAACAATAGCCTACATGCTTTAATTATGTTTTTTGAACAAACAATTTAATTTTTAAAGGTTTGGCTTCTTACTTTTTTAAATGTCATTCCTTGAGATGTTTTCCCTTAAGTCAGAACAAACAAGATGATTTCTGGCATACCATCCTGTGGAATGGAGAATTCAGGAGCACACAGACCTCGGTACTCTCATCTTCCTTTGCGCTGACGCCCAGAATATCATGTGGAAGATCTCACCTCAATCATACCATTAATGGATGGCAGATTAATTGATTTCCTGAGATGTATTGGGATGCAACAGGAAGGTGAAAAGATTAAATGTCTTCTAGTTCCCCAGCAGGATTCTGGGAATTGAAGAAACAGCATCAGTCTGTCCTCATCAGGGCTGATCTAGTTGCGATATGCAAACAGCAATAGGGTCACCCTACAGTGTTACCCTCCTAGGGCAAAAACTTGCTCTTCTTATCTTGGGGGTTGAAATCAGAGAAAATGTTTACTGAGGGCTTCTTGTTGCCAGGCAATGAACCAGAAAGGCTCAAGACCTGTATGGACCACACAGAGCCTGAGTAGTTACGCCAGCCTGTGGTCAGGGGCTGTCTTCTCCAAACCCTCTGCTCTTGTCTATGTCTCAGCATATCCTACAAAGAAGAAATGCAGACTTCATCTGGGACGTGAACCGGGAGAAGCAAGCAGGAAAGGTTTCACAGAGGTGTTGATCCTTGAACCCATCTAGCAGCATGAGCAACGTGAGTGCAAACACAGGGGTGCTTTGAAGAAGATTCAGGGTGAGGGGTACAGAAAGGACAAACAACACGCTGGAAACATCCACCAGGCCTACCAGTGGGGAACCAAAGCTCCATGCTAAGGAGCTGGACTTGACTCCTAAGTAGGAAGAAGCTCCCTAAGGGTTTAGACAGGTATGTTAATATGGCCATATTAGCAATTTAGAATCATCTAGTTAACAAGGTAGAAGCTGGATTAGAGGGACAGCAAATGGAAGACCAAGCAGGAGACAACTGAGTTAATATGAGACAAAAACACTATCAGAGCAGCACTGGGAATGGAAAAGAGGATAAATTCAATGGACTATGTGGAGAAATGGTGAACAAGCTTGGGACTGATTAGCTCTGGGAAGAGGAAGAGACCCAGATTCCCAGCCCAGAGGACTGAGTGATGCCATCTGTTAGATCAGAGTGTGTCAAAGGAGACACAGCTGGACAGGTGGAGGGGTGAGACAATGAGCTTACTTTTAAAAACCTCTATGTCAAAACCTGTATCTTAGGGACTGGAGACGTGTCCTTTAGGATACATGATGGATACAGACCAAGCTCCTTACTGCCATCGCATGCTAAAAGCAATAAAGGTAATAAGCATGGAGAACACCACTCCGGGTTCCCTTAATGGGCCAGCGTGGAGACCAGGTGTACACAATGGAGGAAACGTCAAACTCCAGTGACAAGGGAAGACCCATGTTCCCAGTTTGACCACAGGGAGGCAGCATAGAGTCCCCTCTTCACGGGCGTCAGGCTGCTCTGCAGCTGCCCTGATGCTCTGGGTCTCTTTGTTGGCACAAGGTAACAGGGTTCTACCGGCAGGTCAGCTCCAAGGGAGGCCCTGTCCATTAGCTTGTCACTTTCAACAAGGAGGAGACCTGGATACACAGTGTTTCACTTGGTAAACCAGTCCTGACTGAGCCCCAGTGATTTCTTACATATAAACGCATCCCCATATGGACACCTAAGCGTGTCACAGGTAAAGGTGACAGTCCCTGATGTCATCTACAACTCCACTGGCTGCTGCGTACTTTTCCTTTAAGATATTTCATAGTTTGTAATTGCATCGACACATGATTATTTCCTCAGCGTTTCCCTTACTGTTTCTGTAAGGATCTGTGTCTGTGTACCACACTGGAGACTATGGACTATGCGGATCAATGGTGAACAAGTACAGTGAACATGTAGAGTGGCTAACGTTTAACACTCAGTGCCTACTGTGTGTCAGATGCAGTGTTGGGTCCAAAGGATGCTGAACTGGCTGGGATCCTGCCCCCAATATCAACCTGCTTGTAGTGAACTATGGCTCAGACACTGTCCTCTTGGTTCGCCAAGGACATGGATTCTGATTGTTCAGAATAAACTCCATCAGCTCTCCCTGCACCAACTCTGAAATGCCCCCTGGGCCAGGCCCTCACAGTCAAGCCAAAGACAGCTAAGGGAGAAGGGAGCTCCCATAAGTCATCACACAAGGCAAGACCTGAGATTCGTAAAGCACTTCGAATTGCTCTTAAAAATGATAACATTTGCAATTCTTAAGAGAGAAATTGCACTTCCTCTAAGGGTCGCATTTTATCCTTCCATTTGGAGCTGTGAGAGGCTTCCCCAGTACCTCCTAATAAAAGGGTACTGCCCATTTCCCATAGCAAACACCACCCCATGGAATAGCACTGTCAAAGTTAAGGTTTACATACTTGTCCTTGAAACTGAGAATATTAAATCTTGATATGCAATGAAAATTTTCATGAATTAGTATGAAGAATTAAAGACCTAGCATGCAATTAAATGTGAATAGCTTTGGGGGAGAGAACAGTCCACCATTATTGTTTTATGAAGTGGCTTTAGCACTACATTTTCTCTCCAGCTAATTTCCACATTCATATAATTCTGCAGACTGAACGTCTTCCCCTCCGAGATTCAGTAGCCAGGGCTCACTAGCTCACTCTATGCTGCTCACAATCACATCCAGTTTGGTTGATATAAGTCACACACCATAACCATCCACCGGTTTAATTGTACAACTTTATAGTTTTTAGAATATTCGCTGAGTTATGCAAGCATCATCACTATCAAGTTTCAGAATATTTTCATTACCCCAAAAGGGCACCCCATATGTAAAGCAGCTACTCCCCAGTACCTCTTCCCCAAAGCCACTGGATATGGCTAATCTACGCTCCATCTGTATGGATTTGCCTACTTTGGATATTTACCTGTTCGCGGTCTTTATGGATAACTTCTTTCACTTAGAATAAAGTCTTTGAGTTTCATCCATTTTATAGTATGCATCAGTACTTCATTTTATTGCTAAATAAGATTCTACTATATGGATAGATCACATTTTGCTAATCTATTCATAGTGGACATTTGGATTTTTTCCACTTTTTGACTATTATCAATAACATTGCTGTGGACATCCAAGCACAAATGTTTGTGTGAGCTTTGTTTTTCTTGGGTAAATATGTAGGAGTGGAATTGAAGCATCACATGATACCTCAATGTCTCACTTTTTTAAAAACTAAACCATTATCAGCATACAGTTTAAAAGTACTTCTCCCCATTCCATGAGTTGTCTTTTCATTTCAATGATTGTTTCTTTTGCTATGGAGAAGTTTTTTCATTTTATGAAATCCTACTTGTATATTTTTTCTTTTGTACTATGTTCTTAAGATACTGTATCCAAGAAAATCATTGCCTACACCAATGTCAATAAATTTTTCCCTACATTTTATTCTAGTAGTTTTATAGTTTCAAATATTTATTATGTTCAAAGTCCTTGATATATTTTGAGTTGCCTTTTTTTTTTTATTTGACAGATAGAGGACAGTGAGAGAGACAGAAAGGTCTTCCTTCCATTGGTTCACTCCCCAAATGGCCATTACAGCTGGAGCTATGTCAATCCAAAGCCAGGAACCAAGTGCTTCCTCCTGGTTTCCCACGCAGGTGCAGGCGCCCAAGCACTTGGGCCATCCTCCACTGCCTTCCCGGGCCGCAGCAGAGCTGGACTGGAAGAGGGGCAACCAGGACTAGAACCCAGCACCCATATGGGATGTTGGTGCCTCAGGCGGAGGATTAACCAAGTGAGCCACGGTGCCAGCCCCTTGAGTTGCTTTTTATATATGGTGTCAGACAGTGAAACAATTTTATTCTGCATGTGGAAGTCCAGTATCCAGCTTTCCAAGCACGCTCTCAAACAGACTATCCTTCTCCCTTGTGTGTTCTTGGCATCCTTGCTGAAAAATCAATTGACCACACATGCATTGATTTATCTCTAAGTCCTATATTCTTTTTTTTTTTTTTTTGACAGGCAGAGTGGACAGTGAGAGAGAGAGACAGAGAGAAAGGTCTTCCTTTGCCGTTGGTTCACCCTCCAATGGCCGCTGCGGCCGACGCGCTGCGCTGATCCGATGGCAGGAGCCAGGTACTTATCCTGGTCTCCCATGGGGTGCAGGGCCCAAGGACTTGGGCCATCCTCCACTGCACTCCCTGGCCACAGCAGAGAGCTGGCCTGGAAGAGGGGCAACCGGGACAGAATCTGGCGCCCCGACCGGGACTAGAACCCAGTGTGCTGGCGCCACAAGGTGGAGGATTAGCCTAGTGAGCTGTGGCGCCGGCTCTAAGTCCTATATTCTATTCCATTGGTCTATATGTTGTTTATATGCCAATACCATGTTGGGTTTTTTTAACCTACTTATTTAAGAGCAAAAGAAAGTAGATAGACATAGAGAGAATGACAAGACTATTTTCCAAAGCATGGTACCATTTTGAATTCCTCCCATAAATGTATAGGAGGAAATGGTTTCCACTTTCTTCATAGCCTCATCAATACACCAATTTTTATTATAGCCATCTAATGGGTACAAAGTAGCATCTCACTGTGATTTTGAAGTGCATTCTCTGATGGCCAGTGATGTCCATGACTTTCTGAAGCCTAAAACTCTCAAGTGTGATTCTGACCCTTTTTCCCCTACAAAGTAAAAAAAAAAAACTCTAAGAACTTAACACAGTCAGGGGATCTATAAGACCGCTATCCTGTAAACAGAACCTAAACGTGATGTTAGTGGTATCAGGGGAGGTGTTGGAAGGTGCAGTTAAGGTAAGCATGCGTGGAATATGCCCATGTTCTTAGGCTTCCAGAAAGAAGGGTATTAGAGTCCCATTTGAACTCTAGCAAGAGGGGATGGTCCAGCCAGGAGTCCACCAACTCCTTATGACATCATGTGTGCTTTTGTTGACATTCATTTCTGAAACCAATGGCACAGCTCTCAGTTGCCCAAGTCCCTCTTGTAAATGATCTTGTGAGGGAAACGTTCATAACCCAGTAAGACAAATGGGAAATCAGGTCAGAGACTTGTGTGGTCTTGCTCAATTGCCTTGGGAGAAAATATGGGTTGGCCTGCACATCAGCCCAACCATGGATCACAAGAAGATGCTTTAAGATTGTAAAACCAAAAATGAGTGGACTGAATCGAGCCTGTTCAATCTGAAATTTCCAAGTTGTCAACACAAACTGTTTAATTTTAAATACATGAAATGTTTTTGTGCCAACTTCCCTCACCTTCTCTGTCTGGTGGCCTTGCTGTAGGGGAAAAAAAAAGCACAACACAGAGGGACAGAAGAACTCCTGTTCCTGAGGTTTGTGTGAATCACACTGGATTACAACAAATTGTGGAAGTCACTGGCTTAGGCAATAGGAGACTTAAAAAAGACACTAAGACACGGCATCACTTTCAGAAAGATACCTGTTATAAAAGAAAAAAAATCACTATTTTTATGTTCATCTCTATGACTTATATGATCTTTATCTGTAAACCCAAATTTGGAGTAAACATTAAAATTCATCTATTAGCAACTCACCATCAGTGACATCAAATCACTAGCTCAAAGTTATTACAGAACAGAAGGGAAATTCAAGGGCTAGAATGCTTTGTGTGGCTGTGTGTCACCAACAAGCTTTTGGCTGTTGATCAACATGGAGTGGAAAAGGTCATTTAAACCATCCTGAGCCCGAGGTTCTGCCCTCGGCATGAGACCTCTTCCTTCCTCTGACCGTGTCATTTGCATGCACCTGACTCAGACTCCCAATCTGAGGGAAGCACGGAACCCAGGACCAGCCAATCCAACTCCAGTCAGGGACTTCTGCTTAGAAGCCTTCTCCTTCCACTGGACTTGAAGCTCAGGATACTTGGGGACCATAATGCAAAGAAAGCTTAGCCAACAGAAGAAACTGCCACCAAGACAGAAACATTTCTGTTGGCAAAATTTGAGCTTCTGGATACACCCGTGTCTGAAAGCAGTCATCTCTGGAATTTTCCATTATGTTAATAGATCACCCCACGTGTGCATGCCCAAATGCTTGCTTCTGTTTGATTGGTTTGTTCCATTTCATCTAAATCACCTGAAGCAGGGTTTATGTCAACTGCGAGTGACAGTTCACAGTGGACACCCAACTTGAAGTTCTGTTTTCCTCAATGACCATCCTGTCCACCTAGACTACACGCAGTACCAACATGCTATTTGAACATGCATCTTTGTGCTTTAACTACACTCTCCTGATGTACAGACAGGGCAAATCCTTTCAGGTTCCAGGAAACACACCAACTGGCATCACCACCAGCTTGCCCACAATGCTCCCTTCCTCTCTTGTGATTCTGAATAGCCTGTCTCATGGACCACCCCCATACCTGCTCAGCTCCCATTTGCCTGTCTCCCACTGTCTGCTCAGGTGCATCTTTAGCCACAGAGACACAAGCCCAATGCACGAAGCACAGCTTGGCAGCACCCTTACAAGGCATTCCCAATTCACTACTCTGCCTCTCACACTTTCCTATTTCCAGTCTAAATATGAATTAAAGGGTTTTTAACTACTATTACAATATGCTCATTAGCATAAGCAATAACCATTCTGAATGAGGCCTTTATTTTTCCCCTACTTACTAATCTTAGGGGAATAGCGCCAGGCACAGCAGGGATCCTCCCAGCACCAATCCAACCCAGAGTCCCCATCATCCCACAGCGGGTCTCTGGTAGTAGTTGTAAATATTCACAGCTAGCAAATTTCGCCTAAGACTCCCCACTGGGGATAGAAGATGTGTGTATAGAAGTCCTGAACCCTGCTCATGTCTCCTTCATGTCACCTCCCCGACAGCCCCCCTCATCACTCCCTGACACCCCAAAACTTTTTAGCAGGCAGGAGCAGGTGCCTCATCACTCACACTGGGTGAGACTTCATTCCTAGGCTGCTCCCAGGAAGCTCCCCAGCTCCCGATCAAAGAGTGTTAAATCACAAGGCATTCTTCCATGTTTATCATCACATGTTTCCACCTAAAATCGTATTCCCCTGGTGTTAAGACCGAGGTTATTTTTCAGGAATCAGGGAGAGACGTGCACACACACACAGCACAGAGGGTTTACTATATGTACGGTCTTGGAAGTCAGACTGTTCAAGCTTAATTCCCAGGCCAACCATTACAGAATCACTTTTCTCATGTATTTAGTGAGGATAATAATGGAAGCCCATAAAGTGACAGAGAAGATCAAAAAGTGACCACATGGACAAAGCCCTCAGCACAAAGCTTGGCCTGAACCAAGTACTCAGTAAACACTGGCCATTGGGACAACTACTTCTCAGCGTAACATAGGAGTTCATCCTGCCCCTGGCCTCTGAGTAGCAGTGGTAGACCTCATGGTCCCTCAAGTGTGCATGTGTACAGGGGCCTCACCAGAGGAAGCCTCCAACAACACCCACCTCCCTTCCACAGGCTGTCGCCAGGGCCCTGGCCAGCAGCTGGACTGCAGTTGGGGGTATTTCTCTCTACCTCAGCTCTCATGTCCAGCAGTCTGTGTTGATCAAAACACAACCACAAGCCAGTTACCCAATCCCGGTGTCGATGGTACCAAGCTGAGTAAGCCTGGTGTATGGCTACATCCCCCGAGATCTAGCTCATGGTCTCCTTGCTTCAGAACTTGAGGTGTGGACTGAAATGCACATCGTGGAGTAGAACCCCAGTCCAACAGAGCCAGGTCCTCTGCAGGGCCCTGCCCATTCCCAGGAGGACCAGGGCTTAATGGGGTGTGGGGAGCAGCTCGGACTAGACTAAGTTACTGGAATTAAGACTTATTCTATGCATCTGCTCTCCTCTGTGGGGAGCAGCTCGGACTGGACTAAGTTACTGGAATTAAGACTTATTCTATGCATCTGCTCTCCCACAATATGGCGCTGGGAGAGAAGTAAACAGCTTCCGCACAGCTGCCTCCAGTTCAACCAATAAACTGTAGGACCTGCTCCTGATTGGAGAGCAGCGTACTCGGCGTGTGGGCAGCCGAGTTGGGATTGGCGGAGGAGGACTATAAAGGAGGAGAGAGACGGCATGCACCAGGAACATCTATGGGGAACATCTAGCTGAAGGAACACCTGTGCAGCCCCCGAGAAGAGCCGGCCGGCGGTGTGCCGCTCCCCTGCGGAAGTGGGGAAAGTGGCCAGGGGGAACTGCCCTTCCACGGAGGTGGAAGGGATAGTAGCCAACCCGGGAAGAACCAGCAGCAAACCCGGGGAGGGCCGAGCAGACGAAAGAACAGCGCAGCATCCTGTGTCATTCCTCCACGAAGAGGGGGAGCGACATAATGGTGCCGTGACTCGGATATGAAGCCTAGGCAGGGTTTAGTGTCGTTCCTCCACGAAGAGGGGGAGCGACATAATGGTGCCGTGACTCGGATATGAAGCCTAGGCAGGGCTTAGTGTCGTTCCTCCACGAAGAGGGGGAGCGACATAATGGTGCCGTGACTCGGATATGAAGCCTAGGCAGGGTTTAGTGTTGCTCCTCCACGAAGAGGGGGAGCGACATAATGGTGCCGTGACTCGGATAGGAAACCTAGGACAGATAGGAAACTTAGGAGGGAAGAAACGGGAAGAAGCAGGAAAATACCGGAGAGAGAGACTAGCGAAGAGCCTAGGGGAAAGCCGGACGAGAAAGGTGCCGGAAGAAGCTATTGAAAGCCTAGGCATAGACTCGGATATGGACTGTGGGAAAGAAGTTAGGATTGAAAGCGAAAGTGAAAGCTTTCATAGACTCGGATGCGGACTATGGCGGGGAAGCTAGGAGACTGAAAGCGAAAGTGAAACCTGGAGGAGGCTTGGACTCGGATACGGACTGTGGGGAGTAGCCAGGAGAAATGAGAGGAATATTGTTGGAAGAAAACTTAGGGAAACACACCGGGTAGAGAAAAATGTTAGGGAGGATGAAGCCGCGAGTGCAGGCCAAGCCATCTTGGAATTCTTCAAGTCACCCTGGGGAGCAAGAGGCGAAGATCTGGAACCAGAGGCAGAGACGTGGGCCGCCAGAATTCGCCAGGTTAGTCCAGGGAACTTGGACTGAATGCCGGTGGTGGCGGAAACATTCGCGGAAGCCGCCGCGTGCAGAGAGAGCACGGGGCGTTGGCGCGAGGCCGTGGTGCGGGCGCGAAGTGCGTGGAGACCGCGGAGCGTGCGCGCAGAGCCGGGAACCCGCCGGCGGGGCGAGGCGCCAGGAAGCCGCGCAGAGCTGTGAAGCCGCCGCGGGGCGGGCGCCGGCGGGGCGAGGAGCCGGGAAGCTGCGCAGATGAGAGAGGCGCGGGCTGAAGCGGCTCAGCCGGAAAGCTGCCGAGAAGCAGCCTCGGGGCGGGCGCAGCCGGGAAGCCGCGGGGATAAGAATGAGAGCGGGAAGCCGCAGGGATAAGAGAAACAGAAGTTTAGAAGTAAAGTGAGAAAAATAGGAATGCTGGAAGATAGAAGTAAAATGGGAGAAATAGGAATGCCCGGAGATAGAGAAATAGAGAAATAAAAAGGCCTCCCTACAACACTGCAATGTGAGAGCTTGGATTCGGTCTGCCTAATCAAGTGAGGCGATGAGCACCTGCGGGCAGCTAGCAGCTTATGCGCCGCAGGTCACCGAAGACAGGCACGAATTAACATCAGTAAGGCTTCCCCACAATACAACAATATTAAGCTTGGATTCGGTCTGCCTGATTTAAGGCGGTAAGCGCCAGCAAGCAGCTCGACCAGAGTATGAGCTGCAGGTCACCGAAGATAGGCACGAACCAACACTAATAAGTCTCCCCCACAATAAGGCAATGAGAAGGCTTGGATTCGGTTTGCCTGATAGAGCTTGTAAGCCCCTGCAGGCAGAGCAAAGCATGCGCTGCAGGGCACCGAACACAGGCACGCATCAGCGCCTAAAAACCTCCTCACAACATGGCGAAGAGAGGACCCGGATTCGGTTTGCCTGATGGATAGGACTTGTAAGAGCCTGTGGCAACTCTAGCAAGTAGAGCAGAGTGTGTGCTGCGGGACACCGAAGACAGGCGCGTATCAACGCCAAAAAAATAAAAAGAAAGGGGGATCTGTGGGGAGCAGCTCGGACTAGACTAAGTTACTGGAATTAAGACTTATTCTATGCATCTGCTCTCCTCTGTGGGGAGCAGCTCGGACTGGACTAAGTTACTGGAATTAAGACTTATTCTATGCATCTGCTCTCCCACAATATGGCGCTGGGAGAGAAGTAAACAGCTTCCGCACAGCTGCCTCCAGTTCAACCAATAAACTGTAGGACCTGCTCCTGATTGGAGAGCAGCGTACTCGGCGTGTGGGCAGCCGAGTTGGGATTGGCGGAGGAGGACTATAAAGGAGGAGAGAGACGGCATGCACCAGGAACATCTATGGGGAACATCTAGCTGAAGGAACACCTGTGCAGCCCCCGAGAAGAGCCGGCCGGCGGTGTGCCGCTCCCCTGCGGAAGTGGGGAAAGTGGCCAGGGGGAACTGCCCTTCCACGGAGGTGGAAGGGATAGTAGCCAACCCGGGAAGAACCAGCAGCAAACCCGGGGAGGGCCGAGCAGACGAAAGAACAGCGCAGCATCCTGTGTCGTTCCTCCACGAAGAGGGGGAGCGACATAATGGTGCCGTGACTCGGATATGAAGCCTAGGCAGGGTTTAGTGTCGTTCCTCCACGAAGAGGGGGAGCGACATAATGGTGCCGTGACTCGGATATGAAGCCTAGGCAGGGCTTAGTGTCGTTCCTCCACGAAGAGGGGGAGCGACATAATGGTGCCGTGACTCGGATATGAAGCCTAGGCAGGGTTTAGTGTTGCTCCTCCACGAAGAGGGGGAGCGACATAATGGTGCCGTGACTCGGATAGGAAACCTAGGACAGATAGGAAACTTAGGAGGGAAGAAACGGGAAGAAGCAGGAAAATACCGGAGAGAGAGACTAGCGAAGAGCCTAGGGGAAAGCCGGACGAGAAAGGTGCCGGAAGAAGCTATTGAAAGCCTAGGCATAGACTCGGATATGGACTGTGGGAAAGAAGTTAGGATTGAAAGCGAAAGTGAAAGCTTTCATAGACTCGGATGCGGACTATGGCGGGGAAGCTAGGAGACTGAAAGCGAAAGTGAAACCTGGAGGAGGCTTGGACTCGGATACGGACTGTGGGGAGTAGCCAGGAGAAATGAGAGGAATATTGTTGGAAGAAAACTTAGGGAAACACACCGGGTAGAGAAAAATGTTAGGGAGGATGAAGCCGCGAGTGCAGGCCAAGCCATCTTGGAATTCTTCAAGTCACCCTGGGGAGCAAGAGGCGAAGATCTGGAACCAGAGGCAGAGACGTGGGCCGCCAGAATTCGCCAGGTTAGTCCAGGGAACTTGGACTGAATGCCGGTGGTGGCGGAAACATTCGCGGAAGCCGCCGCGTGCAGAGAGAGCACGGGGCGTTGGCGCGAGGCCGTGGTGCGGGCGCGAAGTGCGTGGAGACCGCGGAGCGTGCGCGCAGAGCCGGGAACCCGCCGGCGGGGCGAGGCGCCAGGAAGCCGCGCAGAGCTGTGAAGCCGCCGCGGGGCGGGCGCCGGCGGGGCGAGGAGCCGGGAAGCTGCGCAGATGAGAGAGGCGCGGGCTGAAGCGGCTCAGCCGGAAAGCTGCCGAGAAGCAGCCTCGGGGCGGGCGCAGCCAGGAAGCCGCGGGGATAAGAATGAGAGCGGGAAGCCGCAGGGATAAGAGAAACAGAAGTTTAGAAGTAAAGTGAGAAAAATAGGAATGCTGGAAGATAGAAGTAAAATGGGAGAAATAGGAATGCCCGGAGATAGAGAAATAGAGAAATAAAAAGGCCTCCCTACAACACTGCAATGTGAGAGCTTGGATTCGGTCTGCCTAATCAAGTGAGGCGATGAGCACCTGCGGGCAGCTAGCAGCTTATGCGCCGCAGGTCACCGAAGACAGGCACGAATTAACATCAGTAAGGCTTCCCCACAATACAACAATATTAAGCTTGGATTCGGTCTGCCTGATTTAAGGCGGTAAGCGCCAGCAAGCAGCTCGACCAGAGTATGAGCTGCAGGTCACCGAAGATAGGCACGAACCAACACTAATAAGTCTCCCCCACAATAAGGCAATGAGAAGGCTTGGATTCGGTTTGCCTGATAGAGCTTGTAAGCCCCTGCAGGCAGAGCAAAGCATGCGCTGCAGGGCACCGAACACAGGCACGCATCAGCGCCTAAAAACCTCCTCACAACATGGCGAAGAGAGGACCCGGATTCGGTTTGCCTGATGGATAGGACTTGTAAGAGCCTGTGGCAACTCTAGCAAGTAGAGCAGAGTGTGTGCTGCGGGACACCGAAGACAGGCGCGTATCAACGCCAAAAAAATAAAAAGAAAGGGGGATCTGTGGGGAGCAGCTCGGACTAGACTAAGTTACTGGAATTAAGACTTATTCTATGCATCTGCTCTCCTCTGTGGGGAGCAGCTCGGACTGGACTAAGTTACTGGAATTAAGACTTATTCTATGCATCTGCTCTCCCACAATATGGCGCTGGGAGAGAAGTAAACAGCTTCCGCACAGCTGCCTCCAGTTCAACCAATAAACTGTAGGACCTGCTCCTGATTGGAGAGCAGCGTACTCGGCGTGTGGGCAGCCGAGTTGGGATTGGCGGAGGAGGACTATAAAGGAGGAGAGAGACGGCATGCACCAGGAACATCTATGGGGAACATCTAGCTGAAGGAACACCTGTGCAGCCCCCGAGAAGAGCCGGCCGGCGGTGTGCCGCTCCCCTGCGGAAGTGGGGAAAGTGGCCAGGGGGAACTGCCCTTCCACGGAGGTGGAAGGGATAGTAGCCAACCCGGGAAGAACCAGCAGCAAACCCGGGGAGGGCCGAGCAGACGAAAGAACAGCGCAGCATCCTGTGTCGTTCCTCCACGAAGAGGGGGAGCGACATAATGGTGCCGTGACTCGGATATGAAGCCTAGGCAGGGTTTAGTGTCGTTCCTCCACGAAGAGGGGGAGCGACATAATGGTGCCGTGACTCGGATATGAAGCCTAGGCAGGGCTTAGTGTCGTTCCTCCACGAAGAGGGGGAGCGACATAATGGTGCCGTGACTCGGATATGAAGCCTAGGCAGGGTTTAGTGTTGCTCCTCCACGAAGAGGGGGAGCGACATAATGGTGCCGTGACTCGGATAGGAAACCTAGGACAGATAGGAAACTTAGGAGGGAAGAAACGGGAAGAAGCAGGAAAATACCGGAGAGAGAGACTAGCGAAGAGCCTAGGGGAAAGCCGGACGAGAAAGGTGCCGGAAGAAGCTATTGAAAGCCTAGGCATAGACTCGGATATGGACTGTGGGAAAGAAGTTAGGATTGAAAGCGAAAGTGAAAGCTTTCATAGACTCGGATGCGGACTATGGCGGGGAAGCTAGGAGACTGAAAGCGAAAGTGAAACCTGGAGGAGGCTTGGACTCGGATACGGACTGTGGGGAGTAGCCAGGAGAAATGAGAGGAATATTGTTGGAAGAAAACTTAGGGAAACACACCGGGTAGAGAAAAATGTTAGGGAGGATGAAGCCGCGAGTGCAGGCCAAGCCATCTTGGAATTCTTCAAGTCACCCTGGGGAGCAAGAGGCGAAGATCTGGAACCAGAGGCAGAGACGTGGGCCGCCAGAATTCGCCAGGTTAGTCCAGGGAACTTGGACTGAATGCCGGTGGTGGCGGAAACATTCGCGGAAGCCGCCGCGTGCAGAGAGAGCACGGGGCGTTGGCGCGAGGCCGTGGTGCGGGCGCGAAGTGCGTGGAGACCGCGGAGCGTGCGCGCAGAGCCGGGAACCCGCCGGCGGGGCGAGGCGCCAGGAAGCCGCGCAGAGCTGTGAAGCCGCCGCGGGGCGGGCGCCGGCGGGGCGAGGAGCCGGGAAGCTGCGCAGATGAGAGAGGCGCGGGCTGAAGCGGCTCAGCCGGAAAGCTGCCGAGAAGCAGCCTCGGGGCGGGCGCAGCCAGGAAGCCGCGGGGATAAGAATGAGAGCGGGAAGCCGCAGGGATAAGAGAAACAGAAGTTTAGAAGTAAAGTGAGAAAAATAGGAATGCTGGAAGATAGAAGTAAAATGGGAGAAATAGGAATGCCCGGAGATAGAGAAATAGAGAAATAAAAAGGCCTCCCTACAACACTGCAATGTGAGAGCTTGGATTCGGTCTGCCTAATCAAGTGAGGCGATGAGCACCTGCGGGCAGCTAGCAGCTTATGCGCCGCAGGTCACCGAAGACAGGCACGAATTAACATCAGTAAGGCTTCCCCACAATACAACAATATTAAGCTTGGATTCGGTCTGCCTGATTTAAGGCGGTAAGCGCCAGCAAGCAGCTCGACCAGAGTATGAGCTGCAGGTCACCGAAGATAGGCACGAACCAACACTAATAAGTCTCCCCCACAATAAGGCAATGAGAAGGCTTGGATTCGGTTTGCCTGATAGAGCTTGTAAGCCCCTGCAGGCAGAGCAAAGCATGCGCTGCAGGGCACCGAACACAGGCACGCATCAGCGCCTAAAAACCTCCTCACAACATGGCGAAGAGAGGACCCGGATTCGGTTTGCCTGATGGATAGGACTTGTAAGAGCCTGTGGCAACTCTAGCAAGTAGAGCAGAGTGTGTGCTGCGGGACACCGAAGACAGGCGCGTATCAACGCCAAAAAAATAAAAAGAAAGGGGGATCTGTGGGGAGCAGCTCGGACTAGACTAAGTTACTGGAATTAAGACTTATTCTATGCATCTGCTCTCCTCTGTGGGGAGCAGCTCGGACTGGACTAAGTTACTGGAATTAAGACTTATTCTATGCATCTGCTCTCCCACAATATGGCGCTGGGAGAGAAGTAAACAGCTTCCGCACAGCTGCCTCCAGTTCAACCAATAAACTGTAGGACCTGCTCCTGATTGGAGAGCAGCGTACTCGGCGTGTGGGCAGCCGAGTTGGGATTGGCGGAGGAGGACTATAAAGGAGGAGAGAGACGGCATGCACCAGGAACATCTATGGGGAACATCTAGCTGAAGGAACACCTGTGCAGCCCCCGAGAAGAGCCGGCCGGCGGTGTGCCGCTCCCCTGCGGAAGTGGGGAAAGTGGCCAGGGGGAACTGCCCTTCCACGGAGGTGGAAGGGATAGTAGCCAACCCGGGAAGAACCAGCAGCAAACCCGGGGAGGGCCGAGCAGACGAAAGAACAGCGCAGGGTCCTGTGTTGCTCCTCCACGAAGAGGGGGAGCGACAATGGGGTTCCTTTGACGTCCCCCTAGGATGTCCAAGGACTGTCCTCGGGGAAGCGACTTCATAAGGCCTCCCCAGACTACATCTCCCTCCTCTCATGTCAGCTCCCTGGCTAGTGGGTAAGACCAGAGGGCCACATGGGAGCCGCTTTCAGTTTTGCCACGTCCCTTCACCAAGTTCAGGAATGAGCCTGGGGAGATGGGGTGGGAGAGGAGGTGGAACAAATCCAATAGGACCCATCTTGTGCCATCACCCAGGGCAGCTCCTTTTGTGCAGGAGGACCTGACATCATTAAGAAAAGTAACCCATTCTTGGTAGAACTCCAGAATGGGTTACCATTGTGTCTTTTTTCTTTTTTATCCAAATTAATCACCAGCAAATAAGAAGTGGAAGGATGCTTTGAGGGAGGAGGTGGAAAGGTGAGGGGTGGGGGCTGGCAGCTGAGACCCACGTGCATTCTTCCAGTGTTGGGGAAGGAGGAAGAAGAGGAATTTCAGACTCCGGGCTCCCAGCCAGTGAAGGAGGAGCCCTCAACCCCTTCCTCAGTCATCCCCAAGCAGCTGTGGCTCCTGCATGGGTCACAGGCTTGAGGTGGATGCAGCTGGCAGGGCCATCAGCTCTGAACAACCAGGAAAACAACCACTGGCCATAGTTTTCTAGTCTTCTTTTCAACAAGGAAAAGCAGACCCCGTCATCAGCCTTGGACCATCTACCATACAAAAGGGGAGACATCTTTTATTCTACCAGACCAGCCCTCGCCAAAAACTTACCTGGCAATTTGTACACCTGTACTTACACAGAGAGGCACAAATACACACACCCAAAAACACACATACTCCCAAAGGGACACACATAGATACACACCTACACAGAACTGTTACAGGAAGATGGTGGTGGAGAAATTGTTACCTCGGTTCTTTGTTTCACATGGAAGAAGAATTTCCAGGTGGACAAGCAGAGAGATTTAGATAGACTTATTAGAGTCAAAAACCTCCAGCCAGAGCGGCTTGGAGAGGGGCTTCCAAAAGATGAAAAAACCCAAAGAACCTCATGGCACTGGGGTTTTTTAAGTTTAATTTCGAAGGAAAAAAAAAAAAAAAAACTTGACAATTAGATGGGCATTCAGTTATCAGGTGGGGACAAAACCCATCAAAAGGTCTGATTTACCATTCTCCATCCTGTCTGGCCTGCTCATAATAAAACAAAAAAAAACAGAAGGGTGGGATAGGTGACTTGTTTCTACAATAAGCTTGGAGCTCAGGAAGAGCTCCCTTGCTATATTTTTGGTAAATTGGAGATTGCGAAGGAAGGAGGCGGCCCCTTTGTTCTTGCTAGCAATAATGTTTGGGGGGAGGAAGCAAATATTTTACAGCCCAAATGCCATTGGGACCACCCTGACTACCTATTAACCCATCTTACTCCTCACAGCAACACGCATACACACACAGGCACACGCGTACACAGAGAGACATACATGCATGGACATATAAACACCCACACACACACATGAGCACCTGAGGTTCACTTTGCTCCTCCCCAGGCAGTTTCCAGAAACAGCATCTCTTACACAACCCAAGGACATGCAGGAAATGGCCCCGCCACTCCTACTCTAAAGGGGTTTCCCAGCTGGAACAAAGGGAGCCACCATCTGCATAGGAAGACATAAGCCTCCCAGAGCCCCGTGGAGGAGGGCTAGATCAGACACCATCCAGGCTAGGTGGCTGTCTCAACAGGACTGCCCTTATCTCTTCACCCCTCACTGCCTCTGGCAGCCTTCTGACCCCAGTGTGGACTGCAAGCCAGTCCCATAGCTTCCTCTCTGGGGGCACCGTCGGGAGACACCGCCATGCAGCTAACCTCGCAGCATCAGGAAGGACCTGTGCCCTTGCCTCCATGCCGACGCCCAAAATCGCTTCAGGGGGCAAATCGTCCTTACAAACCACGGCCGGGATCATGCTCCAATCCTCCCTGAGGAAGGGAACTTTGCGCTGAAATTTCACTCCCCTCGAGAAGAAGCAGGCAGGTTTCACAGCAAGGAGCAGCCTGCCCAAGTGGAGCAGGTTGACAGGCAAGGGGGCGTGTCTGGGAGACCCGTGACAGAAGTGCCACACAGTACCAGAAATGCCACGTAGTGCCAGTCCAGCTACTGCAGAGCTACAAGTGTCAGAGTTAAGGCGCATCTGGTGTGGATTCTGTCCCTGCCACTTAATGGACATGAACATTCTTGCATGTTACTTAAACCCACGGAAGTAGACGCCTACCTTCCTGGTTTCATGGCCCCTGCAGCCTGTAACCACTCTTCTCTGCTAACAGAATTGCGATTTTCCTTCAGGCTGAATGCACCCAGCTCCGCCCAAGTGAGAGCACTGGGCTTGGAGCAGAGCAGCCCCACGTGCTCCGGCCTTCACCCTGATGCAGGGTGGCCCAAGCCTCACCTTAGACCAAAGAGACTCAGTCCTGAGACTTGCGCTGGAACTCTGGAGAAAAAAAAGATCTTCCTACTGCACTGGAAACCGAGAAACGGAGAAGCTACTGCCCATCACAGTGAAAAGCAGAACCAGGGGAGGGAAATTAGTCCTGATGACATCATTAAGACTGAGGTTCAGCTGTGCCCAAAGTCTTAGAATTTCTCCCAACGTGAATCAACCCCCCTCGGTTTGCCTAAGACAATTCTACCTCAACACTCACAACCATAAATCCCAAGTCATACAGTCTCCTCGTCTCCGTATCTCTCTATGGCAATAGGGAATAACATCAGCGCTTACTTTCCCTCTAGAGCCACGGTGAGGCGTCATCAAAAGGATGTGATCAGTTTAAGAGACTCAACCAGGAGTGGGCATTGTTGCACAGTGGGTTAAGCCACCATTTAGGACAGGGGCATCCCACATAAGAACGCCAGTGTGAGTCTGGCTACCCTGCTTCCAATCAAACTTGCCGCTAATGCACCTGGGAAGGCAGCAAATGATGGCTCAAGTACTTGGGTCCCTGTCACTCTTGTGGAGACCAGGATGGAATTCCTTTCTCCTGGCTTTGGCCTGGCCCAGACCTGGCTGTTGCGGCCATTCGGGAAGTGAACCAGACAGAACCAATTCTCTAACTCTCTCTCCCCTTCTCTGCCTTTCAAATAAATTAAACATTAATTTAAAAAAAAAAAAGAAACTGGACCAAATTTTAGGACAAATTAGTAGCAGAAATGTTCACACTCACCAAATATTCGCTGGGCTTCCCTCTGTCCTCCAGTCCTCTTGCAAGGATCTCAGCGGGGCCGTGCACCCAATCCTGGCCAGGGAGCCAAGAGTGGAGTTTCACCTCCTCACACGTCCTCTCTCGCCACCATGACTCCAAACAAACCGCGGCCCCACAAGGTTAACGCAGCGGATGGCTAGGTCTCCGCGTGAACTGCTAGACCTACATCAACTGGGTTAAGCCATAGAGATGAGAGAGGTTTTCGCTGTCATAGCACAGTCCGCCCTCCGCCAGCTCCTGGGAAGGGTTCCACAGCCACGCAGGTGAATGTCCTGAGCATCTGATTCATCCAAGCAGGTGGAAGCTCCACCCCCCAGACAAACGTCATCCATCTCCTAATTGTCATCCCATCTCCCAAGAGCTAGGGCCAGCCAGGCTGAGATTCCTCCCGGAGATAATCCAGGACTTGGAGGAAGGACCCGGCTTGGCAACGCTTTGCAGCACTCTCAGTACTAAATCTTAAATGCTGATTTCTTGTCTTGGCCCAGAAAACCCATTCTGACCTGGCTCCTCCTTACTCTAGCCTGCATCTCCTACCCAACCCCCTCCATCACCAAGCCCCTCCCTACCTCCCAACACCCCCCTGCAGTGCATTAGCCTCCTTCCATGCTCAGGGCTGGGCACAGCTGCTGCCTGTCTGCTGGGCTTTCCCCGGGGCTGGCTCATTTTCAGTTCATGGGTCTCGGCTTTTCCCAGCAGGCACTTGGCTGGGCCCGCGTGATCCCTCTGATGACAACCTCTCCAGTGTCTCTCAGCCTCTGCTCCTTTCCTCCTTCTCCTCTCTTCTCCCTTTCTCCTCCCCTTCCTAGTGTTCTGCTGCCTCTTTGACTTCCCTAGCACTGATTGGTTTGCTCTGCATTGGGTGAAACCCCACGCTCTCCATCTGGGTTTTCTCATCGACTCTCATGACCACCCCAGGTACCAATCAGCAAAAATCAAGATACTTTAAGCCGAAAGTACATTCATTGGTGGGCTACTGTGTAGCTCGCACAATCAGTGAAACACCTGGAACCAGTCAAGATTGGAGGCCAGAATCTCCCTGCTTGGGTCAGAGCACAGGCAGAGCCTGCATAGCACCCACCTCTGGGCGTGGGTCCCACTGCTGTCGTTGCCACCATCGGCCTTGGATGCACCTGCTGCTGCCTGAATCAGCGCTCACTGCACTTGCACCTTTGCACACTTACCTGCTCAGGCCAAGGTCTTAGGCAGAAATATCCGATTGTACCAGCTGAGACCAAAGCTTTTCCTTGCCTTGGGGGTGGAGATATCATCAGAGTCCTTGAGTGACAGGAGGGTTGCCTGCTGCAGTAAGCACACAGGGCAACTCCCAAAGCATAAGAAAGAGCTTCAAGTGCTGTCCAGCTCTAAAAGGAACAAGTGCCCACTCTCGTCGAGGAGGAAAAGTCAAATCACAAAGTTTTTTACTTTATTTCTTGTATTTACTTGAAAGACAGATGAACAGAGACCTCTTATCTACTGGTATACCCCTGTAATGGCCACAATAGCCAAGGCAGGTGACTAGGGGAAACTAGGAGCTGAGAACTCTATCAGAGTCTCCCACGTGAGTGGCAGAGGGCCAGGCACTTGAAGGAAGCTGGAATTGGGAGCTGAACCAGGATCCAAATCTCGGCACTGCATTATGGGACACAAGGGTGCTAACCAGCGTCTTAACCACTGCACCAAATACCTACCTCATCACAATTTTAAAAAATCCTTGCCATTACCAATGGCACCTCCACTAAAGAAATGTTGAACAAATACTTACAGACTGGCCACTTGAAAAGAGGCCTAACCCAGAGACTAAGGGTCCCACACTTCTAGCCACGTTCTGCTGGTGTGGATGGGCAAAAAAGCCACCCCCTCAGACATCTGTAGCTCAAGTTTCTCCTGGGCTTGTGGTTTCCCGTAGCAGAGCCAGACTATGGAGCCTCTCAAGTGTTGCTACCCAGTGTGACCTGGGAGCCGGCAGCACCGGACTCTGGACACACTGACCCTGAGGCCCCACTGCCACCTCCTAGGCCAGAATCTGCACCGTAATACGATCTCCGGTGATTCCTGCACCTAGGAAAGTTGGAGATGCACTATTCTAGAGCTTATTCTCCATACTGCCTGTATGTTGGGGATTTTTACAAAATACATGCTCCACCCCACTCCCAGAAATTCTATTATAATTGTCTCAATATCTGGCCTGGGCATCAAAAGTTTGAAAAAGCTCCCTGGGTAACTCCAATGAGAATCCAAAGTCAAATTCTACTTGAGAAAGACACAGTTGCCTCCCACCCACAACACCCCCAGACAGCAAAGCGTATTTGGGAAAATAATGCCAAGTCAGTAGTCATCTCTCCACACTCTCCCTCCTGAAGGGTCACAAGGAGGCACCATTTGCCAAAGGTGGTCCAGTCCCAGGAAGTGATTCAAAAACCACAGGACATTGATGTGGTCCCCACCACTGAGAACTCAGAGCTTGATGGTTCTTCATTTGTTTTTTAATTCACTTATTTATTTGAAAGTCAGAATTACAGAAAGCGAGCAAGTGAGCAATCTTCCAACCACTGTTTCACTCCCTAGATGGCCATAACAGCCCGGGCTGGGCCAGGTCAAAGCCAGGAGCTTCTTCCAAGTCTCCCATACAGGTGTCAGGGGTCCAACGATGTGGACCATCTTCCGCTGCTTTTCCAGGTGCATTAGCAAGGAGGTGAATTGGAAGTGGAGCAGCCAGACTGAAACCGGCGCCCACATGGGATGCCAGAATTGCAGGTGGCAGCCTAAGCCATTACACCCAACACCAGCCCTGATGGTTCATCTTTTTTCCCTACAAACATTCAAAAGGGAACCCAGAGGTCACAGTATCTAACCCTCTAATTTTACAGCAGGGGAAACTGAGGCAGAGAGAGAGAGAGTGCGGAACATCCACACCACTGTCCACTGGTTGCACACCTGTCTGCCACTCACTGTGTCTGCAGGGGAGAGCATGCCTGAGGAAGATACGCTGAATGAGTGTGTGGTCAAAAGTTCATCCCCAAAATGTTCACTATTAATAAGGAGGTTAAGACTCCAGTCAATCCAGCCACGACCGCAGCCCCATGAAAGCCATTTACTCAGCGTGCTCTCATCTGATTACGGGTAGGAACAGTAATTGGAAACAGGCTTTCTCCATGGGCTGGGATTCAGGAAATGGAAACCTCTAATGCAATTCTGCCTGGAAGAGGCAACGCGCACCATTGCGTGCAGCGGAGACGCTCACAAGGCCTCCCTGGGGAGCAGGAAGAAGCGCACATTCCAGGAGGGGTAGGAGAAACAGGCTTAGAAGACAAGATCACTGACATCCGGGAACCGCATGGCCCCCTGGATAGCGGCACAGGCACCCCACTGGCTGTGCCAGTGCCTGGGGACAATTGCTACAACAGGAATTAGGCAAGACTGCATTGCTGGTTGTGGTCTTGGGGTTATCCTCACTGAGTACATACAGGGTCTTAGCAGCCAGGTTCTCTATTCTCATGATATCATTTAATCCCCAAAACCAGAGGAGGAAGCTGAGGCTTATAGTGGTTTGAGTTACTTACCCATAGGCCCAGAGAGGAGTTACAAAGCCAGGAAGGAGGCCCATGAGCCTCAATCTGAGCCCAGAGCACTGGCACCCACTCCAGCACACGGTCCACCCTTACCCATCACCACAGCCTGAGCTCCTCATCAGGACCTGCTGCTCCTGGCAGGGGGAGATGAGAAGAAGCACCGTTGGAGCAGGTGGGCAGACGCTGGTCAGAGGAGGTGGGCACTGGGAGGAGGGACATGACAGATGCAGCCCCTGACCCCTCGGCGGGCACCAGCCGCAGGAGAGCCGCTGTCCCAGGAGCGGTGCCCCTGGCCATCTGCTGCAATACACACTCACCACAGTTGGACCCTGCGTCCACCACCACTCCTGGCGCATTCTGGCCTTCCAGGGACAGAGATTTGGCCACCATTTGCAGATGAGCCCGAGTGGAGCCCGTCTCCAGCGGATACCACTTAGCAAGTTCATGGCTCGGCGGTTACCAAGAAGGATTACCAGAAGCCCCACGCTCTGGAGCCAGATTTTCCACCACGCAGCTGCAGGTGGCTTCTCGTCGTTGCCGGCAGCCTTGTTAACAGGACCTGATCTGTAGATCATCATTTTCCCATCTGGTGCCCACCAGCTGCGCGGCTGGTGCTGGGGAATTGATTTTCCATTCTCTCTCTTTTCCTCCCTCCCTCTCTCACTCTTTCTGCACCTCTGCGTTTCATTCCAAATCAACTTATTCATCAATTCAAAACCTCCTACCCCATTTTCAAGCCAAATCCAAACTTGCTCTGCTCCCTGTTCCATACAAACACTATCAACCCAGGGGTTTTGTCTGATCAGCAAGGTGGCAGCCCAGTAGCTAACTCGGGCCCACCCTCCTTTCCCCCTGAGTCTGCCCAGGGAGGGTTCAGAAATGCCAAGACCATGTGGAGGAGGGTGGAGCAGAAGAAGAAAAGCCAAATCAGCCTGTCCATGAGGTCCCTTCTGGCCTCCTGGCCACTCTGGAGTCACCTGCTGAGCCCTTTTCATTTTAGGTCGTGGGCGAACTGAGGCGGAGCCTGGCCTCTTTAACAACAATCCTTAGGAAGCTTTTCCTCCCCTGACATCCTGCTGTCTCCTGGGCCCTCGGGCCTCCCAGACTCGCCTGGCGGAGGTGCTGCTTCTGCAGAGCTCAGCCCAGGGAGTAGAAAGCCAAGCTCCCTCCTCGAGGTCTCTGCACCAGGTCTTCCCGGCATCCCCTCCAGCTCACCTCCCTGCCTGCAGCCCTGACACTCTCGCTGTGGTCCCAGTGAGGGAGGCAGGCAGCTCTTGCCCCCTTGCCTCTTGTTCCTAGGTAATCCCCTCTGCTAGGAGTCCCTTCTGTTCCCCAAGAGACAAGCCTATCTAAACACAAAGCCAGCAGAAAGTGCCTCTCACCTCTCCTTTCTGCTGTCCCAAAGAGGGGCTGGGAGGAAGATAGGACTGTCACCAACAATGCAAGGCAGGGCCCCCCCCCCCCGAGGAAAAAAGAGGTAATGCCAATGGCAAAATTCAGTTCATCCATAGTTACAAAATACAATCCTCTCTCTAGCTGAGCACCTGGGGCTCAGAGACAGCTGGCATCCAGGCCAAGGACACAGAGCTTGTGAAACAACAGGAACCGGAAACTAGCATCAGGAATCGGAGATACAGGAGAGAACGTGGAGAATTTCTGGTCCATGGGGGCTCATGGTGAGTCACAGTCACCTGGTCTTCCACGGGAATCTGCCTTTAACAAGAGCCCCAGGAAATTGTGCAAGGGGTCATTCTTGGCTCTTTGGAAGCAATTTTCCAGACGGAGTCACAAAGGCGCGGGGAGAATGTGCTCTCACAGTTATAATTTCTAGTCTGCCTGCTTACAATGAAACTGAGACCATTTGTAACTACCCCGCGGCAGCAAGACCAGAGCACAATGCCCCACAAGGGTTCCCAGTTCTAGGAACCACTCTGTGGTCCGCCTTCCATCCTGGCCTCCCTCCCTCCAAAGGAAACATTTTGTCCACTATTTTACCACCCGGAACCCATCCAGGCTCTAAAAATCATGCAGGAAGCCAAGACGGTGGGGAGGGAAACCCAAGTAGAAGAGCCTGTGCCTAGGTGTGACTGCCATGGACGAGAAGCAATGGGAACACCTGGCTTATTCTGGCCGAGCATAGATAATCCAAAGATCCTGATCTGACCAGTAAGGACTCTTTTAGTCCCAGCAAACTATCTGGTGAAACCTGAATGTTGTGGTTTGTTTAGCAAATAATGACCAGGTGCCTCCAGTATTCCCACCGCCTTCCTCCCACTGCAGACACAGGTAGAAATGTCTCGAACAACCCTGCTCTTACTGAAGACAGGAACAAAAGGAGAAAACAAAAAAATATATAAAATAATGTTTACTGCCCGTGAAAAAAGGCCACAAAGAATGCTAACAAGAGGCTGAGCTTGCACACGGATTGGCAGACCTTGTGGACCATACGGTCTCTGTCGCAGCTTCCCAGCTCTGCCACTATAACCCAGAGACAGCCAAAGCCAGTGGGAAAGGGGACGGCTGTGGCCGTGGCCCCAGTCAACTTGACTTAGCAAAGCAAGCTGTGGTCAGAGGTAGCCATGGAGTGTGCAGACCCCTGAGCACAGCAAAGAGAACCACAGTCCATGGGTGGTCACAGAGGACTTCCCTGGGGCGGTGATGGGGCAGTGAGGAGGTGAGGAGGCACCGCCCCACGAGAGAAGGGAGGGGTGAGCTTGGTGCAAGTGCAAGGGTAAGTCACTGAAGTGATGAGCTGGCATCATTTGAGTGACTTTTTTTTTTCTTTTCTTTTCTTTTTTTTTTTTTTTTTGACAGGCAGAGTGGACAGTGAGACAGAGAGAAAGGTCTTCATTTGCCGTTGGTTCACCCTCCAATGGCCATCGCAGCCGGCGCACCGCGCTGATCCGATGGCAGGAGCAAGGTACTTATCCTGGTCTCCCATGGGGTGCAGGGCCAAGAACTTGGGCCATCCTCCACTGTACTTCCCTGGCCACAGCAGAGAGCTGGCCTGGAAGAGGGGCAACCAGGACAGAATTCAGCGCCCCGACCAGGACTAGAACCCGGTGTGCCAGCGCCGCAAGGCGGAGGATTAGCCTAGTGAGCCGTGGCGCCGGCTTTGAGTGACTTTCATCTTGGAAGTATCATGCCTTTGAAAGCTGCTTTGTCGAATATGGGTCTGATGTGGGAGACACGGAGGCAGCTGGCACAGGTTCTCAAGCTTCTTCATTGGGCAGCGGGTGTGGCAGTCAGCACCAGGGCAGGGAAAAGCGACATCTGAGATGGGCTAGAGGCAAAGGATGGAGTTGGAAGGGGAAGGAAAACGAGGCTCAAGGACCACAGCCAGGTGATCTGCTGAGCAGATGGGCAGGGGCAGGGACTCCAAGGTCCCCATAACCTGCCACACTGCAGTTCTCTGAAAGGGGGGAAGGGGCAACGGTGCCACAGCAGGTGGAAGAAGCCATGGAAAGGATCAGCTGAGCCTCAGGCTGTTCGCTGCTTCGGTGAGCTTTAATTAAGCACCAGCTGTGTGCCTGGCACAGAGCTGGAGCGTACAACCCCAGCCTTGATGGCATGGGCAGGGTAATGAGGAGCAGGACAGGTAAGCCAGATGGCACGTCTCCTCTCTGCCTGCCCCCACAAGCATGTCTCAGGTTCCCAGACATCACAAGGGCAGTAGAGGCTGGGGAAGCCTAGCAGCGACCTCTCCAGGTGTTGGAAAGAGCCAGAAAGCTTCTGCAAGTTCACTGTTACCCTTATGTGCCTTAAAGAAAAGCTGGGCTGGATCAGGTTATTTAAATGTCAGCCTGGCACAGAGGACAGAGCATGTGGGTTGGTGGGGGGGTGGGGTTGTCTCTGCTTGGATGTCACTGTTTTTCTAAAAGGAAAGTCCTCTGAGGAGACCTAGACAGCCCAAGGAGATCTAGGCTTTGGTCCTGTGCTACCTCAGAGACAACACCCGTGGGTGACCTTGGGAAAGCCACATGCCCCTTCCTGGCCTTGGGGACCAATCTGTAAACTTGGAGTGGGATCGGGTGCTCCCAAGGCCCATGTTACCCTGACCCATGATGCCTGGAGTCCTGCCTTTACTGTGAATTTTCTGCACTGAGCAATGTCATTCCCCAGTGTCGCTGGCCCCGAGGGTCGGTGGCACCTGAGTCATGATCACTGCCGCCCTGTGTGGGATCTGTGGAACACAGGCCAGAGAACGGGGAGCCCTTCTCACCAGAGGTCAGAGCCAAGTTTAACCTCTGTTAAACTTGTTTACACGTGGTGGTGACATGGAGCACCCCTAAGTTTGCAGTGAAACACAGCTGGCACCGACCCTCCCTCACCACAGACCTTGTGGGGACCTGCATGGAGCCATTTCTGATCTCCCCGAACTGACTACCACCCCACACCCCAACTCTGCATCCAACCTTCTGCACAGCCTCATCCCATGGGTTCTGTCACTTTGCGCTTGTTGAGGTCACTGACTCAGCAACTGTGTAGGAAGCACCCACTCTGCGGCAGACGCAGCACGGAGAGCTACGGACACAGGACAAGCAAGACAGACCCAGGCGTACCCAGAGAGCCCTGCATCTGCTGGAGGAGTGAGCCTCGCAAGTGAGTCAGAACCCTAACTGTACTGAGCGCGCCACAGAAGGGAAAAGCAGAGTGATGTGACAGAGGGGCAGGGGCCTGACTCCACTTAGATGGGGTTAGGGGTGCATGGGGTGGTCAGGGAAGGCCCCTCTGTGGAGAGCTCTTTTTCTTTTTTAAAGATTTATTTATTTATTTATTTGGGGCAGTGTTACAGAGAGGCAGAGGCAGAGGCAGAGAGAGAGAGAGAGAGAGAATCTTCCATCCGCTGGTTCACTCCCCAATTGGCTGCAACGGCCAGAGCTGCACCGATCAGAAGCCAGGAGCCTCCTCCAGGTCTTCCACATGGGTGCAGGTGCCCAAGGACTTGGGCCATCCTCCACTGCTTTACCAGGCCATAGCAGAGAGTTGGATTGGAAGTGGAGCAGCTGGGACTTGAACCGGCACCCATATGGGATGCCAGCACTGCAGGCAGCAGCTTTACCTGCTACACCACAGCACTGGCCCCAAAGCTGAGTTTAAAAGGGATATCTATGGGAGGGTTAGGAGGAGCACCTGTGAGGCATGGAGAGAACATAGACCCCAGGTCACAGGGCAGAAGGAACCAGACTGTTCCAGGCCTGGCAGGCCATGTGAATGGAGTTGGATGTTTTTTTCCAGATGTAACGTTCAGTGCCATTTACAAAGGGTCTCTGTTGGATTCCTAGAGCTATCATAACAAAGTATCAACTAGGTTTCTCAAAGCAGCAAAAATTTAGGGCCAATGTTGTGATGCCAGCATCTGATATGAGCACCAATCTGAGTTCTGGCTGCGCTGCTTCTGATCCAGCTCCCAGCTAATGGGCCTGAGAAAGTAGCAGAGGACGGCCCAAGTCCTTTGGTTCCTGCCACCCATGTGGGAGGACCTGGATGGAGTGCCAGGCTCCAAGCTTGAGCCTGCTCCAACTCCAGCTGCTATGGCCATTCATCTGGGGAGTGAACCAGCGGATGGAAAACATTCTCTCTCGCTCTCTCACTCTGCCTTTCAATTAAATAAATATTTTCTAAAAGGCAACAGAAATTTATCCCCTCACAGCTCTGAAGGGTGCAAGTCAGACATCAGGAAGCTGGCAGGCTGGCGGGCATTTGGCCCAGTGGTTAAGGGGCAGACTCCAATGCCCACGCCCCCTGCCATTAAAATGCCTGGGCTCAAGTCCCAGCTCCAGCCCCCAACTCCAGCTTCCTGCTGAGGCAGATCCTGGGAGGAACCATGATGGCTGCAGTAACTGGGTCCCTGATACCCACGCGGGAGACATGGATTGATTGAGTTCCCAGCTCCTGGCTTCAGGCCAGCCCACTCCTAGCTGTTGCAGGTACCTGGGGAGTAGCCCAGAAAATGAGAGATCTCCTTGTCTGTTGATCAGTTTCTCTGTGTCTGTCTGCCTCTCTGCCCCTCAAACAAATAATCTATAAGAATAAAATATGTCTGCATCACCACACTCCCAGCATAAGCTCAAGGGAAGACTCCTTCCACATCTCTTCCTGGCTGCCGGCACAGCCCATCACTGCTGGCATTCTTTGGCTTGTAGACACATGGCTCGGACCTCTGCCTCTGTCTTCCTCTGGCCTTCTACTCTCTGTGTCTCTGTATCATCTTCTTTTCTTGGGATACCAGTCATTGGATGTAAGACCCACCCTAACCCAGCATGACTTCATCTTAACTTAATGATGTCTGCAAAGACTCTTATTCCAAATACGGTCACATTCAAGGTTCTGGGTAAACATGAATCCTGGGGAGGCACAATTCAACCCATTGAAAGATTTCAGTCAGCAGGGGGATCTGATGGGATTTATGTCTCAGAAATAGGACCCTGGCTGCCATGTGAAAAATGGATCAGAGTGAGCAAGGGAGAAAGCAGGCGCCAGTGAGGGGCCGAGGGGAGATGGAGAGGAGGGGATGGATCTGAGATCTGTTAGGAGGCTCAGTGGACACCACAGGCCATGGGCCGGAAGTGAGGGATCAAAGAGAGGGGCTAAGACGGGCGCCCAGTGGCTTGGACACCAGATGTGCTTTGCAGGATGAGACAAGCCCCTTTTTCCTCCTGCTGAGATGTTGCCTCCTGCTGAATGAGGCACTCAGTAATGCTAGCACACTGACGGGTGGCTCAGAGCATCCTTGTGCCAGGGAAGGCATCTGCTGGATGCACAGCTCTTTCTCCACTTTGCAGCTGATGCCTCCAAGCTCAGTCTCTGGTTTGGACAGCATTTTCCTACCTGAATTCCTGATCTTCCCCCACCCCCATTCTGTTTCCAGGGCACTTGGTGAATTGCTGCCATTGCTATTTGCTCATCAACCTCTCATCAGGCCACAGGGCCTTTGCAGGAGACGCAGAGCTCACACCTAATTTCTCTAATGCAGCACAGCCAGCCTGTGGCTGTGTCATCATTAAGTGGGTACCAAGGGACAGGATGGAGGAGGATGAAAATGCTGGTTCTCAACCCTCCTACAGTTCCCAGCAGGAATGACCCCAATGTCAAAATACAGGCAACAGAGGGAGGCTGCTGGACGAAACTGCAGTGCAGACAACACCAGAACTCTGTCTCCACCAATGGCTTCCACAAGCAGCATCCTAGGGACTGGCTTTGACCAAGGGCAAAGCTTTTGATTTGCACCTTGCCTGCTTTTTGACAAGGAACCTGGAAGCAGTTCTGTAAGCTTGAGAGGAGCCTGTGACCACTGGAGGACAAAGATGTCTGCAAAGTGGTCAGACATAGAAGAGAATATCCCATGGGCACATGCATGGGCATGCACATGTGTGCATGCACACAGGCACACACATGCAAACATACATACATAGGTATGTATGCATAAGTGTACACACACTGAGACATGTGTATACACACACACATGGACACAGGTGTGCATACACAGAGGCATGCACGTGCACACACACTGGACACACATGTGTGCATAAGCACATGGGCACACACAGGCACTGGTATGTGTGCAGATGTGGACACGCATGCACATACTGTTCAGTGGGCCGTCTTTTTATTTGTGCTTTAAAAATGCTGGCACTACAAAAATATGAATCTGACTCTGATCAAGCCTCCAGATTCAAGTTGCAGGCTAAACAAAGGACAGAGGAACATGTTATACAGGCCCCCAGGGATGCAACAGTAAGCACCAAGTATGGGAAACAAAGAAAAGACAACCAGATTTCTTCATAAATATGTCACAAGGGGAAAAGAGGAAGAGAGAAACAACAGCTCAAAAGAAAGTTAAAAGACTTAATTGCATGCAATGTGTAGATC
This sequence comes from Oryctolagus cuniculus, assembly GCF_051225735.1. NCBI lineage: Eukaryota > Metazoa > Chordata > Mammalia > Lagomorpha > Leporidae > Oryctolagus > Oryctolagus cuniculus. The sequence continues at coordinate 17,983,863 of NC_142881.1, read as the reverse complement.
TTGAGCAAATGAATTGCTAAATCTAAGACCCTATAACATCAAAATACTAGAGAACATTGGAGAAACTCTGAAAGACAAAGATTTCTTGGCAATGACTCCAGAAGCACAGGCAATCAAAGCCAAAATTGACAAATGGGAATTACATCAAGCTGAGAAGCTTCTGCACTGCAAAAGAAACACTCAGCAAAGTGAAGAGGCAACTGACAGAATGGGAGAAAATATTTGCAATCTACACAACTGATAAAGGGCTAACATCCAGAATCTATAAAAAGCTCAAGAAATTAAACAATACAAACAATCCAGTTAAGAAATGGCCAAAGGACTTGAACACATTTTTCAAGAGAGAAAATCCAAATGGCCAACAGACACTAGAAAAAAAATGCTCAAGATCACTAGCCAGCAGAGAAATCTAAATCAAAACCACAATGAGGTTTCACCTCACTCCAGTTAGAATGGCTCTCATCAACAAACAATAAATGCTGGTCAGGATGTGGGGGAAAAGGTACCCTATTCCACTGTTAGTGGGAATGCCAACTGGTACAGCCACTGTGGAAGACAGTATGGCGATATCTCAAAAAGCTGAATATAGACTTCCCATGATACATCCATCCCACTCCTGGGAATTTACCCACACCAAAAGAAATCATCTGGAAAAAGTTATCTGTACCCCTATGTTCGTTGCAGCATAATTCACAAAAGTGAAGAAATGGAATCAACCCAGCTGTTCATCAACTGTCCACTGGATAAAGAAATTATGGTACATAAACACTATGGACTACTACTCAGCAGAAAGAAGGAGGAAGGAGGAAGGAGGGGGGAGGGAGGAGGGAGGGAGGGAGGAGGGAGGGAGGGAGGAGGGAGGGAGGGAGGAATAAAGGAAGGAAGAGAAAGGAGGGAGAGAGGGAGGGAGGGAAAAAGTCCTGTCTTTCCCAACAAGATGGATGCAGCTGGAAACAATTATACAATTATATAAACAATATATATAATATATAAACAATTATATAAGCCAGTCCCAAAAAGACATCACATGTTTCGCCTGATCCAGGGTAACTAAGAGAGTACCTAGAATGTAATGTATTGGAGTGAAATGGACGTCTTGCGATTGTTCACAGCCCTTGTCTCTTCTATTGAGAAACAGTGGTTTTTTTTTTCTTCATACTATTTGTTGAACTTTACTTGGTGTAGTTATCTATGCAATAATTAGTAAACTGAAAATAGATCTCTGTAAAAAATAAAAATGTGGGGGGCGGCGCTGTGGCTCACTTGGTTAATCATCCACCTGTGGCACCGGCATCCCATATGGGCACTGGGTTCTAGTCCCAGCTGCTCCTCTTCCAGTCCAGCTCTCTGCTGTGGCCTGGGAAGCAGTGGAGGATGGCCCAAGTGCTTGGGCCCTGCACCCACATTGGGGACCAGGAGGAAGCACCTGGCTCCTGGCTTCAGATCGGCGCAGCACACCGGCCATGGCGGCCATTTGGGGGTGAACCAACAGAAGGAAGACCTTTGTCTCTGTCTCTCTCGCTCACTGTCTATAACTCTACCTGTCAAATAAAAAAAATTAAAAGTGGGAATGTGAGAAAGAGGAGGAAGAAGGGTTGGAGCGTGAGTAGAAGGGAGGGTGGGGGGAAGTGTCACTATGTTCCTAAATCTGTATATACGAAATACATGAAACATGTATAACTTAAATAAAATTTTTAAACATTTTAAAAAAGAAAAAAACAAGTTGAGGCCATTGAACATGGACTGGAATTACTGCTGATGTTTTTAGGTGTTAAAATGGGATGGTGATTACACTTTTTGAAAAAGCCCTGGAGCCACCACTGAAGTGTAGTAGGCCAAGTCTCCACTTGCAACGGCAGCATCCCATATGAGCACCAGTTTGTGTCCTGGCTGCTCCACTTCCAACCCAGCTCCCTGCTAATGCACCAGGGAAAGCAGTAGAAGATGGCCCAAATCCCCTGCACCCACATGGGAGACCTGGAAGAAGCTCCTGGCTTTGGATTGGCTCAGCTCTGGCCATTGCAGCCATCTGGGGAGCGAACCAGCAGATGGAAGACCTCTCTGTCTCTCTCTGTGTCTATAACTATGCCTCTAAAATAAATAAATGAAATCCAAGGAAGGAAGGAAGAAAAGAAAATAAAGACTCCTTGTGCTTTAGGGCTGCCTAGTGAAGCACTTATGGTTGAAATGGCCTGACCCAAGAGAGCTGCTCTGACATAGTCCGGTGGTGCAGGGGCGTGTTGGACGGAGCTGGAACAGAGTCAATCCCGTGTCGGCAGTTGTTGAGCTGGACGATGGGAATGCTGGTCTTTATGATTCTGCTTTTCTGCAAGTCTGGGAATCTCCTCTGTGACTAGAAAAATTTTTAAGGGAAGGAAAATAAAGACTTCTGTCTAGGAGACTCTCCTCTTCACCCCTGGCCAACTGCGACCCTCCAGAACATTCTGGATTCTCCCCAAGCCCCACCTTCCCCTGGGGTGAGCATCCCTACCCTACATAGAGACTCTTTGGTGTTAGTTACCTCCCTTCTCCTGGGACATTTCAACAAGGCATCAGATTGATGGGCTGTCCAACCATGGGACATATATATATATATATATATATATATTGCTCCCCCAAGAAGGCTTGCTTGAAACCCCAGCTGGCTACAGGGGGCCTCTCCTCCGGGTCATGCTGACAGTCAGGGCTGACCACACTGCCTGGGCATCCCTCGTGGGACTCCAAGCCGTCCTCAGACCTCGCACGCAGTAAACGTGCAGGGACTACGATCAGGCCGACTCAAGGAGCGAGCTCTGGGTTCCAGCCCTTCGGGGCCCTTTCTGCAGAGAGCTCTCTGACACACCGGCATGGGGGTGCAGCAGGCTAAGCCAGGGCTTGCAACAATGGCACCGTGTCAGAGTGCATGTTCCAGACCCGGCTGCTCCACTTCTGATTGAGCTCCCTGCTAACGAGCCTGGGCAGGCAGCAGAAGGTGGCCCAAGTCATTGGGTTCCTGGCATGCACATGGGAGACCCAGATGGAGCTCCTGGCTCCTGACTTCAGCCTGGCTCAGCCTTGGCAGTGGGGGGCATTTAGAGAATGAACCAGCAGATGGAAGAACTGTGTGTGTGTGTGTGTGTGTGTGTGTCTTTCCCTCTTTGTCAGTCTGCATTTTTAATAAATAAATGTCAAAACAAAAGACTCAAAGTTACAATGCAGAAGCCTCCTTTGAAAGCTTGCTCTGTCTCTGCTCTGCAGTGGGGCCCTGGGCAGCAGTCTTAGCCTTTTTGAGCTTCCCCCTCTATACACAATAGTGATGGCTCAGGTGGTACAGAAAGGGTGGCCACTGCCCACCGCCTACCGGCTTCAAAGCCAGCTCCGTGACACCACTCTTCAGTTGAGAGCTGCACTGATGGGAATGCCCCAAAGCTCCAGCCCAAAGCAGTTCCCCCAGCAGTCCTGGCAGCCCATGGCCCGGTGACGTCACCACGTGCACCCCACCAGTGTCCCCACGTCATCCCCTCCAGCACTGCACAGAGTCCTCAGACTCTGCCCGACCTTCACCTCCAAGGCGCTCATCACGATGGAGGTCTTCACCCAGATCCCTGACCAACGAATACCCTAGCCTTTCAGACAAGCCACAAGCCCGTGGCTGGACGACCCCAGCAGGTGGCTCTTTTCAGATGGGAGGAATGGTTGCTGGGACAGGAGCATCCCCACGGGGAGAAGACGAACAGGGCAAGCAGGCCCAGCACTCAGTGAGTGAGGCTGAAACCCCGACAAGAACTCTGCACCCAGCCCTGTCTAGCAAGTCCAGAGATATGGGAGGAATCAGTGGCACCAACCGCCACTTCCACCAAACTGACACCTCCGCCTGGGGACGCCGTGGGCACACAAGCTGCAGCAGGACCCACAGGAGAGGCCTGGCCCAAGGCCGTGCCTGAACGCACCTGCCCCGGGGCCACATGACACTCGCTGGCTCCTCCTGTGGGCGGTGCGAGCCCAGCCCAAAGCCAGAGTGGGATATAGAGATATTCCCCCCAAAAACCTGGCCCAGAAGCACCTAGAGGAGGGAGCCAGGCCTAGAGCCAGCCTCCCAGGTGGCTTTGCTGCTCCTGGAGCACACACGCCCTGTGGTTTAAGTGAGCTCCAACTGCGCGCAGGGCCACGCCAGCCCCCCACATCCCCTCGGGGGGGGGGGGGGACGAAGGTGCGGGGAGGGGGACAAGGACAAGAGCAAACGCACGGAGAAACCCACCCTGTAGGGAGGTGCCAAGGTAACCCGAGGTGCCTGTACAGGCAGACACACGCTGGGGCCGCTAGACGGGTCCCCAGGGCTCACACTGGCAACAGCTGGGGCAACAGTTGGTCTGCGAGTACCCAAGCAAACAGCGGCCACACCTGAGGGGCGGCGCAGAACAGGGGGCTGCAGGGGTCCAGGCTGCGGGAAGCTCAGGCTCGCAGCAGCCTGGGAAGCCCGCACCCGCGACTGGCGGCCGTTTGCGGGGTGCTGGCGCCCTCTAGTGGACGACACGGCTGCCAGCTCCCACCCGACTCCGCCCGACTCCACCCTGCACAAAGTTTGCAGGGCCCAGTTGTGCGGCCAAGCCAGCACGGTAGCGTGTAGGATGCCTGTCTTCCCATAGACCCCAGACACAAGGCGACCCTCTCCCCGGCTTGCCCCGCTGGTCCGTTTTACAGGTGTGGAGCCGGCGTCTTGAGCAACCATCAGACCCGGTGCGCGGCCTCCCTGGGAGCAAGCGAGCCTAGAGTCGGCGAAATGGGCCGAAAAGCCCTGGCCGGACACCCCGCCGTCCGCGGCCACGGCCAGTATCCCTGCGCGCTCCGCAGACGCCTGGCCACACCCACTCCGACCCCTTCTGCCCTCTGTCCGTTCCGTCATAGGTCCCGTCCCGGGGATGAAGTCCCGGCGCCCCCTGGTGGACCCAGCCGGAATGCCCTGCTGCCTGGTGAGGGCATAGCCTGGGTTCCGCTCTGGAAGACAGAGGCGGCTGGCAGGTGCCAAGGCATTCGTCCTGTAGGCGCCTGTCCCTGCTTACAGGGTGGCTCGAGAGGCCATCCGGAAAGGGGCAGACCCCTTGGCGGAGCCCCCATCTAAAAAGCATTTCCGCTGCCCCAGGCTGGAGCAGACGCTTGGTGCATGTCCCTTACCCCATTGCACAATCCCTGTTCGGGAGGGCGGTTAAGGCAGACGCAAGCACAGGTCGCACAGCTGGGAGGGGCAGAGCCGCAGGCAGCCTTAGCCAGATCCCAGGCACAGAATCAGGGAGCTACAAAAACCCTGGGCCACATGCGCAGACAATGCAATTGTACCGGAGCAGCCCCAGGCCAGGCCCTGCCTTGGCTGTTCAGGGCTCCGCAGAGAGAAAGTTGCGAAATGGCCTCGCAGGTCACAGCCTTCTTTCCTGCGTCACCCGAGGCAGGGCGGTGAGCCTGGCCAGTCCGCCACTACCAGCGCATCCCCGCCCCGCCCCGCCTCTCCCCGCCTCCCCAGCAGTCTCTGTCCTGGCCTGGGGGACTGGGGGGAGGGGGCCACTCCTGAAGCTGACAAGGGGCCTGGGAAAGGCTTGACCTGTTTTTTGGCAATGATTAAATCCCCTGCCTAGTACATGCCTCCCTTCTATCTCCCCTCACTCATCCCCGACGCCACCCCCACACGTGGTGACAGCAGGGACTCAGCACATCCAAGGTCAAGGAAACCCGGGACTCTCCCGGCCAGGCCTGGGTTTGAGCACCTGCTGCTCACCCTGCCCTGACCCTTGGGCGGCTGGCAAGACTTTCCGCACGCCCACCTGCTCACCTGCTCAGGAGCCAGCGGCGGCGTGTCCACCTGTGAGGCCGACAGCTCTGCCCCTGCGCTCAGGCGTTTCTCCCCTGAAACAAATCAGTCTGCCCACTGCAAGCTCAAATGGCTGCTGCTTTTCCGTTTTAAAGAAACACATGTGTGTAGAGCCATTGCTTTCCATGGTGTGTAAAAGAAGGGGGGGAGACGTGCACCCCATGATTACATGACCCTTGACCCTTGACCTCTGTGCCAGGGGATCATCCAGGAGGCCTGAGCATGGCAAACAGCCAGGCGGGCTGTCCGAATGCTCCCCCTCCATGCTGCCTCCTCGCTCTGTGCAGGGGCGCAGGTCCACTGCTGCCAGCCCTTCCAACGGCTCTAGCAAAAGCTGGCACTGTGCAGAAAAAAAAACTGCTGACATCTTTCATATGAACTCCATTTCTCAGGCAAACTTAACCAAACTGGGCAGGTTACAGGCCGCAAACCAAGTGGCCAAACGAGGCAGGCCTGCCTGTGGCAGCCCAGGGGGGTCTCACCTGCGAGCACTCCCCTGGTTTGGTTGAACTGAATCGCCAGATGAGACGTGATTCCTGTCCCCACCACCTGCTCCTGCCCCACTTTCGAGGCTCAGGGAGACTGTGCCGTGAGACTCCCCCACTCAACCGCCACCCGGCTGTCCCCGTGCAGGCCCCAGATGGGCCCCCACGGAGCACAGCCTAGGGAAGGAGCTTCCTGGATACAACTCAGTCCCCTGGTGCTGGAGGGGGCCGAGTGCCTAGGCTCTGTCCACGTGGGTTATCCAGAGCTGTCACGTTCCCTGGGTACCGACAGGGCCGAGACTGACCTTTCTCCTCCAAACCTGCAAGTGGCCGGCCAGTGTGCCAGATCTGACCTCCTCCCCCTCCTCCTCCTCTCCTAAGGCGTTGTCAAACGGAGTCACTAGTGTTGAGTCCTTTTGGCTGCAGGAGCACGGACAGGTCCCCCACGTGAGCGTGCCTGGCACATTGTTTTGCTGGAGCTAACATATTCCCCTCCAGTTCCACACCTCCGTGCAGTTTGCCAAGTCCCTCTCAAGTCCACGCACGGTCTCCACTTCCCCGGAGAGACGCTGGGTCATTTTGCTCACGTGTGCCCATTCTGTTTGCCTGCTGGTGTTCACAGGACTGAGATAGGACAGCGCTTTGACCTAGATTCTTTCAACCTGGGGTTGAAGCTTGGGCAACCTGGCTGCAAGATGTGGGCCTGAATATGAGAGAATGCCAGGTTGCCTTTCCAGAACTAGAGTTTCTGCCTCGTGATGTCTTCAGCCTCTTAAGAAACCTTCCTGGGAAGAAACTGCCCCTCCCAGGGCTGACCACCTCTCAGCCAGCCTGGAGCACACCTGTGGCGTGCAAACCAAGCCATCCAGAGCCCACCTCCTCCGCCTGGCCTGTTCACTCAGGAGCCAACATTCCACCACCTTCATCAACCCAGAGCCCAGCGCCAGATGGCTAGGGGTCACCCCATGGTGTAGATCCCCCGAAATGACCCAGACTCTGCAGCCCTGAGCTCTTCACCACGCCTTGTCCTGCCTTTCCCATAGAAACCAAAAAAAAAAAAAAAAAGGCTTCTGGCCTCATCTCCTGGCCACTCCTGTGGCCTCCCTGTGGCTCTGCACAGCAGCCCCCGACCCCCATCTCCACCTGTGCTGCGCCCCGTGCTGCAGGCTGGGCACAGCTGACGGACATCACATGAACACAAACAACCCCCAGCTGCATAGCGCTTTCCTCCGCACTCACCACAGCTGATTTCATTCTCAGACATCCACTGTGACAGGTGAGGGTTTGTCCCAGCACTCAAACATGGCCGGCCCCGCCCATGCCCCAGGTGGACGTGCCCGGGCTTGCGTCCGGCTGTGTCCCCTGTTCCAGCTTCCTGCTCTGCTCACCCTGGGAGGCAGCAGGTGATGGATCTCATCGTTGGGTCTCTGTGACCCCCATGGGAGGCCTGGATTGAATTCTGGGTTCCTGACTTCAGCTTCCACCCAGCCCCGAATGTTGCAGGCATCTGGGAGTGATCCTCTGCTCTCCCCTGTTCTCTCTCTCTCAATCTCTCTCTCTCTCTCTCTCTCTGCCTAATAAATATAAAAAACATATTGTTTTGAAAAGAAAAAAAGAGGACTATTTAAATTAAAAAATCCTGGGAGACTGCCCCTGTGCTATGCTGGGGACACCCATGCTCACCGCAGCAACTGTGCAGAGGCCAGAGCTCAGTCCCAGATTGGCTGGCTGCTCCCCAACTCCAGACCCTTTCTGCCATCTTCATTATCTCAGAAACAACAAAAACTGATGGAGGGGCTGCATGAAACACACTCCAAGCTGCCCTTGGGCTGAGAGGCACCCGCCCGCCATGCGTGGTGATGCCCGAGCACCTACAGAACTAAGCAGCCACGAGGCCCGATGCAGAAGCACCTGTCGCGCCCCCATGCCCAGTTCTGCCGAGTTTACTCAATGGCCTCCCACCTCTCGTAGGAGAAGCCATTCTGGAAAGCGGGGTACTATCCTCCCCCAGCCCTGCTCCTTGTCGTCACGACCTGACCACCCCGTGCGAATCCCTGGGAAGCGGAGTTTTGTGTAAACCATGTGTCTAGAGCAGGGGCCTCAGAGTCCCCTTGCAGCAGAAACCTGGGTGGGATTTTGCACCAAGGTGTGTTTGCATTCCCAACAAGCTGGGTGTCCGGCAACCACCCATGACACAGCTGGTGTAGACAGAGCAGCCACACCTCCTGCTGTTCAACTTTGTCCTAGCCAGGGGAATGGAGTCGGCAGCTGTCCTCCCCGTCGGCCCAGCGATGGAGGGACAGTCGAGCACATGAACTGGGCTTGAAATCCTTCCAAGAAAGCAGAGGTGGGCTGCGTGGGGTCCTGGAGAGCGAGCGACTGGAGATTACGTGGGGACGTCTGGGCTGTTTCTCTGCTCTCTCCAAGTGCCAAGATTGGCTCCAGAGGCAGCTGTTAGATATTCATCACTGCAGTACAGGTAGACTCAAGATCATTAAAACTCTCAGGTAATACAAACCTGAGCCTATTGAAAAAAAAAAAAAAAAGGCTCTCAGCTTCTTTCTCCAACACAGCAGTGTCCCTGTAACTGGCAAATGCCATGTTCCATAGACACGATGGTCATAACCTCTATCATTCCCACCAAGACTCTTCTGAGGACAAGGAGAGGCCTTATTAATGATTATAAAGAGAACACTGGGGCCGGCGCTGTGGCTCACTTGGTTAATCCTCCTCCTGCAGTGCCGCCATCCCATATGGCGTTCTAGTCCTGGTTGCTCCTCTTCCAGTCCAGCTCTCTGCTGTGGCCCAGGAGGGCAGTGGAGGATGGCCCAAGTGCTTGGGCCCCTGCACCTGCATGGGAGACCAGGAAGAAGCACCTGGCTCCTGGCTTCAGATTGGTGGAGTGCGCCAGCCGTAGCAGCCATTTGGGAGGTGAACCAATTTCTCTGTCTCTCTCTCTGTCTAACTCTGCCTGTCAAATAAATTAAAAAAAAAAAAAAAAAAAAAAAAAAAAACATTGGAGGCAAAGAAGGTGGTGGAGAATCCCACCAATAAGGGACAAGAAGCAAGGACAAAGGTATATTGGAGACGCCACACCTGCCCTTGCCTTTTCTAACCACCTCAATTCAAGGAAGTTCTGCATGTTGGCTGTGACAGTTGGGAACTTCCAGCCAGCATTTCAGAGTGTGTGTGTTTCTTTTCCCTCCACGTCTCAACCAAGCTGCGAGACAAGGGAGCAAGATGTTTCCTCAGAAGTCTGGAAACCGAGTTTGTCCCAGTCGCCTCGGGTCGTAGGAGGCCTCCGCACCAGCACCAGGCCCAGGGACAGCAACACACACTGCTCGGCTCCGAGCACAACAGTCAGTTAGACACCCAGGTAGACGAAGACGCTCAAGGCCTCGTTAAGCATCGCCTGGGCCTCATCAAAGGCTTGTCCATGGCTGCTTAATGCACATGACCCAGGGTGGCCTCCTCTGCCCTGGGACTTGCTTCGCAAGCGGTTCCTCAGACTGCCGCTTTCAGGGCCATTTTTCCTAGGCCAGAAGACACAGGCCAACAGCTAGTGAGCGGGGAATGGCCCAAAGGGGCAATTTACTTGATCCACAGAGCTGGCTGCACCAACACAGAAAAACTGAGTGCTTTCACATGAAGAAATAATACAAATTACAGGCCAGCGCAGCGGCTCACTAGGCTAATCTTCCGCCTGTGGCACCGGCACACCGGGTTCTAGTCCCGGTCAGGGCACCAGATTCTGTCCCAGTTGCTCCTCTTCCTGTCCAGCTCTCTGCTGTGGCCCGGGAGTGCAGTGGAGGATGGCCCAAGTACTTGGGCCCTGCACCCGCGTGGGAGACCAGGAAGAAGCACCTGGCTCCTGGCTTCGGATCAGCGCGGTGCGCCAGCCGCAGCAGCCATTTGGGGGGTGAACCAACAGAAAAGGAAGACCTTTCTCCCTGTCTCTCTCATTATCCACTCTTTCTGTCAAAAAAAAAAAAAAAAAAAGAAAGAAAAAGAAAAAAAGAAAAGAAATAATACGAATTACAGATAAAATGGATTTTTTTTTAAATCAGAGGTTTCAGCCACAGCACACAGGGTGGGAGTTTACCGGCCAGGCGTGTAAAAGACTCCAGGGCTACAGAAGGGCATGTGCAGGACTACAGTCTGTCCATCAACTAAGCATCAGGAGAACATTTCCAACATTCACAGCCCCCGAGAGGCCCAGTGGCTGGGAAGGCAGCAGTGAGCCGTGACGCAGGGCGAGCCACATGCCCCGGCCTCCAGGGAGTTGCTACTGCAAAGGAAAATGAACGTACCAGAGCCAGGGCACGGCCGCGGCAGCCTCCTGGCCTCCGAGGTCGGCAGGGAAAGCACAGTGCTCAGAGGGCGGGGTGGCCCTGCTGTCCATCACACACCCCTGGGGTGCAGACCAAGGCTTTCCCACTGTTTCCAGAGGCCACGCTGGATCAAGGCTTTCACAGGGCCCACAAAACATAGCATACCTGTGTTCTGATAAAAGAAATGCTGCTCTTATCTTAAACAACTATTGCAAAACAGGCAGGAAAACCCAGTACCTCAGTGCATGCGTTTTGTGAGCTCGAGTACATAAATACATACCAGAACAGACCCGAGACTCCTCGCAAGCAATCTTCACGGGGGCACCTACCCGCGGTTACGTCACCCGCACCCTGCGCTGGAGCACCTGGGTCAGAGGCAGCCTCTGGCCCGTCAGCCTCCCGCAGGCTCAGACCCCGAGAGGCAGCAGTGAGCCCTCGAAGCACTGGGTCCCAGCCAGACCTGGGTGGAATTCCCCCCTCCCCACTCCAGCCGTGGCTCCATCTGGCCATTGTAGGCCTTCGGGGAGAGAGCAGCAGACGGGAGCGCCCTCTCCCCACCACCCCCACTAACTAACTAAATTTTTTACACGCCAAGCATCAATACATAAAACTGAAAAGGAATCTTTAGAGAAACCCAAAGACTATCTCTATGATGTGAAGATTCACTGAAGGACAACAACTGCTGAAATGCAGGTATCGGATTTCCAAATGCTTGCTCAAACCTGAAGCGATGTGTGTCCCAGTCATAAAAGCCTTACCTGTAGGTTCATAAGCTGATCTAAGATTCTATCAAGAATTTTAATAAAATTGTATGCAAAATCAAACAAGACAATTGTTTGCATAATGAATTACATAAGGAAAGTTTTAACTACAAATCAAAGGCAACAAGTATCTGTTCACTTTCTGGTTTATTAAAACATAACTACAGTTCTGTGCTTCTCACAATACATTATCAGGCATAAAAATCAACCGGCACTTCCAAGAAAGTTTTGCTCACAAAATCACGCAGTGTTATTTTACAGTACTTTAGAGTAATTCTTTTTACAAGTTCACATTGCTTCGTAACAGGCGAGCGCTTTCACCCCTCCCACCATGACATTTCAGAACTCCAGCTGTTTAGATGAAGTCAAGCCCCTCTCAAATGCAATCACTCGTCTGTGTTAAATGACTGTGCAGAGGCCAACTCTCAGGTCCCTAAAAAGAGTGTTTTAAAAAACAGGTTGACATCCCATAGTAAGTCTTGTAAGTGTCAATGATAGGGCAGATTTCTAAGTGTGAGAACTATCTGTGGCTAAAAATCTGCATTCAATCAACCAACATTTTCCTCTAGATCTGAATGAAAACCCTAATTACATACCCCAATTAATCCTTGTATTAATTCTGCTACTTTCAGCAAAAAGGCCAGGATCACGGGTGACTGGCCCTTCCATCAAAGAAAGAGCCCCGACCACCTCCAGTACAGTCTTCTGCACTCGTGCTGCCCAGGAGGGGAACAGCCACCCGTCCAGTGCAGCACTGGGCGCCCCAGCACGCACGCAAGCCCTGCCTCGGCGCCCGCTGCCGCTGCTGTCTTCTCAGACAACCACCACGTGTAGGGTCGCCCAGAGTGGCCTCCGGGAGACCCCAGTGAGAGCCCCAGGGGTGCCCCCAGGGAAAAAGGATACTAGTGTCTGCAGTGTGGGGGATGCTGGGTCAAACAGGCTTTTCTGCAGGACGCTGGGCCTCACTGCCCAGTGCACTGGGTCCTTCCACAGGCAAACGGAGTTCCCTGACAAGGAAGCAGCGAGCATTGCAGAGCACCGGACTACCCAGAGCACTGTGGGAGCAGCTCTGCCATCCCGGCTGCCGAAGGTTCCAGTCAGAGCTCCCGCCGGTGCGGGCTCAGATGTACGGCGTTTCTTCCCTCCCCCGTCACTTGCGTAGCTCTGAGAAGGAAGACAGTGCGTTCCTGGTTCTTCGTTCCCGGCACCTCACATCGGTTTTTGCCTTTCTTTTTCCTTGACATCCTGAGAGCGCCAAATGCCTTCTCTTCTGAGTGACACAGGACAGTCTCATTTTCAAAACCAAGTGCAGTGTCGTATTGCTGATGGCTGTTGGTGTGGTCTACGCGGACTCACAGTCTCCCGGGAAGGGCATGCATTTCGGTTTCACAGAAATGCAAGAGTAAACGGTAAGAAATTAGGTACAAGCACCTAGTTTGTCTAACCTTCCAAGGATGCCATTCACTGATGGGAAACAATGAGAACAATCTGGAATCCTTCGTGGGATGAGTTTTTTTTTCCAGTAATGAGGCACTGAAGAATGAGTTGTGCTAAAATTAACTCAAGGGTCAGCTTGTCTGGATGAGCGTAACTTTGGTTGAGATTTTTCTTCCGTAGAAAAGGTTTTTAAAGCACCAGTTAATTACCAGAAGCATGCGCATTCATCCTCACAGTGAGTGAAGTGGCAACACGGCCAGCAAATCACACTCTGCGTTCCCCAAAGCATCCGATCCGTTGCTGGGAAGCAGATCAGCCCGAGGGGAAGGGCAAGCCAAAGCTGCTGCCGCTCCGCTCGGCTGGCCAAGCGGCAGGCAGGGCCGCGGCCTGCACGGGGCGGGCGTCCCCACCCCAGCTTTCCAGCCCGCTCTCAGAGCGCGTAAACAAGCCTTGACTTGCAGTCTAGAGGAAGACAAAAGAGACACGAGGGAAATGAGGGGCTCCCCAGACAAGGACCATCCAGAGGGATAAATAAATAGACTCCCAGGGTTCTTCTACCCGGGAGTAACGGGGAAGGCCGAGTTAAGGTGAGCATCGCATTCCAGAGAGCAGCCGCAGCTGATGATGAGTTCCGGTAAGGAAAACGCGTTTCAAACACAGACCGTGAGAAGAGTGAAGAGGGGGCCACACAGCACAGCGCCACTGCTACATGTGTCGAACAAGACATTTCACACAAGCCAAACACCAAGCAGTCTCCCTCCCTCTCCCAACACACACAGAAAATTCACGAGATTCTAGTAGTGTCAAAAATCCAAGCTTAGCAAAGTACAAACAGAATTCTTGTTACTTTTATATTAAATTCAAAAGAATCTATGCAACATTTATCAGGAAAAAAACTTGATTCCATAATATTCATAATACTGTGGAGCTAGGGGACAATAAATTCTTAGAAAAACTTTCAACATTACATGATCTTTAAGAAATCATCATAATTACCACAACTAACAATTATGTTCCCTGTCACAAAAAGGCACCTACCCATTAGGAACAATCTGTCATAGTATGGTCACTACGTGGCATCGGGGCTTAGGCAGACAACCTACATAAATCTCTAAAGAACCATGGTTTTCTTCTTGAAGCTAACAATCCATCAATGCTTCTGACTATTTACCACTGGGTAGGGCCGGCACATTTGTTGCACAGGTTGTACACTGCGCAACTGGCTGGACGCTCTTAACCTTGACTAGGGTGCAGTGTCGAATCCGTGTGCCATCCAAAGGAGCCCTGGGTCTGCGGCGTACAGGCCAGGCCAACCTGACCACATTAGGACAGCAGCTATGTGGTTTCAGGAGCTCCAACAAACAGCTACAAACTGTGGGGCAGATTCCCCATCGTGGACCAGGAAGGGACACAGACATAAACCTGGAGTCTCTAAATACTTGCTGGTCTTTTAAAATGAAATGGCACTTCTTTTCATGACCAAGTTTCCCGATTTTCTGGCCAGGGTTACCTTGAGTTCTACCAGCCAAATTTACCTCCCGCTGTTCGCTGTATGAGCCCAACACCTCGACTCCTGACCTCCACTAACTAGTGTCTGCTTCCTAACTCTGACGGCACAGGACAGCACGGGGGTTCCTGGGTGTGCGGGATGTCGGCCCATTCTTCGTAGCACACTCGGGGAAGAAAGGTGCCCCACTGGAAACACAGCTGCTAGCGACACAGCCCAGACGAGGGGCTGGGTGAGTCGGGGAGGTTTAAAGAAAGCACTACCCATCAACTCGAAAGCGTACCAGGGAACAACCCGACGGCATCACAGTTCTCACACACAATTCAGTTCTAGAGCACAACTACATTTCTGTATGCATCACAGGAATTAGTCCTTAAAAGTTGTAATGAAAATGTAAATCTTTAATAAATTCCGAAATAAGTTACTGAGATTTCATCTAGCCGTCTACTGAGCAGGAGTCGCAGGTGGAGGCCGAGGGCCGCCAAGTGCCACCTGCAGGCCGCCGTGCTGCACCAGCGTGGGGCAGGTCGCGGGTGCTCGGAGGAGAAGGCACTTGTCTTCCGGGAGGCCACCGTGGGACGGGCAGGCCTGACCACGCGCCGGCGCCCGCAGCTCTGCAGTCCTCGAGTCGGGGCTGGAGCCTACCGTGAACTCGTGCTGTGCCCTTCACCGGCCAGAGGAGCCGCGCTGCCTACAGCACCACGAAACTCAGGATGTACTCTAGGAGTTTTTGCCGGTTGCCTTGAGGTAGAAACGTGCTGCTCAGCTCCAAAACAGACACTCTCTTTTGTTTGGTCTCTTTGAAAACCTGAAGAGAAAGTTTCGATTAAATTAAAGGTTTAAGGGTTGGGGGGGGGGGGGGGCGAGGGAGGGCATTTCCGTCTACAACCCAGACCTGCGGGTCCCAGGACCCTGGAAAGGCGTGGGAAACCACATCCTTAACTAAGTCCATCTCTGTGCGGGGTGTGCACAAGGTAGGGGTTGGGGGGAAGGCCTGGTGTTGTCTGGAGAGAACTCAGCCAGTGTACTGCATGTTCAGATTTATGTTCCAGGAAAATCACAAACAGTCCTTGCAAAGAGGCCACGGAACTCACATTCTACGGACTCTACAGGAAGGTAAAGGGACCTGAGGATATTTCTAGCAAGACTGGCAAAAATACCCCAAAAAAGACCCAAGAAACACAGCCTTCCGTACAAATTGAAAATCAAGCGGAATGAAGTGAAGCCAGAAGTGTAGCAGCATCGTGACACATGCTGGCACCTACTGCCTGTCACCAGCTGGGGAATGAATGTGCAACAGGCAACATCCCAGAACGTTCAACTAACTCTGCCCTGCGTGGCCTCGCCTTCATCCTGCCACTACCCTCACCCCACTCCCAGAAACGCCTTCACAGGTCACCGCTCAAAACTGCTTCCCTTGGGGCCCGGCCAGCTGCCAAGCTCAAGTGGACGAGGTGTAGAAACGAGACACTGACAGGGGCCTCTGTCCCGGAGACGGCGGGCACCTACCCCGATGTCCTTGAACATCTTCACGGCATTCTTCACGAGACAGAACGTGGCACTCTCAGCTGCAGAGACAGAACAGGGACCCATCAGATGCCCAGGCCCAGCCAGACGGGAAAGCCCCCGCCACACACGAGGAAGAAAGCACGGGAGGTGGGGGAGAGGGTGTGACAAGTCCCTGGACCTGGGCAGGTCCACTTCTGCTGCTGGCAACCTAGGGGGTCGCTAATGACGTGCTGGTTTTCAACTGACCTTGTCAACAGTTAAATGAAGAAAGAGGGTCGGGAGAGACAGAAGGGAGGGGAGAGAAGAGGAAGGGAGAAGAAACAAAACACCCATCTTGCAGGGCTTTCACGAGAACTAAATGACACAGTGAATGAATATTCTTTTAAACTACACAATGGGGGCCAGCACAGTGGTGCAGTAGGTTAATCCTCCGCCTTCAGTGCCCCTGCACCTGCATGGGAGACTGGGAAGAAGCTCCTGGCTCCTGGCTTCGGATCGGCACAGCTCTGGCCGTTGTGGCCATTTTGCGAGTGAACCAACGGAAGGAAGACCTTTCTCTCTGTCTCTCCCTCTCACTATCTGTAACTCTACCTCTCAAATAAATAGATAAAATCTTTTTAAAAAATAAATAAATTGCACAGTGACATGCATCCTGGGAACCAGAAAGCGCACAGGCTCAGGGAGCAGAAGGAAGCGTTCTGACTCCAGGTTCGCCGTTACAGAAGCTACTCCACCCCAATCACCTCTTATTAAAAGATGGGTTAGCAGACAACACCAGGTGCTGGTCAGGATGCGGAGCAACTGCGATCACACCAGTGGTGGGAGTGCAAATGGGTTCAACCACCTGGACTCTGCTGGGCAGGGTCCACTAGAGCTGAACAGACCCACAGCCCATGACTGGGCAGTTCCATCTCTACAGATACCCACGCATGGGAACACAGAGGTTCACCCCAAGACATTCCAACGTGTTCACAGCAGCACTGTGCCAGGTTGCTCTGAAGGGCAAACCACCCCCCACATCCGTCAGTGGCAGCCGAATCAGTAAATGTGGAACAGTACACAGCAACCAGAACAACTACATGCAACACGCCTGAGTCTTACAAACACCAGTAAGTGAAAAGAGCCAGACACAACAGTATATGAGTAGGCTACCATTCCATTTACATAACATACCAAAGCAGATAATAGCAATAATCTATGGAGTTAGAGGTCATGATAATTTTGCCTTTTTCCAATTTTCCACAATTAGCAGATTTCTGTAATCAAAAAAAAAAAAAAAACTCTTTAAAGAAATCAAAATGGTGACTTGACATACCATACACTGCAACATTTCTTTCTGTTCTGGTTATTAGGTATTTGTGCAACTTTTGCAGGTATTCAGGCTCCGAAACAGGGCCACTGAAGTTGTGAACAAAGATGGCGGCAGAGCTGTAGGCCTCCAGCAGAGGCCCCAGGAGTCTCTGTAAGAAGCTGATGAACTGCTGGTGCTCCTTGGACTGGCTCACCTGAGTGCAAGAGCAGGAGAGGAAGTCACGCGGCAGTCACGGGCAAGGACAGCAAAGCAAGCTCCTGAGGCTTCCTTTGGGCCAGGAACTTGGGGGATGGGCACTCCCAGCAGCACAGCATAAAACGTGGCCTAGTACTCCTCGTGCAGACTCCCTACTGGAAACAGCCGGCTCAGAAACACGCCCTTTATTCTAATCATGCCCTTCTACAGTATGTGAGACTTGCATTCACAGAACAGCTGCCTGGGAGAGATTTTCATGGCTCAATGACACATAATCACCACCAGAAATAGCAGGTCCTCGGGCTGCACCCTTCAGGGCTTGCAGTGTGGGCTTAAGTGAGCAAAAAGGCTGTAGGCTGGACTGCATGGATCAGCTCTGTCCTCCCTCAGCTCCTCCCGGATCAGCTCTGTCCTCCCTCAGCTCCTCCTGGATCAGCTCAGTCCTCCCTCAGCTCCTCCTGGATCAGCTCCATCCTCCCTCAGCTCCTCCTGAATCAGCTCAGTCCTCCCTTCTGGATCAGCTCCATCCTCACTCAGCTCCTCCAGGATCAGCTCAGTCCTCCCTCAGCTCCTCCAGGATCAGCTCAGTCCTCCCTCAGCTCCTCCAGGATCAGCTCAGTCCTCCCTCAGCTCCTCCTGGATTAGCTCAGTCCTCCCTCAGCCCCTCCTGGATCAGCTCTGTCCTCCCTCAGCTCCTCCTGGATCAGCTCCATCCTCCCTCAGCTCCTCCTGAATCAGCTCAGTCCTCCCTCCTGGATCAGCTCCATCTTCCCTCAGCTCCTCCTGGATCAGCTCAGTCCTCCCTCAGCTCCTCCTGGATTAGCTTCATCCTCCCTCAGCCCCTCCTGGATCAGCTCCATCCTCCCTCAGCTCCTCCTGGATTAGCTCAGTCCTCCCTCAGCCCCTCCTGGATCAGCTCCGTCCTCCCTCAGCCCCTCCTGGATCAGCTCTGTCCTCCCTCAGCTCCTCCTGGATCAGCTCCATCCTCCCTCAGCTCCTCCTGGATCAGCTCAGTCCTCCCTCAGCCCCTCCTGGATCAGCTCTGTCCTCCCTCAGCTCCTCCTGGATCAGCTCAGTCCTCCCTCAGCCCCTCCTGGATCAGCTCAGTCCTCCCTCATCTCCCTCCTGGATCAGCTCAGTCCTCCATCAGCTCCTCCCGGATCGGCTCGGTCCTCCCTAAGCTCCCACACTCTGCCTCCCTGACCTGGCCTTCACCCTTGGCCCAACACTGTGAGGAATGACGGCCACACTACACCACCTATAACCTGCAGGTTCGTGTAAGTACCTGTGCCATGGGGAAGCAAGATGACACCCAATCTCAATGCTAGTAACTTCCAAATGGAAACGGGAATCTCAAAGTCACTGGAATCTCTAGCGACCACACCCTCTAACTGGCTGACCGTGAGTGTAACCCGGATGTGCTAGCCATTGTGAGCAGAGCCATCCACCCACAGTCTTCAGAACAGATGGGGCATCATTACTAATTTCTAAAACTACAATTAGACAAAATTGATTTTTCTATGAGTTAATGACAACCGATCTTTGGACAATCAGAATTTTCTCCTATAACAGGATGTTTTAGTTTAAGGCAGAGGGTTCGATGTATCAAATTTTGGGAGCGGTGGCAAGGCTGAGAATGACTCAGCAAGAATAACCAGGGCCAGTGGCTGACACTACAGAGAGACTGCCTCATAGGCGGAGGTCCAGCGGAGGGCAGGCACCTGTGAATCCCATGAGAGCACGCTGCGAGACGCCACCAATGACACACCAATGAAGTCCACCTGCCTGACTTGCTACTTCCATTTCCTTTTCCATTTGCCCATCCCCAAAGGGGACAGTTTAGAGGCATCACCATAACCCAAATAGTCTGAGCATCCTTCCCCCACAGAAGGTACCAGATTTAGATATGCGTCACCAGTCCCAGATTAGCTATTTGTGACATACATCTCAGCTGAGCATTATAATGTCCACCAGAATTCTGCACCGAAGTACCTTCAAGTAGCAATCTCGCTGCTCCTCACCAAAATCACTGTCTTCATCTTCTTCATCACTTCTCCATGACAAAGGTTCTGGAAGTTTCTTATCCCACTGTTGCTCACCAAGACCGGGACTGATATCTTCCTGTTCATCTTGCTATCCCAAGGAAATGACCAGTAATGAATAAATAACACATAAACACTTGCCCAACTGGCCCTAAGACAGGGCAGCCCTCTGCCCAGCGTCTCTCCGACTCGCCCACCTAGCCATTCATGGGGCAGTCCACTTCCCTCTCGAAACTCACGTTTAGATGCAGGGAAGGAACAGGGCACAGCTGCCAGGTAGATTAAGTCAGACTGGCCTCGCATCTTGCTCTCTGCTCTCAAAGCTACACCCCACACACACACAGCAGATCCACCAAAATCAAAACAAGATCTCGAGAGAAAGACGAATGTGTACGAATGCCAAGGACACTGACATAGGAAACGGTGCCCTCTTAGAACGCAAACTTACGGATGCCACAGACCGAAGTCAAGGTATGACTTACAAACCACTGAGACAAAAGGAAGAAAACAAGGCACTCATTCTCCCTATTCTTGCTTTTCTGCTCTCTTCATCTGGACATGATTAAGCAGCAAACGTCACTGCTTGCTAACATAAATGATACTCATAGAAATACAGGAACTGAAGAGCAAGAAACTAAACGAGGACAAGCACAGGCAAGGGCTTGCTCTTACCTCCGCCACAGTGAGAATGCCGTACTGGATGAACTTTCCCACTGTCTCATGGCAAACTTGGTAAAACGTCTGGCAGGGCTGAAAAGAGAAGTTACTCAGCTGTAAATGTCACTCTTCAGTATTTCATTTTTTAAAAACAAAAAGGAAAAAAAGCTGTGCAAGGGACCTGCTAAAAACAAGGAGACTTTAAAAGACTCATGGAGAAAGGAAACGTAAGTCTACTTTAATACAAAGTGTCTAGGCAGAGTGCTTTCATAATACACATTTTCCATGAATTCTCTTGAAGATCCCTTGTATTTATTCCCCTGGGCAAGCCCTAGGATTGCCGACATCCACCTTCTTGATAAGTACTCAGTCACAGGCACAGCCCAAGAGCAGACCTCTCTCCATGACTGCCCAGGGAGTGCTGGGGCTCCATTCTGTCCCCACGCAGAGCAAGCCCACTGAAGAGCTGTGTGTCAAGCCCCAACCACCTGTTCCTTTTTCTTTGTAAGACAATTCCTAGGGGCCAGAGCTGTGGTGCAGCGGGTTAACGCCCAGGCCTGAAGCGCCGGCATCCCATATGGGCGCTGGTTCTAGTTCCAGCTGCTCCACTTCCGATCTGGCTGTCTGCTATGGCCTGAGAAAGCAGTAGAGGATGGCCCAAGTCCTTGGGCCCCCGCACCCACATGGGAGACCTAGAAGAAGCTCCTGGCTCCTGGTTTCGGATAGGTGCAGCTCTGACCGTTGAGGCCAGTTGGGGTGTGAACCATCGGATGGAAGACCTCTCTCTCTCTTTTTCTTTCTCTCTCTCTCTCCTCTCTCTGTGTAACTCTTTCAAATAAATAAATAAATCTTTTTTTAAAAAAAAAGACAATTCCTAGGCAAAAGCGATCTTACAGTACTTACCATACAAAAAGTGGTGAATGAGAAGCACAACATTCAAATAACTCAAAAAAGACCCAGGGAAAGGATGAGGTCCACGTGAGGAGCCGTGTCAGCCCCCATCCGGCCCACCCAGGCAACCAAGGCTCATGCAGAACAGACTCTCCAACGGGACCACCAGCAAACCAGAATCAAGGAAGCCCCGGAGGAGGGCTAGACTCACACACATTCATAAACATCCCAAACACATTCACAAGGATGGGAAGAGAATATCAGAATCCACAGAAAATACCAATTCTACAGGGGAGGGGAAATCAATTACATAATGCATATGCCTCATTATAAATATCTAAAAGTCTGGGATGTAATATAAAGGCTCCCTAGCACTCCTGGGCTTTAGTCTCCTCATTTATAGATTAACAGGAGGCTGAAGTAGTGATTTTCCCATCAGTAGTTCCATCCTCCACAGGTTGGACTGTTGATTATTTACAAGCTACTGACCCAGTGCTTTCTGCACAGTGAAAGCTCTGTGACTCTGGCTCTGACCTCTGGGAACACTGGGCAATTGGTCCTGTCACACCTCATGGCTGCAGGTGGGACTCACTGGTACAGCGAGCCAGAAAGCAAAGCGAGGTAGGAAATGGCACGTGGCTTTGGTAGTCACAGAAACCTACAAAACTTTATGTTCAGTAGGAGTAGAACCTGAAGCTTCAGTAACAGACCAGTGATTCTTAGACAGATACATGAGCGGTTTCCATCTTCACTCAGGGGAGAGAACGCACACAGGGAAGAGCCTCCACTCACGAGAGAGATGCTGCCCTCATTGGAGAGCAGGTAGCACAGGCTGGCGGCCTTCCGCACCAGCTGCTCCTGGCTGACCAGGCCGGCAGGGACGCCCACAGGCCCTCCAGAGCCCCTCTTGTTCAGGACCGCGTAAAGACTGCAGGCTGCGGATGCAAGCAACAAAGAGTCACCAGCTATGGTCTCCAGGGAATGCTTCCTCTGGCTCAGATAACTCGTATTACCTGGTCGTTGATACACCAGAACCAGTGCTCTGTGGATGCTGGGGAAATTTCAGTAAAGCCCAACAGGATCCAATTCTCATGAGACCACGTGACCCAAACTCCCTCAAAGTTGCCAAGAATTTTAGTCCCTTCTGCCTCCTTCATCTGCATTCTCTTAACTACAAGATAATTGGTTCTCTTTACTGCCCTGCCTATGTTTCACCTCAACTAAGTTTTCAGCTCCCGCATAGCAAGGCATAGCAAGGCATAGCAAGGCACAACAAGGCATTGTCTCTCAGGAAGTGTAACACTAGGCAACAGTAACCCATTAACTATTCCTTGTAGATGTAACTAGTGACAAAGCAGATTGCATTTCCGTCAGAAAGCTAAAAATATAGCAATGTGTTCCATCCATGGAGGCACTACCATCCAAAGTGAAGTAGCCACCACTATGGGCTGCCACCCTTGTATTCTCCAGGGCCCGATGTACCTATGATGGCCTCCATGATAAAAACATGGAGGACGCCGTTGCTGTAGAAGTTGAGCTCAAAGACGGAGGGGATAGTTGTGCTGGGAGTGATAAAGAACTCATCGTTCCTGCTGGTGGGGGTGATGGCGACACAATTTCCCAGCAGCTGGATGGCATGCATGACGACGTCTTCGGAATTTCCTGAGAACCCCAGGTCAAAATCACGGGCCAGAACTTCCTCCTTCATCACAAAGAAGTCTTCCACCAACGTGGAGAGATCAATTCCCTGAAGAAGAGACACGAGTGATCTGCGACAGCAGAGCACCTATTTCCTCAAGGCCGAGAGGCCAGAATCCCAAGGATTTTCTTCTTGCCTTGGTTTCCTGCAGCTCGCTGTTGGCACTTACAGAAACAGGGCCTGAGCACTCATGCAGAACAAGCCAGAAAACATCTTACAAGGCTGGTCCTACCAGAATGTCAAAATATTCCACACTCCAAAGACCACTCAAGCCAGGACACATGACATGAGCATGGAAGACCAAAAGAGGGGAAAAGACAGCTCACAGCAAGAAGTGCTAGGTTTTAGCAAGATATTCCTGTATTTTAAATATTTATCTGACAAATATTTACTCGGTGCCTACAAATACTGGCACTATGTTTGGTGTTGAGAACATGACTATGCACCAGATATGGTGTCCCCCATCACATACATTAGACAAGTGGATTGTGGGAGGGTAGACAACGGGTTCTAAAACATACACCAATCACTTAGAAATGGGTTCCTCGTGGGGAACCTGGCGCTATACCAATCGTAGAGGACCTGCTTCTGGGTCAGGGTTTCGTATGTAGCAGAGCAGCTCCCTCACTGCGATCTATTGAAAGTCAGCCCTCGACACAAGGGTTAAAAAAAAAAAAAAAAAAAAAAGAAAGAAAGAAATGGGTTCCTATCACGACACATACCTCAAGTCAGAAATATACTTTATTTACATTAATCAAAGAATGTCTTATTACTATATTTATAAAGCAGTCGCATTTGTTTTTCATGCAGATTCTCTCCTCCATCAGACCTACAAGCTCCTCTGAGCAGGGTCCTTAGCTTATTTTGTGGTTTATCTCACAGTACTAATCAGGAGGGGCCAAACTGCTCCCTGAATAAGTCTTGAACAGCCAGCACTGAACTTCAGGGGACACTGTAGACGTACCTGCCTGTGTCGGTAGAGCAGCAGGCAGGCCACGATGTGGGTGGACATGATGGCACAGGACTTGCTAGCAGCTGCAAGGCAAACACACAGCTTTATTTGCATGTTCTCTTAATACAGCTCACACTTCTAAGCTAGTTACTTGAAACACAGTATAATAACTATAGAATTCCTTTGCCACAGTTCCCAAAACCTAGATTCACCAAAAGGCAGTGATAACATCACAGAGCTCCGGTCTAATGGAACCTCATCAGAGATCACGGTTCATTATGTCACAGTCTAAGACTGGTCCACCTTCACTCCGGGCTGAGATTAACAGAACGAACATCCAAGAGACACCTTCATTAAAAAACCAGCATCCAAAGAGGGAGGCTGTTCTGGGAATGTGCTCCAGGCTACCCATTTTCGTGTGTCTGAACTTGTTCCTGTCTGCAGCTGATACCTGCAACACTGCCTCACTCTTCTAGTAGCTACTCATCCCATTAAAATGAAGGTGTAAAAGTCAGAAAAAAGGCAGATCTGAAGTCAGCCAAGTCTGGGCTCAAATCCTAATCTCTACACTAATTAATTTCATGACTTGGGCAAATGACTTAAATTTCTGAGGTTTGGTTTCCTCATGGGTACAATGAAAACACCAGCCAGCTCAGTGAGCTGAGAGGGAAATGATGGCCTGGCACAAAGCTTCTAGGACTAGGTGCTCAATATATTTGCAGTTCCTCTTTCCAACCTGGCCCAGAGGTAAGGAAAGACGGGGAAAAACATATTTAAGAATGATGGTAGGGCATAATGCAACACTTTGAATTCACAGAAAATGATAATCGTAGAAATCAAGTATGAGCTCATCCATGGAATAATCGGAATTAAAGGTATCGTTTGTGACTTTACTGAGAGATGACAATGAATCCATGAAAACTGCACTCTTTTTTCTTTTTTTAACTTATTTGACAGGTAGAGTTATAGACAGTGAGAGAGAGACAGAGAGAAAGGTCTCCGTTCCGTTGGTTCACTCCCCAGATGACCACTACAGCCAATCCGAAGCTAGGAGCCACATGCTTCTTCCTGGTCTCCCATGCGGGTGCAGGGCCCAAGGACTTGGACCATCCTCCACTGCCCTCCCAGGCCACAGTACAGAGATGGACTGGAAGAGGAGCAATCGGGACTAGAACCTGGCACCCATATGGATGCCAGTGCTGCAGGCGGAGGATTAACCAAGTGAGCCACAGCACCGGCCCGAAAACTGCACTCTTAACTGAAGTTGTCTTCAGCGTACTAAAAAAAATCCAGGACTGTATTTATAACCATTAAAAGGAAATGTTATATTTAGTTTCTTAAAGCATTTGTGTTATAAGTGGAACACACTTATAAAACTGTATAAAATGTTTTTGGAGACCAGGGAGCAATGATGCTGGTTATTTAAGTACTTGCTACCTGTTTCATCTTTTGACAATCAGGAAGTATTATTTTTCACATCCAGATTTTAGGCCGGGGAGAGACACAAACAGATGTGATAGGAAAGAATCTTCCAGTCTAGAGGCAGGAGGGAGAGGGAGCAGCCAGAGCAGAAGCAGCAAGAAGAGGGAAGGAAGCCCACACCACAGCATGGCAGGAAGTGGGAAATCTGACCACGACCGGGGCCCAGGGGCCTGGAAGAGACCCCCATCCCCTGCAGCTGACCGCCAAGGGACCACGGTGCTGCCTCAGCATCTTACAGCAACCTCTCCCACAGGACACACGGCTGCGACTTGGAACTCAATGAAGGTTAGCCTTGCATTCAACCCCACTTGGCGCTGGGCCTCTCCCACTTGAGTCATTTGTGTACGACTACTTCACTAAGAACAGAAGCTCTTGGCGTGCAGAACCACTCATATCCAATCTGCAGTCCCAACAGCTAAAACAAAGCTTTACCCATAAGAGCCACTCAATATTTGCTGAATAAAAGCACTCCTGGCGTCAAAGGAGAAAGGAATATGCAACTGTAAATCTAGATATTGTAGCACAAATTAGCTCAAAACACATCTTCATTAGCAAAAGAGGCCATGAGGCATTTTGATAATAATAGTTTACAAAACACAAGAAACACAAGAATATTGGCACCTTCTAATGAGCAGAAACCAGGTAAGATATTTTATGAATATCCTCTCAAATCCTCACAATATCCCCTTCTGTCTAATATCCTAAGTATCACCACTGGGGAATATTGGTAATAGAACTGGGCGTGGAAAGCAACCTCAGCGGATTCCAAAAGCTGTGTGGGGTGGACTGCACCGCTCTGCCCACGAGCTGTGAGATCACAGGATGGGGTCCTCCACTCACTGAACAGAATGTGCTCGGCCAGATTTGCAATCAGCCTCCTGCGGAAGGACTCATCGGCGACGTTTCTGGACTCACTCACGGACCCATCGACACCTTCATCGGCAGCATCGTTGGGTCTGAAAAGGTTTTGGAAATTAGCCTTGAACAATTCCACTCTATTACACAGTAAATCATGTGGGATTAATCCACAAAGGTATGAGGTACTGCCAATTAGGAGATTTTAAATCTGAACAATAAATAAATTATTCCTATAGACTGTTCTCCTCCATAACATACTTTATTATGCTTGAAACACTCTCCTGGCCAAATTATGCTCTTTAGTTGTGAATAAATTAACTGTTGGTGTATCACTTCCAAAATCTACAGGCAGAAAGAATGCATAAAGGATGATGCCTCCTTTTATAGCACATCCAAAATGTCACCACTTTCATGGAGCCGGCATTGTGGCCCAGGAGGTGGGACCCATTGCCTATGACCCCAGCATCCCATATGTCAGTGCCAGTTCCCAGTCTGGCAGCTCTACCTCTGATCCAGCTTCATGCTAATGCAACTGTAAAAGCAGCATATGAGGCCCTAAGTGCTTGACCCCTGCCACCCCTGTGGGACGCCTAGATGGAGTTCTAGCAATCAGCCTGGGCCAGCCCTGGCCATTGCAGCCATCTAGGGAATGAACCACCAGATCGAAGACCTCTCTCTCTCATTCTCTCTCTCTCTCTCTCTCTGTATATGTGTGTCTTTCTCTCCCTTTTTCTTTCACTCTGCCTTTCAAATATATCTTTAAAAAAAAAAGTTAACATTTCCACACATTAAAAGAAAAGCTTCATATTGAACTTCTCTAGATGATGATTCAATTTGAATTATGGAAAATTCAAATAGCAAAACTCTTTTATGTTCCATTTATGTACAATTTGTATAACCTAAGCTACCACCAAAAATAATTCAACTCAAACACTCAGAAGCATAAATCAAATAAGAACTCCTACATGAGCCATAAAAATGATAAAGATTTCACATGTGAATAGTGAAAAGTTTCCAAACTCATACAAAAACAGATCATTTCAATATCCTTGATCAAATCAAGAGAAAAGTTACTCCCATGAGGAAGGGAATGAGAAGATGCATATTCTTCATAAAGTTAACCACGCTTTGGTGCAGTGAAACAATAATAAGATATTTGATAGCTTAGTTGGTATAAAAATTTCTGCAAATCTTACCTGGAAGGAAGTATAGCTGGTAGCAGGGCTTGTTCCAGAGAAAGTGGAGCCGTCACAGGTTTCAGACTTTGGCTTTCTAAATACTCCTGGAAAAACAATATATAACATGATCAGTACTCTCACTGTCTGTTGCTAAATATGACATTCAAGAACTGAACACATAAAGAATAGAATGATGCTTAAACAAAATTACTGAAGCCTCCATAACATACATTATTATGCTTAAAACACTCGCCCCGGTCTAGAGCCGTGTGTTGGTGGGAGACTCAGGGAGCCCCACTTTGGGCTCAGGCCTCTTTGGCAGGGCAGGAAACAGAGGCCCCAAGTCACACAAAGAGGTGGCGCTTGAGCCACCTGACTGCAGGCTGAGTTTGGGATGCAGCTGCATGCCTGCAAACACTCACCTTTAAGGAAAACGGCTGTGCAAAATCCACACGGACGTAGCCGTAGTTTTTCCGTAACATCCTAATGACACCTCTGGCTACACTCCAAAGGCTCTCGTTCTTCTTAGGTTTGCCCTAAATACCAACGTGAAAAAAATAACAGTGACAAACAAAGCTAACATACACAAACACTCTGCTATCCAAGAATAATTTTTTTCCAATTTTATTAATTTTGAGAGGCAGAGAGACAGAGACAGAGAGAGAGATCTCCCATCCACTGGTTTATTCCCAGTACCCACAGCAGTGGGGATTCAGCAAGGCAAAGCCAGGAGCTGGGAATTCAATCAGGTCTCCCACATGAAGACTAGGAACCCAAGGACTGGAAGACCTCATCTCTGTCTCCTAGGGTACCCATTAGCAGGAAACTGGAATCAAGAACCAAGTTGGGCCTGAAACCCAGACACACTGATATAGGATGTGTCCCAAGCACCATCTTACACCACCATGCCAATGGCCCACCCCCTAACTTTTTTTTAATGAAAACTGGGGGTTCATTGAGAAAAAGACAAGAGTGAATGAAAGGGGAAAAGAAGTGTTAGTAACTGAGGCTGTCAGGCAATGTCCAGTATTCAGAGATGCTAGGAAATGTAACGTCATTATGAGCGGTAATTCAGTCAAGATGCATGTGGCACTAGTGCATCAGTATAATGTTCACATAATTTTAAAAAATGCAACTGTAACTGGTGAACAGCCTGGAAAACTGTTCTGCAGTTCTCAGACAAAAACAAGATGTCAAATGGGTCCCTTATCTGAGATCTGATCATCAACATAAAGCAACTAATTCAACGCCAAATCCAAGCTCACAGTGGACTTTGCGTGAATTACCCATCCCAGAAACGTGACTGAGCACTGGTTATGCTACACATGCAGCATGATGACAGGCTACAGAATGGACACAAGGTCTCAGACATGACCTCATGAGACAGGATGGACTGGGTATACAAGACCAATCCTCCAACAGAAGAGAGTGCCAGCTGGCGCCGCGGCTCACTAGGCTAATCCTCCGCCTTGTGGCACCGGCACACCGGGTTCTAGTCCTGGTGGGATGCCGGATTCTGTCCCGGTTGCCCCTCTTCCAGGCCAGCTCTCTGCTGTGGCCAGGGAGTGCAGTGGAGGATGGCCCAAGTGCTTGGGCCCTGCACCCCATGGGAGACCAAGAGAAGCACCTGGCTCCTGGCTTCGGATCAGCGCAGTGCGCCGGCTGCAGCGCACTGGCTGCGGCAGCCATTGGAGGGTGAACCAACGGCAAAAGGAAGACTTTCTGTCTCTCTCACTGTCCACTCTGCCTGTCAAAAATAAATAAATAAATAAAAAATAAAAAAAAAAAAAGAGGAGAATGCCTGCAGAAAACAGCCCTCATCCATCACATCCATCACTTGGGTTTTAAAGGCTCTCGTTGTCAGAGCAGGTGTTTAGCCTAGTGGTTAAGGGACCTGCATCCCACATGGGAGTACCTGGGTTCAATTCCTGCTCTGGCTCCTGACTCCAGCTTCCTTTAATGCAGATACTGGGGACAACATTGATAGCTCAACTTAACTGGATTCCTGAGACCTGGATTGTGCTCCTGGCTCCCAGCTTCAGTTCTGGCCCTGCCTCAGCCATTGTAAGCATCTGGGGAGTAAACCAGAGGATGGGACCTCCATCTGTGTCTCTGTTTCTGTTTCTCTACCTTCCCGCATAACTATCTATACTCCTCAAATAATTTTTTTAAGTTTCCAATTGTTATGTATTCTTGAACTTGTGACACATTTTAACAGTAAGCTTCAAACAAGTATCTTGCCCAAGACTTCCTCTTAAATAAGAACAGAACTAAATTTCACTAGAAGTCTCATGCTGCTGGTAAGTGGTAAGTTGGTAAGACCATTTTGGTAAAGCGTTCGACAGTGTTTACTAAAGCTGAGCGCACATATACTTTGTGACTCGCTAGTTCCACTCCTAGGCACATACCAACAAAATGTGGTATGTGGCCATTAAGAGAGAAACACGTCCCACTGCTCATGGCCAAACTTGTTTTCAAACAGCATGAAAAACAGATTGAGACATACTCAAGCACTGGAATACTGTGCTGCTGCAGAGTAAGTGAACCACAACCACACATAACAACATGGGTGACAGCTCAAAAAAATCTCCTTGAGCAAAGGAAATCGGACACAGAGAGACCATACTGCACATATCCCATTTATAGAAAGTTCAAAAATTGGCAAAATGAGTCCAATAAGTGGCTCTCTATGAGGGACTGCTGATAGAAGCAGAGAGGTTTGCTAGGCTCCTAGGACTATTGCTTCATCTGGGTGCTGGTTACACAGGGACCATCACACCGTAACCACTCAAGCTCCATGCAAGAGATCTGCATGCTCCTGTTACTACTATACATCCATCCAAAGTTTACTGGAAAAAAAACACTGCCACTTTAAAAATTACTCTAGCGGCTGTAATGATATAACCCACCAGTTCTTCAGGTTTCACTCAAAATTTGCACAGAAATAATAAGCTCTGGGGAGAAAGACTCAAGGATAATCCCCACAATAGACACGGAAACTCAGGAGCAAGCGTTCCTTCATTCCCAGCCCCATGACCGAGGCTGGCATGGATTAATCCAATCACACCGCTCTCTCCAGGCACAGGGAAAACCAGCAGAGCACTGAGCACCTCACCGTGCCCACCGACCACATCCCATGCAGCGCTTTCAAACTAGACGCTACCAAAACCAGCAAGCCTTAGTGGATTCTAAAAGCAAATGCAAACTACAAAAGCTAAATTGAAACCTAAGGCTGGAAGAGAGAAGCGGACTTCCGCGTAGGCAGTGCCCTTACCAGTTGTTCCCCGTTGTAATGACCTTCAATGATGCGATCGTAGGAGATCCCCACAGGGATTATCAGGATATCTGGGATGGTATTGGTAGACAGAGTGTCAACCACAACTGACAGAAGTCCTGCCCGAGCACAGGATGTTTTTCCACTCCGGGAGCGTGTGCCTTCCAGAAAAATCTCCAGGAACTGCTGCTGGCGGAGTAGTTCTACTATATGCTGGGAGACAAGGAGAAAGTGAAATACGAATTTGAACCAGAAACAAGACTGTCCAAACTAAAATGAGCTCTGGGAAATTAAATCTTAAAACCCTGTTCACTATGGACAGAATATTTTCTCTTCACCCATAACTGCAAAGCATCTTGTCCTACACTATGTTTTGATAAAAAAAAAAAAAAAAAAAACCTCATGGGATCTGGCACTGTGGTGTGGCAGGTGAGGCCATGCCTGCAGTGCCAGCATCCCATGTGGACACTGGTTCAAGACCCGGCTGCTCCACTTCTGATCCAGCTCTCTGTTGTGGCCTGGGAAGGCAGTAGAAGATGGCCCAAGTCCTTAGGCTCCTGAACCCAAGCCAGGGACCTGGAGGAGGCTCCTGGCTTTGAACCAGTGCAGCTCCAGCAGTTGAGGCCAACTGGGGAGTAAACCAGCAGATGAAAGACCTCTCTTTCTCTCTCTATGTAACTCTGACTTTCAAATAAATCAATAAATCTTTCAAAAAAAAAAAAAAAAAAAACTCATGACTCATGAAACAGTCACTTAGAAATCTCAACTCCACTGAGTCTCCGTTTCCTTCCATTGTGACAACCAACACGATGGCCATGAGGTTGTAGGGACCATACGTACCCCGTGCAGCAGGGCTCTGTAAAGGATATCTTTCCGTCCGTCTGGTGTTTCATCTAGCCTCCGGCGTATGAAAAAACCCCCGAGCTTATGGATCAAAGTACTAGAAATTCAAGAATGCATGAATTATTCACAAAGAAAAATGTAAAAAGGATGCTCAAATTCCAAGGTACTCCAAAACATCTGTCATTCGAATACAAACCATATGTGTCATTTGAGATGCTGACAGTGAAAACACAGATATTTTTCCATTTTCCACACTATTGAACTATTTTACCCATTTACATTATTCATAAGCTTTTGGAAAATGGCTGCACATAAATAAGTTCTATTTCATCTCTGCCAAGTCAAAAGGAATTGGCATGATGTACTACCCCACAGGGATGACGATACAGATTCCAAAAGGATTAGGAGACACTTCTAGATTTTAAAACCCTGGAGTGTCAAGACACCAGCTCTTAGACCAGCTGAAGAGTGTCCCCAGCATGTGTACCACAAAATGAACATGCTACAAAAGCTCCTTGGAGGAAATCTTCCCAAAGAATTGCTTAGAGAAGGCCCCTGTGAAATAAGGATGATCCTGTCAAACTGAAACCAAGAATAACCATCTTTCCAGACCACAAACTCAAAATCTGCTTCATCCACCCAAACACAGCAATAAATTAATTCTTTTCACAACCCCATGTCTCTTTTTACAACACTGATGAATTTTTATTTGAGATTGAGATTTTCTAAGTCAACTTTAACAAACTCACAACCTCTTCCTATTCTTTTCAAATACAGGGATATTAACATAAAGCTTAATTTACAATTTTGGTTTCCTCTACAGTCAGTTTAAGGAAACCTCAGTAAGACATGCACAAAACTTAAGAGCACTCTGTCAGTAAAATGCTGCAGAATAAATTCACAGTGCATGAGAGGCACCATCCACAAAAATAGCACACCCTGAGAAGTGGAGAGTGTGTGGACCAGAAAGGAAGCTCCTGAACAGGCCAGGTACCTACAGCGGGCTGTGTCTGAAGGAAAGGAGCTATGCAATCACTGCACAGAGTTCACAGGAGAGAACCTGGATCACGGGAAGATGCTGGTATTTACTATGCACTTCCAAGAGATCCTAGCCGTGGGGAGAATGAGTAATGGGGTATTCTGATGACGAGGGGCCAGCTTCTCCAGAGCCTCTGCTCTTCACCCCAGAGCACTGCTCCTCACTTGAAGTCTACCAGCGACTTACTGATGAATCTGTAATTCAGCTTCCCAGGCTCCCTGAAGAGGTTTCTTAGGAAGAGGTGACTTGGAGAGTAAACAAAGATATTCTAACCCCTAGAAAGCACTTCTACCCTGTAGATTCATATCACATTGTAGTATCACGATACTCCATTAGATTCTGCGCTATTTGAAGGCAGGTATGATGTGTATTTTCCATTCTTATCTAAATCACAGTTGGATAAGTATCATTGACTATGGTGGCAGCATTGTGGCACAGCAGGTAAAGCCACCACCTGCAATGCTAGCATCCCATATGGGTGCTGGTTCGAGACCCAGCTGCTCCACTTCTGATCCAGTTCTCTGTATATGGCCTGGGAAAGCAGCAAGGACTGCCCAAGTGTTTGGGCCCCTGCACCCATGTGGGAGACCTGGAAGAAGCTCTGGGCTCCTGGCTTTGGCTTCGCTCAACCCTGGCTGTTGTGGCCATTTGGGAAGTGAACCAGCAGATGGAAGATCTCTCTCACTGTGTCTCTCCCTCTTGCTCTGTAACTATGCCTTCCAAATAAATAAATAAATCTTAAAGAAAAAAAAAATCACTGACTGCACAAATGGTTTCCCTGAAGCTGGCTGGCACACACTCTGAAATCCTACAGAACCCTGAGCCAAGAGATTTGCGAGGAGCTTCTTGGATTGTGAGGCTGGGGGCCAGTCTTTGCAAAGGTGATGAGCGCCACCCTGTGAGGCCTACCTGAATAACCTGCCAGCCCACTGCCCTCTCAATCTCTCTCCAGATTCATGCTGCTTATTGCCTCTCTATTTGAAGATCTGACCTTAAAGGTGACTTTTGCTTTTAAGTCTGAAATGTCAGTTTCCAAAGCCAACTCAACCTACTTCTCACCAACCCCTTGTTGGGGATCAGATCCACTACTTACCCTGTTTCCTATACGGTGAGCATCTGGGTGTCTTCCCTACACCTCTCCCCATCTTGTGAGCCTCACAAGACTAGCACTGCATCTTACAAGTTCAACTTATCAAACACATTTCAAATCTACAACCTCCTCTCCAATAGTATTACTATACTTTTAACTGAAGACCTATACTCTTGAGGAACAGTGATTTTTCTACTTACTACTTAGTGAATTCTTTATGTAATAGAGTATTAAGCTTGTGATTATAAAGAAAATTCCAAGTGTGTCATTGCAAAAATTAAAAGAAAAATAATAAAAGAAGCAAGAGGGAGGGTAGGATGGGAAGTATCACTATATTCTTAAAACTGTACTATGAAATACATGAGATTTGCTCCTTTTATATAAATTTTTGAAAGGAAAAAAAAAAGACCTCATTAGCCTTTTCCTGGACTTCTGTAACAGAATCAGAATTAATCCAGCATCTTCTGAAATGATCATTCATAATGGAAATCTGAACCTGTCATTTCTCAAGCACAGGGCAGACTAAACTCTTGGCTTAGCAAGTGCTTTGTTCTGCTGCTCCCCACCAATGTAGCAACCCCTGTGACCTCTGACCCTTCCCAATGCTCTCCACATTGTGACTGCCTAACTTCCCCCCACTTCCTAACCATACTGCGCTCCTGAAGCTGTGCCTTTGCCCTATTTCCTCTGAATGGAATGCGCTGCATTTTCCTGAAAACTGCTAAGAACCCTTCATGTTATAGCGTGGTTTTTACTTGCTTCTAGCTCTAGGAAAGGTGAGACGGTTACTCTGAATATCCTTTATACCACCACCACCACACCCCTCACCCTCATCATGCCTCCCTCCTGCCAAGCTTAGTAATTTGCTATCTTTCCTTTCCAAATGCCTTTTATCCACTTGATAGATACTCATCATGCCCATACAGTTCACAAACTCATAGTTTACCAAGAATTCCACATAAAATACATAGATAAGGATGATAGTCTTAATGCTCTTCTTACTTTCCAAATTGTATACAATAAACACTCATTGCTTTTATAACAAAAGAAAAAAAGGCTAACAGTAATAGCATGTATCAAAGGGTGTATATTAAAAAAACAAAAATTCAAAGCACAATCTTTCTCATACCTTAAATTTCAAAATAAGCTGATCTTACCTGAAGATTGGAATGTTGAGATTATTGCCCGAGGCAATGTATGGTGCTTTGATGTTATGGCAGAAGAGGATGAAAGTGAGCAGCAGATAGTCAATATGGGATCTATGGACCGGCAGAAATATAAGCGGCAAATTCGTCTAGCAAAGAGAAGAGCACCAAACTTAAAATTCCAGTGTAAAGTTCAATCACGCTTTGCAACTGTCTGTTTGGTTTGAATCACTCAGACTGCTAGCCCATCGGTTACTAACGCTTTAAAAAACACAGTATTATGAATTCATTTCAATGTAATACTTATCTACCTAAAGACAAGAACTCTAACAACAAAAGTGAGTGGAGGAAGGAGAAGGGTGACCGAGAGTTCAAGCCGATCCCATGCCTCCCCTGAGGGGCAGCCCTGACTGTGTGAGACTCTGGACTCAGCCTGGTCTGCTTTGGAATCCTGGTGACTTGGGACCATTTCTCCATCTGTCTGCACCTCTATTTCATTACCAATAAAGTGGAGATTGTTCTACTTGATTTTCAAGGTTGTTACAAGGTAACTTACACCAGGAATCCTGCCTGAGGCCTTCCTTATCTCACTCCTCCTCCCCAAGTACACACTGCAAAAGGGGGAGCCTCCCCAGCTGGCCGAAATGCACAACAGTGTGTGTACAAGAGAACATCTGCGGAAGAACTCTCAAAACCACGCTGCAGACGTGGGGGAACGGAAAGGCAGGTTCACAGAAATTCTTGCCTCAGTCGCAGCTTTCACCATCTCCAGCTGGCCCTTGTGAATCTGAATGTTCCAGAAGAAGCTGTTGAACAGTTTTAGCAGCACCCACCCAGTCAGTCTGGAAGGAAATAAAAACAAGAGAACAGTATGATACACATATAATGCAGGCTTATGTGTATATGTAAATACAAGTAGTTAACTTGTGTCTACTGAAGCTTCTGAGCTTAACCCAAGAGTACCTGTAGACGACTTCGTGTGTGTGTGTGTGTGTGTGCACACATGTATAGGTAAATGACTTGTGTGTGTACACGCATGGGCATATCTCAATTGTGGAATCACACAGCTAACCTTATATAGTGACTCATATATGCCACACACAGAAGTATCTACTTCTGATGGACTCACACTTCACTCAGGTAACACTTCATACGTCAGAAGTGAACGTCCAGGCAAACATCTAGGGAACAGAATGACCCTTCTGGTGCACACAGGCCAGTCCTTTCAAGACAGGGACACGTGAAACCTGACTCACAGCAGTCTAGGAGGACAAACGTTAGCAGGAAGCCAGTGGCTGCTACCAACCAGCAGAGCCTGAAGCACCTCAAAGCCTACCCCAGGGCTACTGCACATGGGTGCTGAATAATAACAGAAGGAAGATCGGAACTTAACATCGAGTACATCAACACAAGTGTGGAACAGAGGGCGTCGTGCTAGGAGAAGGCAGTCCAGTGAGTCGGTCCTGCTTGCTCAAGACAGGAAGGTGCTTGCCAACCATCTTGTGCCTCACTTTTAATACCTGATCATCCCGGGCGAGACAGTGGCAACCATTTCTTGAAGAATCTTTTTGGCCTTCTTTTTCACCTTATTGACGGCTTTTGATTGCTGCTGGGCAGAACCGTCAGGGTTTAATTCAGCAGCCACTTCTGCAATTGCTTCTTGTACTCTGATTTGAACACAGAAAGACAAAGGAACTGGCTTTACACTACATTTTGTATTCAGCATTTTCTAAACGGCACTGTAAGTCACAACACAAAATGTACGTTCTCTTTAATACGTGGTAACACGAGAGAATAAACTCAAGCTGGAAGCACTTTTTCTGGCTGTCCATGAAATATCCAGAGATGCGAACTGATTTGGGAGCATTCCTAAATCAATGGCTCTCTGAGGCATCTGGAAGGTAGACTGAAGAATTTGACCCAATTCACTGGGGGACAACTCCATGCATTTAAACTTTCTGGCTGTGATGGGAGAGTCACAAAGAGGAATTCCACAAAGGAAAAAAAGATTATTCCTTTAGTCATATAATTCAGAAGCATTCAAACATCCACTGCCAAAGTAATTTATGATTTCTCTTTCTAAAGACCTAAATTACTATTGATGTATATCACGACCCCATTAAAACTATATGCAAATCTCTCTGGAAAGGATCAAAGGGGGACATAAATATTTATCATGCTTTCATTTTTTCCCAAATCAATCCAGTAATTTAAAAAATGGTTCAAGATAAAAATAGCACAAAGCAATAAGCAGTGAGGAAAAATGCAAATTTTATTATGCTTTTGTTATCGTTCATTAACTTAGGAGAGAAACCTAAGTAGGGTTTAACCACTTTTAACACTGCAGTTAGCACTCAAAACTGGATGGAATGAAACATACTTGCAGATTTGACTAGAAAATAGAATACATAATAATCCAATAGAGCTTCAAGTTTTCTCCCACTAGTGCTACTAATTTTAGACTAATGAAGTCTGGCAAAACTCCACATGGTCCTCTAATTCACTAATATGAAAAGACTCATTCCATAGGACAGGGGTACACCCAAGTGTACTCCCTGAGTGATGTTTCCCACATTCTGGCCAGGAATCTTTTCACAAGGAATTGACGCTTTAATTGTTACATTTCCATTATCAACTATTCACTTGTTCTTTCAATAAACATTTCTTGAGTACCTACTATGCACCCCCTCCCAGCACTGTTCAAGCCTTAACAACTACCCACCTACAAAAAACCCTTGTGTATTCAAAGCAGCCTTTCAATTCGTCCTCATCTCCCTCTCCCCAATGAAGCAAATCTCTGAAGCGGGCCCCAGCAATGAGACAGAACAGAACAACTCCTGCTCAGGAGTATCTATTGCAGCATCCCATCTGGGCTAAAGTCAGTTGCTGTCCCCAGCAAGCAAGCGCCTCTGAGAGCAAGGTCAGAATCTTACCAAGATTGTTATGATGACTTGCTAGCACCAGAGTATGTACGGGGGCACTCAGTAACTATCTGACAGACAGCAAAGCCACATCCCTTGTGGCTATAAAATAGGAAGTGCAGTGTCTCCAACATTGGTATCACAGAAAACTGGAAATATGTGCATCTCTAAACCTTCCTTTCATGTGGGATTAGAAACCCATCCAATTGCTAATCCATAAAACAAGTCTGTGACTCCCACATGGCACTGTTCACCAAAACCATCTGTTCTGCCCTTCTGCAGTTTCCTTCAGAGCTTAACATTTAATGTTTGGGAATACAAACCCTTCTTGAAATAGCGTTCCCGAGACACCGCGGATTAACAGAGGGGATTACTGGCCCACCCCCACTCCTGCCACCCCCTCCTGCCTCTCCCCACCTTGGCAACCGTGCTCCCGCCTTACCTAGTACTGTTCAGCACATTCTCGCTCACGTTGGTGGCAAACATGCCGTTGTGGACATCTCGCTCTTGAACAAAAAGAACATAGGAAAGCCGTCTTGCCAGCCATCCTCGGTGCCTGCAACGTGAAGGTGAGTTAGCAGGGAAGAGAAAGGTCTGAAACCAGTGGCTTCATCTATGCAGTGGCTTCCTCCTGTGAAAACAAAGCCTGATGGCGTCTGCTCCCAAGACCCAGAGGATCTCCTACAGCAGCCAATTCTCTTTAGGAGTACAGGATGCTGGGCAGCCCACTTTAGTCAGTTTTTCTCCTGTTCTCAGCTACAACGGAAACTTGGAAACTTTGCTAAATAATAACCCTTCTACAGTAACAAAAGAACAAAAATGTCTTACTTTGTTAATGCCATTAAGAAGGCAACTATGTTAAATGTTGTATTATATGTAGGATATACATAACATACATGTATCATATATGTGTGTGTGAGCATGCATGCACACGGAGTCATCCCTTAGCATCTGAAGGGACTGATTCCAGAACTCCCACAGGCAACAAAATGTGGGGGTGCTCACGCCTCTTATGTAAACTGGTACAGTAGCAGCATGTAATCTACTGCACAGCCTCCTACACACTTTAATTGTCTCTGGATTACATGTAAGACCTCTTACAAGGTAAACTGACTTAATCGTTGTTGTAATATGCTTTTTAGGAAATAATAAAAATCAAAATTATACATTTTCAGTTCAGGTACAATTCTTTTTCCCAAAAATATTTGATCTACTGTTGGTCAAATCCATAGATGTGGAACCAAGGAACAAGGAGCACTAACTGTATACAGATAAGCTATGCAGCTTACAATCATAGCTATGGGCCATAAAAAGATAAATTTGAAAATATTCTTAGCTAATATTAAGCCAGCTCTTAGCTACTCCTTTATTATCACAGTACCTCTTTCAAGGCAATCACTGGCTTTCCAGTTGAATCCATAAGGATGCTCAGTTGAGAGAGTCAAGTAGAACAGGCCAATGAACTGAATATCTGGATTCTGGATTCATGAAGCCCCTTTGCTTAGGCTGTTTCTTTAAAATGTTTTATTTTATATTTTATTTTAATGCAAACCCACAGTCACCTTACCTAAGAGATAGGGCGTGGTCCCAGCAGTGACAGTGACGTGTGGTGTTTACATGGGGGGATGGGGAGACTGATGTTGTAACCAGAATGCCAAACCTTCCTTAGGTAACCACTTGACATCATTTCTAATGATTATATAATGCTTTGCTACTATTTCCTTTTAATGACAGAGACAGGGGAAGAGTTTAAGCATAAGTTCACTCACTCTGAAAGGATCCAGAAGGCCCTGCCCTGAGGAACGTAACTCGAGAAAGCACTGTGCACGAACCACTTGCTCCTCCATCTCTCCTTCCTGCCCCCTTTGCCTCAATCGCTTGAAAATGTGTCCCATTATGTTACAGGTTCCCCCTAAACTCTTCAGTGAATGTTTTCAGAGCTACTACTGTAATATACAAAGTCTACGCTCCCTATGAAACCCCTTTGCGGCTGACTAGAAGCATTGTACATGTCAATATAGCAAATGTTATCTTTCCTAATTGCTTCCTAGGGCAACAAGAGCAACTTTTGGCTTTACTCATAAAATGTCTAGTTATGTAAAGAATAAAAGGCTTTCTCTTTTCTTAGGATTTTAATCATGTCAACCATGAGTAAAAAAGACAATAACAATAAAAAAAAAAAAAAAAAAAAAAAAACCTCAATGAACCACACAGCCCCTCCCTGTTTTAAATTTAGAGAGAGAGGGAAAAGAATAGCCTGGCAGTAGGAAACAATACATCCCTTGACTTTGACTGCAGTTCTATTAAAAAAAAAAAAATGAAAACTTTAGTACATGCAGAATTATGCTTGTGTGTGACCTCATTATCCATTATGAATACTAACATCAGAAAGCCTTCAAATTTAGGTATGCAACTTCTTGGGTCAATTTTTCATACAATTGCACCCCGGTTACCTACCGCAGGCATCTACTTCTGGAACTGGGAGCCTGTCTGGCCACTGCTTCTCTTGCATCAATGACACTAACACAACCTGCCAACCCTCCTTCCTTAGCCATTGGCCTGGATGCCTATCAAACAAAGGCCCCTTACTCTCACTGCAATGCTTACTAGCCCATCCCCATATGCCTGGAACTTGTAAGAATTCTAAGAAAAGTATTAGACAAATAATAAGTCAAAGAAAGTTTCCTTAATAGCAGAAAATATCTACTAAAACCCTATAGATGGGGCAGATTTTAGGCACTTGGACATTTTTGAATAATAAAATAGCCATATCAGACTACAAGACATCCAAACCTATACTAGTCATCAAATATTTCTTACATTTGGCACCCTTTATATGCAAAACCATTATATGGATAAAGTACCATCCGTAACATCTGCACTATCACAGACTTAAGTCTAGCACTGGTGACAGTAAGAAGTTTCTGTCGTATCTGTACTGCTTCTAATCTTTAGATTAAAACTCTCATGTCAGACGCCCATGCTCTATTAACTCTCAAAAACCATAAAGAGATCCACCTTTAAGTGTATCAATTGGCTATCATGAATTTTTTTTTGACATTTATTAGAAGTGTAAGAAGTTTCTTTTTACCTTGTGTGAGTTTCATTGATATAAATAACATTCCGCAAACCCAAAGACGGGATACTGGGGTTGAAAAACTTTTCCTATACAAAACAAAATAAACGGAAACATAAATACACAACTGGATGGTGGCCAAGAGCTCAGATTAAGAATTCTTGATGACTCTGAAAATTCAAGCACGATGTAAAGACATAGCCCCAAAACTCTGTGTGATGAAGATCAGCTATGCCTTACTGAAAAGAACTTTCAGGTCACAAACTCCAAATTAATCCTTAAAACCAAAGGAAACCCTGTCTCGCTCTCCATGCCCCACAAGGCTATCACCAAATTAAAACTACAGGTAGCATGAAACACTGAGAGAGTTCCCAGAATACAGCAATACTGTGCTAAGTAAGCACCATGCAGCTATTGTTAGATCACTAAATCTCTCAATAATCCTCACACATAAGAATTGTGAGAAAATGGAGACTGGTGAGGGTTTAGGAGTCAGTCTCAGAATCTGCTCCAAAGAGCATGGTCTTTCTCTCCCTGTATAATGACTGCCCACTTAATGAGAAAATGTGCAGCCTCAAGCCACCCTCTTTGTAGGTAGCCTCGAAAGATAATCCAGAGAGCCGTGCTGAAAAGATCAAGTCTACAGCTTT
Organism: Oryctolagus cuniculus; assembly: GCF_051225735.1. Classification (NCBI taxonomy): domain Eukaryota; kingdom Metazoa; phylum Chordata; class Mammalia; order Lagomorpha; family Leporidae; genus Oryctolagus; species Oryctolagus cuniculus. Next base: position 17,942,690 of record NC_142881.1, on the reverse strand, counting down.
ACCAGTCTGGGCTGAAAGAGAAATGTTCCACAAATAAAGGACCAAAAAGCATTGCCTACCCTCAAAAAAGATGTAAAACATATAGAAGTGAAATCTTTTTTCAGAAAAGAAAAATAATATTTCAGCCAAATAAAAAAATCACTACCAACATATTTTCAAACAATTTTTTTTTAAAAGAACATGCCATGGGAGAAATTTAAGACCAAGTTCAGTTCCATCAGGTTCTGCATGTAGGCAAAATATCATTATGTGATATCATCTATCCCCACTCCAAACCATCACCACTACCAATAATTTCTTATACTCTCTTCCAACTTAAGAATACACTGTAACATTACATTTAAGATACTGTTTTGGCTTGATATTGTAGCTAAAGTATTGTTTTGAGATAAGAGACCAGATCAAAAAGGAAAAGCCACACAGCCTTCTGTTTACATCTTTATTTCTTTTGGCCTGTTCTGAGCTGGCCTACTCCCAGTCCAGAACTTTCCATATCTTTCAATTCCACCAAATTCTTGCAGTAAGGCACCTGTGGTTTCAAAGAAGCAATATTTATGACAAAGCACCTTTAAGCAGACCTGAACAGTTCGTGGAAATAGCTCGGGCTCCACACAAATCTATCTCGGGTTAGTAAATCACTTTATTTTAGACTCAGAATTCTACTTCCTGCCAAGACAACCCAAATAGAAAATTCACACAGCACAGTTACCTATTCACACAGGTTATAAGGAACCTCTATAAATGGCAGATCTCCTACATCCTAACAACTGGCTCACCCCTCACAGAGCTTAACATCAAGAAAAATATTTTAAAAAATGAATCAGCTGGGTTGGCACTGTGGCATAGCAGGTAGAGCTGCTGCCTGTGGTGCCAGCATCCTATCTGGGCACGAGTTCATGTCCCAACTGCTCCTCTTCCAATCCAGCTCTCTGTTATGGCCTAGGACAGCAGCAGAAGAGGGCCCAAGTCCTTGGGCCCCTGCACCCATGTGGGAGACCCGGAAGAATCTCCTGGCTCTTGGCTTCAGATCAGCTCAGTTTAGCTGTTGCAGCCATTTGGGGAGTGAACCAGCAGATGGAAGACCTCTCTCTGTCTCTCCCTCTCTCTGTAACTCTACCTCTCAAATAAATAAATCCATATAAAAAAAATGCATCAGCTATTTCAGGACACAGCCACATGAACCTATGTTTCTGTGCTAATGTGGCCCACGCCAGCTGCCCTAAGCAGCACCTCTCACCCAGTCGAGTCTTCTAAACCACTGCACTGGACAGTGGAAGACACTGCATAGCTTCGTTTTATATCAAAATACAAACAAACCTACCCACGTTCTTTCGTCAACTTTCCCCCTAACGTTTTAGTGACTTTTCTTCAATATCGCAGCAACAGACAACCCGGGAACAGAAATGTGACACAAGCTAAGAGCGAAGTCACAGCTTTAACTCTTCTTCCGTCCCACTGTCTTCCTCCCATCAGTCTAGGATTCGAACGTTAAGTGCCGATGTCCAGCATCTGGGGTGGGCATTGTGGTGCAGCAGATCAAGCTGCTGCTTGGAAGGCCTGCATTCCACAGTGGAGTGCCGGCTGCAGTCCCAGGGCCTCTGTTTCCAACTGCGCATTGCTGATAACGCATCTTGGAAGGCAGCAGAAGGTGACGCAAGTGCCTGGGTCCCTGTCACCCACACGGGAGACCCAGATGGCTTCCAGGCTCTTTGCCTTAGGCTGGTCCAGCCCTGACTGTTCTGGGCATTTGGGAAGTGAACCAGCAGATGAATGATCGATCTCTCTCTCTCTCTCTCTCTCTCTCTCTATCCTTCCTTCCTCTCTTCTGCTCTCTCTCCCTCCCTCTCAGGCTCTGCCTTTTAAGTAGACAAAAATAAATATTTTTTTAAATATGAGGGTTTACAGATATAAAACAATAAAATTCAACATCTAGAAGTTACATGAAGGTTCCCAGTAACTCTCTAGAAGAGAAACTGAAAATAAGATCTATTCTAAAAAAAATCACACTAAAACTACAAAAGAATCAGAATATTATCAAGTATTGATTATGAGACTAATATTTGTTGAATAAAACAACAGAAAGAAAAATCAAATCAACACTTTTACGGGGGATACTGGCTAAATTTATAAATGTGGGTCTCAGAAAATATGAACTCACACAAAGTGAGAACCCTGGGTCACATATTTCACCCTGGGCACTAAAGATCCCCACGCAGCACCATGCTTACCCAGCTCTGGGGGGTGCAGGAATAGCAACATCTTCCGACAAACGGCCTCTTGCGGCTCATCAGGCTTTCTTTCCATTTTAAGGTTGCAGATCTGAAGACGGTAGGTCTGAAACCATATTCACCCTAATAAATATTAAGCAAGAAAAACTGCCTAAGTGGCAAGAAAATGATACTTGTCCATTTGATCTCTACAAGGAAGACATTTCTATAGTGGAGAATTCTGCGGACGTGTTTGTCTTCGGTGGTACAACCACGTCTGTTTCACAGGGTGGGTTTTCCCTGGCCAGCCACCTCCACGATCAACACTCAGACACAAGCTTGGGACATAAACAAGAAGTCAATGCCTGAGAACAGCAATCACTAATAACAACCGCAGCACAAGCAAGGCGGAGTTCAAAGCCTAGTGAGTTGTGGAAGTCAAATGGGCTTCTACAGAGGAAGAATTTCCGAATCCTGGACCCCAAGGCTGACGGTTAACCTTTTCTCCTTTCAAGCCACTCCCACAACAGAACTACAAAGACCTTAGGTGGTAAGAAGTTGTCACGCTACAGCTAAAAATATTTAACTTTGTATGAAAACAAAGTACACTCATGTAACATTCCTGTATCTTTTCAAGAAATTTTAAAAGCTGGACTTTAAATTATATTATAGTTGTAGTGTTCAATTAGGGTCAAACCCGGATCTTCTGCTCTAACAATTTTTCTTCTGATTTTGATCGAAGTAGTTGTTCAAATCTCACAGAAATAACAATCTCAAAGTAAGCAAAGAAAAAATATTTACATAAAGCAGAGAGTGTTTGAGATAAGATTTAAAACATGTCATGTTCTGCTGAAATAAGGAAAACAAGACAAGCAAAGCCATGTCCTTTGTAATGGATCCACACTAGAGTTTTCTGTTTGAAGCTCACGTCCATTAGAAAATCTGTGCTTATTAAATACAACTATGGGAAGTACATGATGAGAGAAAGGAAAAAAGGAAATTCCGCCCAAAACAACAACGAGGGTTTCTTGTTTCCCATGCAAGAGTTCTGCTTTTTGACATAATCACTGCACTTACATTTTCCACCAGATTGCTTTTTTCCCAATTAATGCTAATACCAAAAAATTTTAAATATTGTGAGACTTCATAAACACACGCAACACTTGGGAGACTTCTTCCACAGCTGTCAACCTACATTACGCCCACTGCTGCCAACCTCTCCACCCCCGCCAGCAACACTGAAACGGACAGTCTCGGCTGAATTCTTTTAATTCTTATCTGACACTTACCCACTCCTCACTGGCGTGCTTGCATCGACCAAGGCTGTAGTCCGAGGAATTCGGAAGATAAGAAACATCTATTGTGCCAAGGGTCAGTGCAGATTCATCCATGTCACAAAGTGTAACTCCCAAATCATGTGCTATAAAAAATATATACATGTATCAGGCCGATGAAGAACCCAGACAGTAAATATCAGAACTCAAAATCCTGACTTCTCTATTATTTTGCTCTATAATAGGATAGCAATTGAACTAACTGTATACTTTACCATATTAAGTCATAATGTAAAAACAGGCTTTATGTGTTTAGATAAACTCAAACTGCCCTTATTCAAAAAATAAAAATGAGCATTTGTATCAGAAATCTCCCTGAATATATAAGGATATACTTGTATCCTTAGATCTCCTGAAAAAAAAAAATTCCTATGAAAAGTTATTTGCAAACGTGAGAGTTTGTTTCAGATAGGCAAAAAAGGCTTATTTCATTTTTGTTAATAACTGAATAGTTTGAAGGAGGATGAAGACATGTGTCTATTTAATTAAACATTTGTATGCCCACAAATGACAATTTTTTTAAGATACTGGGAATTTTCCCTCATACATATTTATGCAAGGCAAAATACCGAAAAGCGAATAGAGTACTTCTAAAGTTTCCCACTGAAACTGATTTAAGCTTGATTTTCTCATGATACCTTAAAAGAAACAATGTTTGCACTCTCAACTACAAAGACGGAAAAGAAAAACACATTATTACGCAACATGAGTTTTATCCACTTGCACCTTTTTCCAGGAGCCTTTCCTACTCTGAGGGAAGAGTGCACTCCCAGAATACACGGAAATTACCCTAAAATACAAACGCTTCTTAACAGAATCGCCATCCTCAAATTATTTTAGCTTTTGGCCCTTTCTCACTTGGCTTTCAAGGACTGCTTTCAAATCGGAGCGGCCGGGGGCAGGGCGCTCCTGTGGGGCTATCCTGATGTCTGCACAACCCCCGCAGGCGCCAGCCTCTGCCCGCTGACACGGGTCCTCCACCACGCAGCACCCGTAGCAATGGGACAGTAACCGAGGGCAGCGAAGAGCGAGGCGATGCACCTGGCGGGAAGGGCGTTCCTCCGAATTCTAAAGCAAAGATTCAGCACCCGGCTCTCCGCTCCGGGTGGAGGACGGCCATTCAACACGGGGAGCCGCTGCCGCCTGGGAAAGAGGAGACCAAAGGGAGACTCGCGCCAATAGGAAGTCCGCGCTGTGCTCCTCCTCCCTCCGCGCAGGGTTTACCCAAGGTCAAGGGGTGGGGGGAACCCCATCCCGCAGGCTCCACGTGGGCCGAGAGGAGCGGACCGCGAGCTCCGACAGGGGCAGAGGCAGGGGCCGCTCTGAAGTCTAAATCCTCCACCGTGTGAACTGTGCCTCGGCTTCCCCGTCTGGAAAATGGGCACACGACTGATCTCACCTCCTGGATGGGCGCGGGGACTGACCGAGGGGTACAAGGCGTCCAGCGCAGCGCGGAACACGCAGTGAGCGCCCAGTGCAACCCACGGCGGCCGCTGTCACCGGATTATCCCCAGCACCAGCTGCTCTGAGAGCCCCCGCGGCACGAACCGGCCGGCAGCGCCCTCGCCCCTTCGGGCGCTGGGGGCACTGCGTCCACAGGACACCCCCTCCTCCGCAGGGGAACCCATCCCGCCGCCTGGTCTCCCCGGAGAGAGAACAAGGCTGGCTCCCACGCCAGCACGAGCCCGGCCCATTTCTCAGGGGGAACCCCCGGGCTCGGGGGAGGGGGCCAGGGGGACACGGACAGCCCGGCAACTTGCAGGAGTCGCGCCAGGTCCGGGGACGAGGGGCGACGACGCACCTGCCCCGGCGCTCGCCTGTGCCGCCTCCCGCAGCCTGCAACAGCCCTCGCGTCTCCGCCCGGCAGCTCCGGCTTCGGGGGCAGCCGCTGCCAGCACTTCACGTCTCAGCCAGCGCCTGCTGCAGTGTCGCGCCCTGATGACGCCATGGGCGCGCTGGAGTGATGAGGCGGGGGCGGGGCCCTGCGCGGGACGCCGGCCGGGTGGCCTGCGTGTCGTGCGTGGGCCCGACAGCGGTGGGCGTGCACGCGCGTGGAGGAGGGTGCTGAGGTTGGTTTGTGCGTGCTGTCCACACGGAGGGCTGCGCTGCCTGGGCCGTGCGAGTGGGCGTCTGTGTGTGTGTGTGTGTGTGTGTAAGTCCGCACCGTGGGGATGTGGGTCCGGCCGGGCCGTGGTGCGCGTGCGTGGGCTGTCGGTAGATGTGTAGACGTGTGCTGTTTTACGGGCTTTGTAAGACCGCGTAGAAGGCACTCAGGACGGGAGAGGCGGGGCTTGCGGATGGTCCTGCTGTGTGATTTTTCAAAGACTGGCTGAGTGCGTTTTTTGTTTAAGGAGGAAAATGCACCCTATAAAGTGCAACTACGATTTATGAGAAAAAATAAAATTCTGTAAAAAGCCTGAAGGAGGCTGAGTCCAGATTAGCCCTTCACACCAAATAATACGGTGCGAGGAGGTTCTTTCACGATGCTTGTCAATAGCATGAATTTGCAATGTCTCTTCTAAACCCATCCCAAAATGTAAACATACTTTTCTTTTGAAACAACCAAAAATAATAGGAGTGGGTATTCATAAATGTCTAAGAAAATGCTCTCCTTTGAGTTCAAAGGTCCTGTGTTGATTCAACCTCACACATACTTTCCCAACAGGCACGCACACGGACGGATGGACTCGGGGACTATATGCTGACTAGAACCAAGTGAGCTCTGATCCCAAACACCCTGAAAACGTTTAGAGGCCCCTGCCAAAGATGGTCATCAAAAGCATTAGTGAATTAGAAGGAAAAGGATCATTAAGACATGATCCCTGCCCTTAAGTCCCTGGTTCCAGTCCTTGTCCCTTCTACACACAGTAACCCTAATCCCCTGAGACATTCATGCATGTCCACACAGCTCCTCAAAATCTGAACTCCCAAGTCTGGCACAGGAGATCCCCACCCAGTCTTGTTCAGGAGTGTCTGTCTGTCTCTCTCTCTCTCTCTCCCCCTTGGTCTGGACAGCTCACGGGCACTCACATCCCTAATTCTGTTCACGCCATCCTCTGTGAAATTCTATAATTCTATAGCTCCTTCCTAAACTAGTTCTACAACCTTTCCCAAAATGGCTCCAGCCCTGGATAATCACACTCTCCTGTGAAATCGTGACCGATCTATCAAGGTGCCACACTCAGAGTGTTTAATCAGCTCGTGTCCGTCTTCCACATGATTGCAAACTCATCCCATCAGGGGCTTGCTTCATCTGCTAAACACCACAATGCCTTGTTATAGTAAACAATAATATTTGCTGAAGGGAAGAAACAAGAAAAGCAAGAATCCTTTCTCCTGAATTTGCAATGTCTCTTTCTAAACCCATCCCAAAATGTAAACATACTTTTCTTTTGAAACAACCAAAAATAATAGGAGTGAGTATTCATAAATGTTTAAGAAAATGCTCTCCTTTGAGTTCAAAGGTCCTGTGTTGATTCAACCTCACACATACTTTCCCAACAGGCACACACACAGACGGATGGACTCCGGGACTATATGCTGACTAGAACCAAGTGAGCTCTGATCCCAAACACCCTGAAAACGTTTAGAGGCCCCTGCCAAAGATAAAGACAGAGAGGAGAAAACAGAGAAACCTCAGGATCTAAAGTCACTGCTGAAGTCACTGGAAGAAATGGAGTTAGGGACAGTGTCACAGGAAGCTTATGATGTGAGCCCGAGTGGGCAATCAGAGTGTCTTACGCTGAGTTCATTGGTAGGCAGGTCTTCTGTAACAGTCATTGTGTAAGGGTTACTGCACTTTTGGAGGAGGTGGATTACAATGGCAGATGTTTCAGGTTCCTCCATTGTTTTGGAAACAGATGACACCCTCAGCATGAGAATTACTAATTTATAGTAATCCAATCTAGCCCGCCAAGATGGGAGAGACAGAACTGAATTCACTCTCCTGCCCAAAAACAACTAAAAGCAAAATGCAAATAAACAGGCAAATATAAAAATGGCTTTCACGTATTGGACATGGGGGCCGGCACTGTGGCATAGCAGAAAAAGCCAGGAAGTCCATCCAGGACTCCCTTGTGGGTGGCAGGGACAAGCAGAGCAACGGAGACTAGAACCAGCATGCTAATAGGGGATGCCGGCGTTGGCGTCGCAAGCAGTGGCTTAACCTGGCCCTTCTGGGTCCCATCTTAAACTGGAATCGTTAGCACATTCATGTGAGAAAGCTAAGCAAAGCCAGAGAAAAAAAAACACATGTAAAGAGAAGTTCGAACAAGGGCTTGAGCTCGCACAGGCCAGGAAATTATTCCTATTTCAACAAGGCAGAGTGGAAGGCACTCAATGACATAGATGACCAAGGAGTAGTGCCTGATCCAGGCACCCAGACAGGAAACTTCCTACTTCATGACGAGAACAGTCTTGCCTCAGTGGTGGGGCAAAATTAGTCTTAGAGAAAATGCTACTGCATTTGCTAACAGATCTTATGAGCCAACCCCACAAGAATAAAAGTGTTTCCAAGAACAAAATAGCCCAAACAAAGCATAGAAATACTTACATCAAAAATGTCCAGCACTTAATGAGGTAAATGCACAATGTCTAAGATCTAATCAAAATTACCAGGCATGAGAAAAGAAGCAGGAGAAAATGACTCATAGAGAGGGGAAAACAAAAATCAATTGAAAGGGGCCAACATTGTGGCACACAAGGTTAGGCTGCCACTGGCAATGACAGCATCCCCTGTGAGTGTCAGTTCAAGACCTGGCTGCTCCACTTTTGATCCACCTCCCCAGTAAAGTGCCTGGGAAAGCAGCAGGAGATGTCTCAGGTACCTGGGCCCTTGACACACACACGCGGGACCCTTACAAAATTCCTGGCTTCTCCCTGGCCTAGCCCCAGCCCTTGCAGCCATCTGGGAAATGAACCAATGGATGGACGATCAATTGATCTCTCTCTCTCTCTCTCCAACTGCCTTTCAACTAAGTAAATCTTTTTAAGAAAATCTATTGACAAAATCCTAGAAATGACAAAGGTCATAGTAGAAAATGACATTAAGAAAGTAATCATAACTATATTCAATATGTCTAGAGAAGAAATTGAGCACGTTAAATAGGGATGTGGAAAATCTTCAGAAAAAATATCAGACCAAACAATGGATTATATGATCATTGAGTTTTCACTTGAGTACCTGCACACACACACACACTCACACACACACACACTCCTCTATAGGAACAGCAGATTCAACATTAACAAAAAATAGTCAAGAACCTTAACACGTTGTGATAGAAATTACCTAACATGAAATACTGAGTGGAAAAAGAAATCCTGCAAATCCAAATGAGCAGAGGACCGGGGAGCTCAGTAAACAGGTCATTGCAGTCCCTGACATGACAAGGAGAAACAGTGGCAGGAGAGGCTCAAGGAGGGCAGAAAACTAATTGTACAAATGCTGGATGGAAACTTCCAAATCTGATGACAACTATCAACTCCCAAATCCAAGAGCTCCAACAAACTCAGCAGAAGTGTGACAAAAACTATGCCAAAGAATATCACAATAAAACTGCCCGAAATCAGTAATGAAGGTAGAACCTTAAAAACAATTGGGATAAAACAGACATGACTGTACAGAGGGACAGAAATAGAAATGACAGTCAACTTCTCATCAGAGAGGAAGCAGCTTAAAGTAGTGAATGAAAATACTTTCAGAATTCGTTCTCTTAATCCTCATATGTATAATTGTAAAAAAAAAAAACCTTTTGCACCAAAATAAATTTTTAATTCAATTTTTCATGAATTTTTTAAAGTCCCCCTGTATTTCAGCATAAGATAAGATAAAGACATTCTGACACGTAAGTGCTGAAAGAATTCATCACCAGTAGACTTGCACTACAATAGATAGTTATTCTTCAGGCAAAAAGAAAATGCTACCAAATAGAAATCTGAAGCTACACAAAGACATTAAGGGCTTAAAAAACCATAAATATGAGTACAGTGGTAAATAATTATTTTCTTTTTTTAAAAAAGAAAAGCCTTTAGAAAGCAGCTTATGGCAAAATTAAGAACAATACTTGTAGAGATGAAGTGTATCACAACGGCACAGAGTCCCCAGGAAGGACAGACGCAAGGTAGAGGGGCAGGGACTTGCATCTAAGCCACACAATCCCCACACTCCTGCCAATAACTCACACCGCCTTCCTGGTAGTCCCTGTTCAGTAGGCTTCCTTCCAGGGTGATCCACATTCATTAACCGAAACTTACCTGACAAACTGCTGCAGACACACCTAAGTAAACTAGTAATTCTCTGCATGAATATTGTGAGAACATTGCTAACTGACCCTCCAAAATCCAACGACCAAAATGCCTATGATATGCCCGATATAAAAATATAACAGTTATTCTATCCAAAACTTTTAAAGGGAATAGTTTGTTATGCTTTATTCCTTGTGCACCCATGCTGTTCTTTTATCTCCTTTTCTCCAGGCTCCTTGTGTTTATCTATTCAGTTAATATTTGTAGAACATCTACTTCATGCCAAATACTCTGTTGTAGTTCCAGCTTTGGACACCATAGCACAATACTTCTTCCCTTAGAGCTTACAGTCGAGTATACTTACTCTACTTCTGCTTAATTGTGAATCAGCATCAAGTTCATTGGTGTGTAGCTTCTAGGATTCTCTTGGTTGATTCGCAGCAGGCACTGAGACCTACCTGTCTTAGTATCTATTTGCTCTCTCTTACTCTGTTCAGAGTGATCTCTTGCTTAGCTCCGAGACAAGAATGAATCAAGGTATCTAAGTCAATTATGATAATCATGTTCCTTAACATGGCACTGCCCCTGCAGCCAGGTCAGTCGCATGACCCAGTTCTGGGCAGTGTGACCTGAGAGAGAGGGAAACTGAAGATTTCTGGAGCATGGCTTTCCCAATCCAAGAGAATGGATACAGCCCCACCCCTCCCATTTTCAGTGTAAAGTGTCCCAAGCCAGCACTGCCAATCACAGACCTCTGGATTTTGTCAACTCTTTTCCTGTTGAAACCACTGTAATCCTGTCTTCTGTGACTCTCAGGCAAATGGATTCCTGATGCATATTTAATTTTGAGTGCAGATCTCACTGCTAGAATGACTCAAGCATATGACAAAGTAAATAAATGAGAGAGTTTGGAAATAGCCTCTGCCAGGGTATCATGCTGAGAGATGGCAGTGGAGTTGACTTCAGAGTCTGCTTTTTAGAAAGGACCTTAGACGAGAAGAGAATGGAGACTTTTCAACATTGGTGTGACCGTGGGGCTGAAAACAGCTTCGTCAGGAAATCAATCAGCACACTAAACTTCAAATAAGAGACACCAAAGGATGGTTGGAATACTAAGTATGGTGATGATGGAAACAATCTAGAACTGCCCCTCACACCTGAACTGCGAATTGTACTGCCCATCACACGTGTGTGGGTTTATGGAGTTCATAATTCACAGTTGAATTTGGAGCAGCAAATGATGAATAGCCCACCAGTTTCTAGAGAAAGCAGGGTTCTCTCCACACTGCCGCACCAAGAAGAGTTAGGTGGTTTCAATCTGTTGCTCCCCAGCTAAAATATTATGATTTTTTTTAGTTTTTTAAAATTAAATTATTTATTTGAAAGTCAGAGTTACATAGAGAGAGGAGAGAGAGACAGAGAGAGAGAGAGAGAGAGAGAGAGAGAGAGAGAGAGAGAAGGGGAGTTATCCATCCAATGGTTCACTCCCCAATTGGCCGCAGCGGCCAGAGCTGCACCGGTCCAAAGCCAGGCACCAGAAGCTTCCTCCGGGTCTCCCACACAGGTGCAGGGTCCCAAGGACTTGGACCTTCTTCCACTGCTTTACCAGGCCACAGCAGAGAGCTGGATCGGAAGTGGAGCAGCAGGGACTAGAATTGGCACCCATATGGGATGTCAGCGCTTCAGACCAGGGCATTAACCCATGACACCACAGTGCCGGCCCCTGTTTGCTCTTACATATAGAATTTTTTTGCCAAATTTTTTATTTATTTGTTTGTTTTGTTTTGTTTGTTTGCTTTTTCATTCACTGGTTCACTCTCCAAATGTGAACAACAGCTAGGGCCAGGCCAGGCTAGGAATCTAGAATTCCAGCTGCATTTCTTATGTGGGTGGCAGGAACCCAAGGACTTGAGCCATCACCATGCCTCCCAATGGGCACTGGGAGTAGGGGGGAGGGGTGGTGTTGTGGTGGCACAGCAAGTTAAGGCACAGCCTACCATACCAGCATCCCATATGACTGCCTGTTTGAATCCCAGCTGCTTCCCTTGTGACCCAGCTCCCCCCTAATGCACCTAGGAAAGTAGTGGAAGATTACCCAAGTACTTGGGCCCCTGCCACCCACATGGGAGACCCTGATGGAATTTCAGGCTCCTGGCTTTGGCCTAGCCCCAGGCTGTTGCAGTTGTTTGGAGAGTGAACCAGCGGATGAAAGATCTCTCTCTCTCTCTGTCTCTTGTGTCTCCCTCTCTCTCTGTAACCCTGCCTTTCAAATAAATAAAATAAATCTAAAGAAAAAAAAATAACAGAGCAGGGAATTGAACCCAAGCACTCCAATATGAGATGAAGGAAGTATACTAGGATTTCAGCCTGGGGAGGAGGGCAGAAACAAACAGAACGGAAAATGAAAAAATTTTTCCAAAGACCAAAGTCAGTTATAGTGAGACATAGTGTCTAAAGAAAGCAGGAAGCCCAGGTCCAAGTCAGACACCCACTGGGACTTGGGAGGTCCATGTGACAAAGACATTCAGGGCAATAGTCCCTCAGGACAGTCATTAACCATACCTGAGTCTGCACTCAGGCTTCTTGGAAGTCCATCGTGGAATCTCCTTGTGGATAGAGTGCATGACAAGGCTCAGCCCCCCAGGAAAGGGGCATGGCAGGAACTCGGATACTGGGCTTCAAGCCGCTGTGTCTCTGGGCTGGGCACCAGTTCTACAGGGCAACTGGGACTCAGAGAGAGTAACTAGCCGAGCAGGATAGTTAAGAAATTAGTTTGTATTTTTTTTAACAACTGTTGGCTTGTTCTCAAAGAATGGAAGGTATCTCCCAGCTCTCTCTAGGGTGTAGGCAGGTTCTGTGGTTTAAGTTCTCCAAGCCCTTGAGGGAGATGAGCAGTGGCAATTAGCAGCCTTTTTGTGATGGAAAGCCAAATGCCAGAAGCTGCATGGCTGGAGTTGGTAACCAAGTAGATAAAACCTAATGGGCATTTGCTTTTACCCTGCAGACCAGGTTATCTGAGAAGGGAGTTGGGGCCAGGATGGTCCAGGCAGGGAGAAGAGACAAGAGCTGAGGGGGATAAGTGTGAGGCGGCTCTGATGCAAGATGCTAGAGGTACAGGTCTTGGTGAAGGAGGGCCGAGTGTGACTAGTGAATGTACAGTCTTAGGATCCTCGGTGTGGGGCCCTGTGGCTGAGCAGACCACCAAGAAAATGGAGCTCCATGGACCTCGCAGAACCAGACCACAAGCAATGATGAAGGAGACCAGTCCAAACCAAACCCAGGCCTCCACTCACAACACAAACACTAGGCTGGGGGGTAAGGCGCAGAATCCCTGAAATGATCACCATCTGGCATCTGTGGAACCTTGAAATAAGCTTTGTAAAGACAGATTCGTTTGACATCTGTTCATTCCCTACACACTGACCGAGAGAGCCTGTCTACTGCTGGTATCTTGCTGAGTGTTGAAGATACACAGATGCCAATGTCACCCATAGACCCTACCATCTGGAATTAATAGTCTAAAGGGCTAGGGCAGGTGGGAGTGGGAATAGTAGGGGAAGCGATAATCAACAAATAGACAAAATAAGAAAAGTGCAATAAAAATCCAAACAGCATCTGTCACACAGAATAGCAGAGGTGATGGACGTTAGATGAGGGGGGTGATGGGGCCCTGGAAGGGAAGAGCAGCTACACGGAGATGGGGGTGTGCAGAGGACGTGACCATGATGGGAGTCTGGAGAAGACCTCTCCACCGAGAGGGGGCCAGGCACTCGGAAGCCTGGGGAGGACAGAGCAGAGCCCCAGTGTGGCCGGAGTGGAATCCAGGGAAAGGCCTGGATGGGCGAGGGTGGACCATCAGAGGGCCCTGGGAGAGCAGGGCCTTTTAGGCCACAGGGATAGGTTTGGGGCATTGAAATAAAGTTGTGACACAAAGTCCCTCATGAAGGTCATAGGGAATTCACATACCTTTTACCTTGTTAGCTAAAAGAAGGGTGACTCAAAATCAAAGCCCAGACCTCTGAACTTGATTAATTTGGAGACGAGCAGCAGGCAGTGTGTGACTCTGGAATCGTGGTGGATGCAGGAGCCTGCCTCGGGGGACAGGCTGGACATAGCATCTAGGCAAAGTACATCTTTTCAAGGTTTGCTTATTTGATAGGTAGAGTGACAGAGTCAGAAACAGAGACCAATCTTCCATCCTTTGCTTCACCCTCCAAATACCCACAACAGCTGAGGCTGGGCCAGGGACTCCATCTGGGTCTCTCATATGTGTGGCAGGGTCCCAAGGACTTGGCCCATCATCTGCTGCCTCCCAGGTGCATAAGCAGGAAGCTGGATTGGAAGTGCAGAGTAGCCAAGACTCAAACCCCTACTCTGATACAGGATGCGGGTGTCCCAAGTGGCTTAATCTGCTCTACCACAATGCTCATCCCAAGGTAGCGTCCATTTTGTAATCTGTCCTTTATTGAGCACTTACTATGTGCCAGGCACTGTTGTGAGTACTCTATAGGCATTGTCTCAAGCAGTTCTCTGTGGCACCTCTGGCACCAACAGGAAAACAGAACCCAGTTTAGTGGAACTTAACTATTGAGAGTGACTTAGAAAGGCCTGGGGGTTGCTGAAAGAATGAAAGAGCGTGGTGAGCAATCACACAGGTTGGCTGGGGTGGCAAAGCAAGGTGTTAACAGAGCCAGGAGCTGGAGCCACCTGGGGAACCACTGGGACAAAGAGAGGATGCCCGGGAGTGTGAGAAGCCCAAAGCTGTCACAACTGGGGAGTCCATCTGAGAAAGAGGGCAATACTTTGGTGTTGACTCCCTTTCTGCTCTCCTGGCACCTGCCAGCACCACCTGGTGTTAGAATCAAGCTGCAAGGGAGCCTGGGAAATGAGTTTGCAGAGGAGTCCCCTCAGGGACACAGCAGAGCTGGGAAGAATGGGGAATGGGTCTCAAGGCACAGAGGCAAAAGAGGGGCCCCATGGGATAGGAAGCATCGTTGTCCCATTTTTCAGACAAGGAAGCTGAGGCACAAGGAAATGTCAAGTGAAACTGCCAAGGAGCAGAACTCCAATTTGTATTCTGATCTATCTGATTCTAGACCCCGAGCCTGGAACTAAGATATTAATTAGCCAGCCTAGGTAGGAGCCTGGTAACCAGGGCTGGGGTACCACCTCTTGGGCTTGGGGGGAAAATCACATGTTAGGGATAAGGCTACTCTGCGGCAGAGCTGAGGGAGCTGATGCTCAGAGCGGGTTGCTTCTAAGCCGGGCTGCTAGTTGGGACATCAGAGGACTGACCCCAAGTCCTTCTGCCCCAGTGTCTGAGAGCTCTGCGAAGGCCACGCAGCCAGCCTGGTTTCCTGGCCTGAGTCTGCTCCTCCCTGGCTGGGTGGGCAAGCTCTGTAACCTCACCAAGCCCCAGTTTCCTCATTTTGAAAATGGGTTTATTGCCAGCACTGGGGCGCCTGTGATGCCCATATGCCATTTTAGGGTACCAGTTCAACTCCTGGCTGCTCTGCTTCCAATCCAGCTCCCTGCTAATGTACCTGGGAAATCAGTAGAAGATGGGCCAATCCTGGAGACCCTGCCAACCATGTGAGAGACCCGGATGGAGTTCTAGACTCATGGCTCATGGCTTCAGCCTGGTCCAGCCCTGGCTGGTGTGGCCATGTGGGGTGTGAACCAGCCTCAGTCTCTCTCTCTCTCTCTCTTTCTCTCTCCCTCTCTCCCTCTCTTTTTCTATCACTTCATCTTTCAAATAAATCAATCTTTAAAAAATAGGTTTACTAATGTCCATTTACATTTTGATTTATTTTGAAATAAAATTCAATCGTGTATATAAGATAGCACAGAGCCTGGAACATGGTAAGATGTCCTAAATTGTAGCTATCATTATCATTGGTGTAAGGATTTTCTGTGGAAGTGGCTGAAGTTGTTTGGCAGCCCTCATCTCGGGCCTGGGCCACCAAGATCTTGTGCTTGGAAAACATACATCTTGCAGAAATGATAGTTTGCAAATAAAAATGGGAACCCTGTTCCTCTGAGATTGAACCCTGGCAAAGAATCTTCTCCAAAACCTCTCAGACTCGTCTGAACCCTTCGGGTTACTTTGTCCTGGAAAGAGTGTCTATCAGTCAGGAGGGGCTAGGTTATGGTTCAGCAGCAAATGTCTCCCAGTTTTAAGACAGCAAAGCTTCTTTCTTATCTGTGCTCCATATAAAGGGCAGGTCGGTCAAGGGGCTCTGCTCTAATGGCCACGGGAGGCCGGGCATCATAGTGACACACACATCAGTGATTGCAGAGGCTAGGCAAGAGACGGTAGTGAGCTACTCGCTCACTCTGAATCCCACATGGCTTCTGTACACATTCCATAGCTAACGTAAGTCATGTGAAGCAAGTAGATAAAGACGTGCACTCCTACCCCAAGTCTGAAACCAGAGAATTAAACATTTGTGAACAACGAACTAACCTCAGTGACGCTTCTGTTTGACCTGAGATAAGGCAAACATCCTAGGAATGGAAGGAAGTGGTTAAGGAAGTTCTAAATAAGACAAAACACCTGAAAGGACATCATGAAAGGCCATCTTTGCTGTGCCGAGAGTTGCAGCTCTGAAGACAGCTTGTCTTTTTAGGAAAAGCCTTTGTTTCTAAATATTGCTGAAGACCACTTTCCTGGTTCTTGGAAGATATCATCAAGGTTTATGGAGCTGAGATGGTAGCAGGAATGATGTGTGAGAACGACGTGTCTTGTCTTGTGCAAAAGGAATCCTAGCGTGGTCTAGATGTGCATGCCCGGACTCACCCAGAACTTTCCAAATGTTGTATAACCTGATGTCAGATGACTGGGTACCGATGGCCTGTTGAGCAAGGTAAGCCTCGGGTGAAGGAGCAAGGTCTGTCCTCAGCTTTCACAACGCCAAGCTCAGCTGTATTTCTACCTGCCTAGATGGCTTTTACTGGCACACCTTGCTGGCTCCAGTACCTCCTCTGTTTTCATTCCATACTCCTTCCTTAGCATACCAGGAATGTAGGAATCGTTCTTAATGCCTTCCCACGTTCGACGCAGGACTAACTCCTAGCAATTATGCCTCCTAACTAGTTTTAAACCCATCACTCTCTTAACTCCCTGCCTACCTGCACCATCCTGATCCAAAACACCACCATCTCCCCTGGGAACGCTCCCAGTTTATTCCTGGGCTCCTCATCCTACTTCTGCCACCCACTACCCTTCTGTTTTTTGTTTGTTTGTTTGTTTGTTTGTTTGTTTTTTGACAGGCAGAGTGGACAGTGAGAGAGAGAGAGAGAGAAAGGTCTTCCTTTACCGTTGGTTCACCCTCCAAGGGCCGCCGCAGCCGGCACGCTGAGGCCGGATCACCACGCTGATCTGATGGCAGGAGCCAGGTGCTTCTCCTGGTCTCCCATAGGGTGCAGGGCCCAAGCACCTGGGCCATCCTCCACTGCACTCCCGGGCCACAGCAGAGAGCTGACCTGGAAGAGGGGCAACCGGGACAGAATCCGGCGCCCTGACCGGGACGAGAACCCGGTGTGCTGGCGCCGCAAGGCGGAGGATTAGCCTAGTGAGTCGTGGTGCCGGCACCCCACTACCCTTCTGAACGCCAATCCCATATCAGCCCAAGGGAACATTTGAAAGTGCAACACTGACCATATCAAATACCCTCGATGTCCTGCTCAACCGCACTCCAGCTGATTATAAACTTCTCCATTATTCCTCAAAAGTTTTAGAACAAAAACTAGTCTTCAATGTGCCGTAAAAGCCTAGTACATCCACTCTTGCTGATTGTATCAGCCTCATCTCCTCTCCCTTACTGCAGCCACCCTGGTTTACTTTCAGTTCCTCGACAAAGATAGGCTTAGCCCTTCACTGGTACGAGCTGCTTCCTCCGACTGATGGGGTCTCCCCCACGACCCTGCTTCTCTCCAATGCACACTTCATATGCAGCTCAAATCTCACCTCCTCATGCAAACATTTAAGTCAAGTCCCTTGGCATATACCGCTTTCCTATGAGACTTAGCAGAATTATAACTCAATCCTTCATCAAAGGTGCTTAGTATCTGCTTCATTCTTGACCTCTCCCATTTCTTTCCCCTGCACTCACAGATCCCATAGTACTTTGCACAAAACAGTTGCTCAGTACCTATTTGTTGAGTGTCTAAATACA
This sequence comes from Oryctolagus cuniculus, assembly GCF_051225735.1. Taxonomy (NCBI): domain Eukaryota; kingdom Metazoa; phylum Chordata; class Mammalia; order Lagomorpha; family Leporidae; genus Oryctolagus; species Oryctolagus cuniculus. Next base: position 17,924,726 of record NC_142881.1, on the reverse strand, counting down.
AGGCAAGATTAAATATTTAATAAAGGAGAGCAGGAAAGGCTACTACAACTGTCAACAAGACAAGGACAGCCCTTGGACTGGAGATATTCAAGAAGAAATATGTGTGCCACAGTGTAGGGGCTCACCCCAGGGCTTCATGGGTCTTGGGCAAGAAGCCGATTTCCCATCTCACCCCAGCCCACTTCACTCTCTGGGTGATGTGGAGAAGAGAGGCTCAGGGTTCTAGCAGTGATCAGCAACACAGGCGGCTGGGGACAGGGGGTGAGGGTGGGGAGGCAGGTGTGCCCCACAGGACAGAGTGACACAAAGAAAGGCACAGTGGGGCTAGTAGGGAACCACACATATGCCCAATGCCCGTGAAGGAAGGATTTGAAAAGGCTATAAGGGGAGACCTGGCCGTGGCTGGAGATGGATTTATCATCATCTCTCCTCCCTAGGAATCAGTCTTTGCCCAAAAGGGAAGAATTTTCAAAGAGAGAAGAAGCAGAACTACTTTTTATTTGGATAATTATTTTCCTAATTAGTTCAAAGTAAGCTAGAACCTCACTCATTAAGTCTAATTGGGAGGAAGATCAATCGAAGTTCAACTAAGGCTCATTTTTAGAATACTTCCAAAGAAACTCAATGTTATTACTTTCAAGGACATAAAACAGCTCAAAGATTTTCTTTTGGGAAATTTATTCTCGCAGGTATTCTAAACATACTTTGTAACTGGCTTTAGATTTTGATCTACAGATTTCCCAAAAGAAAAGTTTTCCAAAGTAAAGGATTTTAACAACCCAGTTTCCAATTATCTAAATTGCCTAATAGAAAGCAAGCCCTGCATCAGTATTACACAGTTGACTATTTTTTTTTTCCTAGCTGGCAGTCATCATATTACTCAATAAAATATTTGAAGTTTAGTACAGAGATGATCTCCAACATAAAAAGAAGCTGCTAGAAAATAACTTTCCATAATCCAGAATCCCAGGTACAGTTTTCTCTTCCAGCTCATTTTGTTAGATTACTGGTCAGAGGATCGTGAAAGCCGACACTTCACTCACTCAAGGTGAATTATGTCTTGCCTCAACCCCATTATATGTCCAATTCTGCTTATGAGATGGCAAAACATTTTCCCTCCTTCTCAATAATATAGTTTTTCCTTCAAAGGTTCTCAGTTCCAATCCAGTGCTCCTAAATCACTTTATAAATCACTGGAGACATATGTAAATTAAGCATGCATTCTTGAATTGTCAAATTCCAAGTAACCACTGGACATAATGAAGAAGCTAAATAAATCTTGATTTCAATAGTGTTCATATTTCTCTATTTTATTTATAAATGATATTCTTGGAGGATAGTCATCTAAACTTCTAGGTCACCTGGTCATTAACTGTTGAATTAATACAATCTAGGTAAAGAGGGAATTATAGCTAAAGCCTCATCAATTTATCAAATATTGGGATGAAAGCAATTTTACCCTCCCAGAGATAAAGTTTAATTAACTTTAAGCTCTTTACAGTTGTGGCATACCTTATGTACATATGTGATTTTTTTTAGTAGTGATAATAATTATAAAAATAGAATTACCTGCTTGGTTAGAAATCCTATTTTATAAACCGCAGTGACTTTTTTTTTTTTTTTTTTTTTTTTTTTTTTTTTTGCCAAATTCTAAGCAGAGCAATCAACTGGTTCTCCTCTCCATGTGATCTGGTGAGATTCTCATCCACAAACCAGAGGTGGCATGTATAGGAAGCCTGTTATTAATTAGGAATGTGCTCTCAAGATTACAACATGACCACCATCAGACAGGTCCCAAATGGCAATTATTCTGAACCATTAATTACAACTCAATAATCTGTATTACCCACTATTATGAAGGGTCTTGGAATGTTGAATTCAAACTCAATGTGTGGTTCTTATACCTCTGCTTCTCTTTTTCCCTTACCTATAAAACACGGCCAGTAATAGTCCCTATGTTAAAGTGTTGTCAGGATTAGAAGCTAAAATATGTAAGGCCCGAGATAGTGCCTGGAACACAGTGAGTATGAAAGAATGCCTACACTTATCCTAAGAGTGCCTAGGAAACTGGCCAGTCCTGTAAAATGCAGACTCACTTGATCTGAATGTTGCTCCACTTGCCTTTGCAGATCAAAATTGATAAATGGGGCTGGCGCCGCAGCTCACTAGGCTAATCCTCCGCCTTGCGGCGCCGGCACACCAGGTTCTAGTCCTGGTCTGGGCGCCGGATTCTGTCCCGGTTGCCCCTCTTCCAGGCCAGCTCTCTGCTGTGGCCAGGGAGTGCAGTGGAGGATGGCCCAAGTCCTTGGGCCCTGCACCCCATGGGAGACCAGGAGAAGCACCTGGCTCCTGCCTTCAGATCAGCGTGGTGCGCCGGCTGCAGCGCCCCGGCCGCGGCAGCCATTGGAGGGTGAACCAACGGCAAAGGAAGACCTTTCTCTCTGTCTCTCTCTCTCACTGTCCACTCTGCCTGTCAAAAAAATTAAAAAAAAATGAATAAATGGGGTCTTGTAGAATCACAGGCTCCCCACCTCTGGGAATTTCACCACATTTTCCTTTTTCAGTTGCAAACATGCACAGAGATTTCCTTTGATAACAGTACTGTTGATTAGGTCAGTGAAGTCTTGAAAGCAGGAGTATTTAACTTTTGGGCATCAAGAAAGACTTTGAGAATCTGATTCAACTCCATACTCTTTCCCCAGAAAAACAACAAAGTTTGCTCTGCATTGTCATGGGTCCATAACTCTCCCCCAAGGTCATTCAAGGACCTCAGATTGAGAATCAGTATTTGAGAACTGGTATGGCTCCTGGCCCCTGCTTGGCCCAGCCCTGGCCGTTGCAGCCATCTAGGGAGTGAACCAGTGGATGGAAGATCTCTCTCTGTCTCTCCTTCTCTTTCTGTAACTCTGCCTTTCAAATTATATTTTTTTTTATTTATTTATTTTTTTTTTTGACAGGCAGGAGTGGACAGTGAGAGAGAGAGACAGAGAGAAAGGTCTTCTTTTGCCGTTGGTTCACCCTCCAATGGCCGCCACAGGCGCGCTGCAGCCGGCACACCGCGCTGATCCGAAGCCAGGAGCCAGGAGCCAGGTGCTTTTCCTGGTCTCCCATGGGGTGCAGGGCCCAAGCACCTGGGCCATCCGCCACTGCACTCCCTGGCCACAGCAGAGAGCTGGCCTGGAAGAGGGGCAACCGGGACAGAATCCGGCGCCCCGACCGGGACTAGAACCCGGTGTGCCGGCGCCGCTAGGCGGAGGATTAGCCTAGTGAGCCGCAGCGCCGGCCTGCCTTTCAAATTAAATAGATAAATATTTTAAAAAAGAAAGATGCCGGGGCCAGTGCTGTGGCATGGCAGGTGGAGCCATCGCCTTCAGTGTCAGCACCCTATATGGGCGCCGGTTCAAGTTCCAGCTGTTCCACTTCTGATCCAGCTCTCTGCTATGGACTAGGAAAGTGGTGGAGGATGGCCCAAGTCCTTGGGTCCCTGCAACCACATGGGAGAACCAGAGAAAGCTCCTGGCTCCTGGCTCCTGGCTCCTGGCTTCAGATAGGGCCAGCTCCGGCCACTGTGGCCATTTAGGGAATGAATTGGTGGGTGTAAAACCTCTGTCTCTTTCTCTCTCTCTCTGCCTCTGCCTCTCTGTAATTCCATCTTTCAAATAAATAAATAAATAAATATCTTAAAAAAAAGAAAGATGTAAAAAAAAAAAAGAATCCATATTTGAAATATAGCTGTAATGGAAAAAGGTCTGAAGAATTCTCCAAAAAATTAAAAATAAAACAACAATATGACCCAACAACCCTACTACTGGGTGTATATCCAAAGAAATGAAATTAATATGAGTAAGAGACATCTGTACTCCTATGTTTTTGTAGCACTATTCACAATAACCAAGACATGGACTCAACCCATGAGCCCATCCATGGCTGAAGGGAGAAAGAAAAAGCAGTACATACACACAAATGGAATGCTATTTAGCCAAACAGAAGGATGAAATCCTGTCTTTTGCAACAGCATAAGTGAATCTGGAGGACATTATGCTAAGTGAAATAAGCCAGGTGCAGAAAGACAAACATTGCATCATCTCACAAATGGAATTTAGAACTCTGCAACTCAGAGAAGTAGAGAGTAGAGTGGTGGTTATGATGGGATGGGGAGGGGGCAGCTATAGGAGCAGATGCTGATCAAAAGGCACAAACTTTCAGTTGGATGAGGCAATAAAATCTGGAATTCCATCATACAGCATTTGACTATAATTAAGAATAATGGATGTACACTTAAAAATTGCTAGGACAGTACTTACCACATGCACAAAAAAGTGAAGCATGTGAGGTGGATGTGTTAAGTAGCTTGATTAAATTGTATCATAATGTATACATGCATCAAAGCATCCCACTATATGCCATAAATATAAACAAAATTTTTGTCAATTAAAAAAAACAGTGTTTGAAAACATGGCTTGGAAGACAGCCATGTTTGGATCTTGCACTTTTAACAAGGGGTAAAGCAAGACAAGATAGAAACACAAACACACTGGGAGGGAAGTATTAACTACTATTAGTGACCTAAGGACTTTCAGCAAAGGGATCTGAGGATGCCGAAGACAACGAGTGGGGAGAGTGAAGAGAACAAGAGAAGTCATTGAAAATGGATGAAAGTAAACCAAAGGTGTACTTTTCCCTCTAAGTGAGCTGGGTGTACAGCGTGGCTTTGCGACTTTGATGTGCTTTGTGACAAGCACTAGCACCTCTGGAGACAGCTGCGTCTAAGACTTGCTTTTAAGCCTCAAACAAGTAAAATATTATCACCAAGGCTCTTCACGCCTGTTCAATGATTCAGACATAAAAGAAATGCTAATTATGGGAACTGAGCTGTGAATTCTGAATGACCCTAGGGACACAGTGCTTATCTGGTGGTCTTATGTTGCTGGAAATTTATTAGAGGGTTTTAAGATTACATTAACTGATTTTTACCTTAAGTGCTCTACCTGGAGAAGCATTCAAAGCCCCTGATAAGGAACCATTTCAAAGAGGTAATGGCATTGGCCAGAAGATCTGTCAGGTGAGTCAGAGGCATTGTGAGGAGAAAAGCCCACATGAGGCGGCTGGGTCCAGCTGGGCAGTCTGATGGGTTCACCGTGACCAAGAGTTGCTACCTTAACCAGAGCTCACAAGGGCCCTCACTCATTTCTGTTTCTAACAGCGGCCAATGCCAGAGACTGATGAGGAGAAGTAATAATACTATATGAAAGATCACAAAAGGAAGCCAGCCAACCATTTTCCAGAGTCTACAAGCATTGACATGCTTTTACCTTGCCTACCTCTGCTCTCTGGTCCTCAACCATTCTCCCTCCCTCCCTCTGCCCCAGTCCCCAAGACCATCTCACTGTTCCTGGACCATCCCAAGCTCATCCCTGGCTCAATGCCTCTGTGTTTGCGGTCTCTTTGCCAGGAACATTCCTTCTCTAGATGTTAGCTTGGGTGATTCATTCCTATTTTTAGCTCTTAGTTCAGTTAGCAACTTTCTGTCCCCTGCCTTGTCATTTTCCTCTGTATCACTCTATTTTGTTTTATTTATAGTATGTATCACTCTCTGCCAATAACCTGTCAATTCGGTTTCCTGATCATTGTCTATCTTGCCCATTAGAATGTAAACTCCATGACAATGGGGACTTTCTGCTGTCCCCCAACCCCCAGGCCTAGCACAGAGAAGTCACCAGATGTACACCTGCTGGAGAAAAGAATGGATGATCATCATTACAGGTCCCACTGAGCATTTACCCTGTGCCAGGCCCAGGGCTGTATATTTTTTTTTACAAATTCTCACTGAATTTCCACAGTACCCTTACAAGGTGGGTGTCTATCTATTATTCTTGAGGTAATACAATGTTCCCAGTGTCACGGCTAATGGGAAGCCAAACTTGATTTGACCTCAGACATGTTTGACTCCAACCCTCATACTCTAAGCCAGGAATCAGCCTTTTTGTTTTCCTGTAAAAGGTCAAATAGTAAAGATTTCAGATTTTGCAGGCCACTAGGTCACCTACTCAATCCCATTGTAGGGAGAAAGAGGCCATAGATGATACAGAACAAATCGCCGTTCCTATGTGCCAGTACAACTTGATTAGCCAAACAGGTTGTGGCCAGGATCTGGTCCAGGGGTCCCTGCTTACTGATCACTCCTCTAATTCATCATCCTATGACTGCTATACAAGAATGGGGCTAAAAATGGGGATGAGGGGATAAAAGAAAAGTATTAAAATGTGTGCTCTATGCATGATGAGCCCCTCTAATTAAGGAAGATAGCCAGAAAATAAACCATTAAATTAAAAAGGGCAAAACAAGGGGTATGATTCTGGTATAAATTGTGACTACCAGTTCAGCCTCTTGATTGAATTGTATCATTACCCAAGACTAGAGTAGAGTTTAATTGAAATAACTTATTTCTTTTAAACCAAGGTTCTGTTTGTGCTGTAATTATATGTGATTTCACATGCCAACACTCTAATAAACTTGCATCAACCTCCATCCCCAACAGGGCCCAAATACTCAGTCGTGAAGGAACGGTGTACCAAGTCACTGTGCAACTTTATTTTCCTCAACTTTGTGCAATTTTCTAAACATGGGCTTTCAAGTGTTGAGCAGGAAGGCAGCCCTAGCACTGGAACTAGTCTGAAGGTGACTTCAGAGATGTAACATCTCTCCCAGCTCTTCCCTTCCATAGTATCTAGGGCTTGGGGGCCATTTCTAAGCTTGTTTCCTTATCAGTAACAGAATGAACCAACCTCATACCTCTTCACCTACCCAACTTGCACTTGTCATCTGCTGTGCAACATCGGTTGTACTTATCATTACTATTGAAGGTGATGTCTAGGACTAGAACCATGCCTCGGTACTGAGCACTCCCATGTGCTTTCCATGCCTTCTGTTATTTAGCTGTCACAACTGCCTCCCAAGGGAGGGACTCTTGCAACCCAGGCTTCTCAGATGCAATGGACAGCTGAGGTTCAGAGAGGTGACAGAAGTTCCACTAGGTCCCCCAGAAGTAAGTGGGAGAACTGGGATTTGAGCCGGAGCCTTATTTTTTCAAGGACGACACTGTCTTCATGTGCCAATGTTCCTAGCCGGTGTTCAAACACAGAGGAAAGTCCAGCTGCAAACTCCCTCACCCTAAACTTCTCACCGTGTCATGCTGCCTCTCACCATGCCAGGCTATTAAATACCAAGAGGTTTTCCATGGAGGAGACGGTGCAGCAACTGCTGTGGCTCTCTAAGGGCTGATCTTTGCCCTTGAGATACTGAGAACTCAGAGGAGGTGATAAACCCATGGTTCAACCTGTGTTCCAGGAGGAGCAGTGTTGATAGCACACAGAGCAGCAGCTCTTTCATCCCTGACTCCTTATTGTCCGTGCATGTGCAAGAAGAGAGACGCTTTAATGGGGTCTACAAATCTCTAGTTGCTGCAGATTTTTTTTTTATTTGATGGGGAAGCATCACCTTCAAGGATGACCCAAACACCAATACTCGTGCTAAGACAGATGTGGCTCACAAAAAAAAAAAAAAAAAAAAAAAAAAAAAAAAAAAAAGAAGAGGGGTCGGTCCTGGGGAATTGTAAGATGATCTGCCGGGGAAGGAGTGGAGTGAAGTGTGGATTTCCAGTAACAGCAGGGCAAGACTGGCAAAGTTCATGGTTTTCACACATCCCATTCCTTCAGGAGTGGGAGGGAGAAAAGAGCAACCAATTTTATTTTATGAACTCTCTACTATGCTCTGGTTGCTTTCCTATATACTGAGCATTAGGTCCTGCCACCAATGTATAAAGCTCATGTTTTACAGATAAGGAAACTGAGATGAGTGACTGGAAAGCAGCCCAGAAGGGAATCTATCTTTCCTCCACTCCACCTCCATGCCTGTTCAGGTCTCCAGTTCAGATTTGCATCACATAGATGGCACTTTATCAATGGGTTATCTAGAAATACATATTAATCTGCAAAGCCTAACACAGTGCCTCACACATACTTGAAGCTCAATAACATAAGATGCATTCATACTTCTTAATGTGGTTTCTCAAATTGAGGTAGATATCAGATCCAATCATTCTCAACTCGGGGTGATTTTGCTCACCAAGGGACATTTGGAAATGTCTGGAGATATTTTTGGTTGAAGGGGGATATGCTATTGGCATCGAAGGGATAGAGACAAGAATACCACCAAACATTCTATAACGCACAGGACAGTCCCCACGGTGAAGAATTATCTGACCCAAAATATCCATAGTGCCAGAGAGATTCTGATCTAATTCAACGCACTGTACACAGGAGAAAAACAAGACCTAGAGAGAGAGAGTTATGCGCAAGGCTGCACAACCTGTTACTGGCAGAGCTGTGATGGTAAACACACCCTGAAGCCTTCTACAATGTTTTTGCCAGGACCTCAAACTACTGCCAGCCAGAGGGCTGTCTGCTACCAAAGGGCCAAGTGCAGCTGCTGTAAGCCTCAGACAGGTGAAGCATGATGATGTCAAGTTCAAGTGGACAGTGCCTGTCGCTCTTGGGTCTGGACCAGGCCCTGAATAAGCAGCCAGGACTAGTTGTAGATGAGGTGACCAAGCCTCAGAACACAGGGGCTGTTGCCACCGACAGCTTCATACTCCTGCCTTTTCTTAGGGTTGCAAACCCAACAAGTGATCAACTCAAAGTTTCCTTTTAATAGCTGAATAACTAAGTAGGCAAGTTAAGGATATTAACAATTGGCTGGTCATTGTAGGTCGAAATAGAAACTTCCAGACACTGATTCTCTATGAAATTTAGAGTCATTTGCATTATCACTGTCACCAACAACTAGTTTTTGTCTTCCCATGTGCCCAAGGGAGAATGAGAGAGAGAGAAGTTCCATCAGTATCAGACACAAGGCACACCCTTGACCTCAAAAAGCACTCAGTCCAAGCATGAGTTTCCTTTGCCGTTGCCATTACAGTGTGAAGCCAGCCTTGCAAACATGAGCACTACAAACCCTTGTTGCAGCTAAATATCTAAACTTAGCACGACTTGCTTATTTTAAACAACCTTTAACACAGAAACATTCGACTCCAGCCCAAGAACTTGTGCTCTACCACTTGGATTACTGGGATGTGGCCTGCCTGAATTTCTCCTATCCATCAAGTTTCTCCCCCATCACTCCACGCTCCCTCCCCCTCAATATATCCCAGACCACAATGGAAATGTCAGTTACCAGATGCAGTATCAGACAACATGAAACCAGAGCAGATCCTATGACTGCAAAATCCTCTAACCTGAGCATGTGAATACAGGGCCTGTAAAATCTGGCTACCCCAAACTAGGGGCCTGGCATCTTTTGTAACTGTCTCCAAGCTGTGTCTAAGGAGAAGCTGGTGACCTGGGTTAACACAACTCGGAAGATTAACTTTTATCTTTCAGTATCAATGAAAAATTAAACATCCTGATAACGCCGAGTACTAACGGCTTTTATTTCCACAGCAACTGCTCTCTGAGACAGATAATTCCCCTTTAGATTTTCATGAGTTTGGCCCAGAAAGCAGATACTTGAAGCATTAAACATACAAGAGCTTGAGACGCCAAGCAAACAAAAGTTTCTATTTAAGGATTCAGCTGCCGCAACTAGCTAAGTGTCCTGGGGGTGAGTGAGTGGAATTTGAATATATCAGTCTGGGTATTCTGCTACAGACTGGGACATCAGAAACTAAGAGAAACACCCCAGGGGCTCCTGCCGGGGTTTGGGCATGGGTGTTTGTCTCGGTTATAACTAGTTGATTGGACAATGCTTCCTAGACTTTGAACTACCATATTAAAATTAAACTGAACATAAATTGCTTACTGACAAATACCATCATTTAATAAAAGAAGCTTTTCACATCTCAACAAGCAGAAAGAACCACAGAAAGTCCCTCAAATTGAATATATATAGTTTTATTAAAGATCAGCAACTTTAGGTTTTTTTAAAGATTCTATTTTATTTATTTTAAAGGCAGAGTTGAAGAGAGAGAGAGAGGAGGGAGGGAGGGAGGGAGAGAGGGAGGGAGAAAGAAAGAGAGAGAGAGAATCTTCCATCTGCTGGTTCACTCCCCAAATGGTTGCAACAGCTGGAGCTTGGCCAGGCTGAAACCAGGAGCCAGGCGCTTCTTCTGGGTCTCCCACATGGGTACAGGAGCCCAAAGACTTGGGCCATCTTCCACTGCTCTCCTAGGCACATTAGTAGGGAGCTGGATCAGAAGTAGAGCAGCCATGACTCGAACCAGTGCCCATATGGGATGCTGGCATCGCAGGAGGTAGCTTTACCTGCTACGCCACAATGCTGGCACCTTGCCCTTAGTTTTTATGTCACCCTAGACTGTTAAATGCATCATAGATCAACATCCATCTGCAGTCAAGAATATGGGGCCCACGAGCAACAAGGAACCAATGGAGCTGACTGCAGAAGAGTTAGAGTGAAGCCAAATTGGAATGGAAAGGGTGTTGTCCAGTGAGGGTAGGAAGGGCAAGGTAGGCCTAGGGGTTGCCCTGTGGCCACACTGCCCTGCTGTAGGGTTGCACTCTCCACTCTGCAAGGCTGCACTCTGGTTCCTGTTTAACTCCCTATCTTTTCCACTGGGCTATGGGCTCCGTGAGAGCAGCCACTGTGCTCTGTTGCCCTGAGTCACAGAGCTAATTAGATGTGAGGCAGGGAAGCTGGCGTGGCATGTGGGCACTGAAGGAGCAGTGGCGAGGCACCAGGGACACACAGTGCCGCTTCACAGCCCTGTGTGCACTGAGCGTTGGAGGGCACACCCTCTGTTACCCACCAGTGCGTGCTGTTCTGCCTGCTACAGCAGACAGGCCACCCCCACCTCGCCAACAGCCTCAGCCTGAGCAGTATCCCACAAGATAATTAAAATGCACCCCAAGGGGAGCTTGATGGGAGGGTCAGGACCGTGGCTGCCCTGGAGAGGTGCCTGGGGACTCTGATCAAAAACTCAGCTTCTCCCTGGTCCATGGTCCCTGCGGCAGTACTGGGGGGGTGGGGGGAGACAAGGCTGAGGCTGGGGAGAAGCCAGTCCCTTGACTGCTGCTGCTGCCACCTGGTCCTGTGGCCTTCCCACTGCCAAGTCCTAGAGAGCTTTCCATCGCAGAATTCCCCATTTTCCCAGGCCCTGTTCCTCACAGTTACTGTCTTGGAGTTGACTCAAAAGTGAAGCAAAACAAAACCCAACACAGTTACCAGCAGCCCTCAGGGTCAAGTTCCACAGCAACGGCCCCTTCCCTGTAGAGAAAAGTCCAGCCCTTGGGGACGCGGTTGCTGCTTGCTTTCGAGACTCATTTTGGGTGCCTGTTTCATTTTGTTTTTCTGATTCCTGGTGCGACACTCAAGGCCAAGGCTCAGCCACACTTCCGGCCAGCCCTGGACAGCTGAAAAATACAGTCGGCAAGAGCACTGGGACAAGGGGGGGTGGCAACGGGGCGGCAGGCTGCCTGCTTCCTGCTGCTGGCATGCCCACGGTACTGATGGAGTGTTTTAATTAGCACTAGCTCTGCCTGACACCAGGGAGTCCATTCTATATCTGAAATGCCGCCAGCAGTTACAGACCCTGGTCCCACCATGGTGGTGAAATTAACAAGGCTGAGGGTTCCGGGAGAGGAGTTGTGAAGCTAAACTTTGCACTGCAGCTCTGCTGTCGCATTCCTCACCTGACCTGTGTCATGGCAGGGTTGTGCCTCGGGCTACACGCTGCCACTCAAAGTCTCTCTAGGACTGGGGTTTGATGCCAGAAGATCTCTGGTGCTCTCTCAAGCCCCCAAACCTCTGCAACCGCCCCATCAATCAGGGAGTTTTCAAATTCAGAATTCCCATGTTGAAGGGAGGTGCATCAGGAAGTCCCACTGCCACTGCCTGCTCCAACACTGATGCCCTGGGAAGTCCCACTAGGCCCTGAGAGCCATGAGCCACGGGCAGGGATTGATTCCCAGATGCTGACGGCAAGAGCAAGGCACCAGGCAGAGAAGAGGAGAGGGACAGAGACTTGTTATGACCCTGAAGGTCAAAGGGGCAAAGTCTCCCTCTGCCCACCCCACAGCAGGAAGGCAGGGCAGAATTACAGACGCTAGCATCACCACCCTCTCAGGAGCAGGGGCCTTACATCATTCTCTGAAGACATAGCCTTCCTACCACCTCCCAGGCTGCTAGCTTTGTCTGGAAAAAATGCTAACCAATTCTTACAAGAGCTGTCCCTCAGGCCCTGGCCAGAGAACCACAAAAAGACACTGTGTGCAGCGCAAAAGAGCATGATGCTCCTGGCGGGGGTGGGGGTGAGTGGGCAGCCTTGAGATCAAGAACCGACAGCCAGAAACAGCCTGTGAGCCATCTCCGAATCCTCAGCTCCCCTCCCACTCTCCCTGCACTCAGAATTTCACCTTCGGAGAGCAGCGTCCAGGGGGGTTAAGTGCCCAGGCTGGGCACGTACGTGCTTGGGGAGGCAGGATACAGCTCCTGCAAAGAGGATCAAGGAGGTGAGGAGTCCGGCCTCCAGCTTGGGGAAGGTGCAAGGTGCTGAGAGAAGAGGGGGTCCAGGGTACAGAACAGTCTGAGTCTTCCTCCCGCTCCCTGGCCTTTCTTGGGTGTGGGCCCAACCTGTCTCCATCAGCAGAGGCAGCTGGGGCAGAGCACTGGACAGGAGTCAAGGTGGCCCACACGGAGCACCCACTGTGCTCAGGTCAAGGTCATCAACTGCTATGGTTCATCAAGGATTCCTTTCTTGACAGCTCCATGGAGCCCTTGATTCTTTTTTTCATCACAGATGGGAATGACACAGTTGAGTGAATTTCCCAGGCCTGGAGCTCCCATTCAGCTGTAACTCCCACAAGGGCAGCCAGCTTTCCTTGCCTTCCCGGCTACTCTCCTGGCCTCACACACACACCATCGGCACACAGCTGGCACTGACGGAACACAGAATCTCTGTAGCCAAGTAACACCATGGGAAAAGTCCTTACAGATGAGGAAACCAGGGCTTAGACAACCTAAGTAGCAGCAGCAGAAGCAAGATTGTGTTATGATCTGAACGGCTCTTTTCCCACACTGGATGATTTGCTAACACAAGGCTAATGAGAGGCCCTTAAACGGGGGGCCTTAGGTTAGGTCTTCCTGAGTGGGAGGTCCTGGGACCAGAACATCTCCTGAGAGAGGAGAAGGGGAGGAGTTACCTTAGCGACCACAGTGGATGCAAAGAACTGAAAGACAGACAGAGAAGGGTGAGGGAGGAGGTCAAAGCAGCAAGCAGGCCCCTGCCCATGCAGAGGATGGCCAAGGGAACTGCCCCTTGGAAGAGCAGAGAGGAGTCAGGTCCAGGAGACAAAACCCCCTGCATAGTCTTGGCATTCCCCTTAAAATGAACGGAGAGCATCATTCACTATGACAAGTTTGTCAGACCAATTACTCCGAGTAGTCCCAGGAAACCCACTGGGCCCACAGCAGAGCCAGCTCCTGGGGGAACCACAGAGGGGTCAGCTGGAAGAAGACTCCTCCATCTACGGAGAACCTTTGTGGGGACACGGCCGTGGTATGGTCCCACTGCAGATGACAAGGCAGGCACAACCTGGATACAAACGTGTGAGGACTAAAGCAACATGATGGACACAACTGAGACCAGTGTCAGCCACCAAGAGGAAATGCCATTGGCATGGTTATTTCTTAGCCTACAATGCATTAGAAAGAAATCAGGTTTAAGGACATGGATGTGCCATGAAAGCATTCTTCTCTACTCAACACTAGAATTACATTATTGCTTTCCTTGTTTGTGCATCCCATCCTCCCCTCCTCAGCCACCCCAAGCCAAACCTAACAATTGGAGCAGACAGTCTGTCATTTCTTCGGCCTTTCTTCTTCATTCCAGGTGGTTAAATCTCTGCTGGCCCCAAGCAGAGCCCAGCGTCCATCTGCAGCAAGGAAGTCCTTTGACATGAGCTCTGACAGATTTCAGACCGATCTCTCTCTGCTCAACCCGAACTCAGAAAAACACCATTGAGTTGGGAATGTGGCCGGATGAGAACAGACATCATGCATCAAACACAGATCTCAAGCAAAGAAGGAAGCAAACTCTCATAAATGTGGTGCTCAGTGCTACTCTTCTCTGTAGCCAACATCACCAGGATTTGTGCCACTCAGCCAAGCCCTTGCTGGCCACATCCCATGTACAGATCAGAATTGATGGACACACTTGGATTTATTATAAAGTATCCAAAACCCTCTCAGGATCTGGGGGCTCTGAGGCATGGTGAAGGATTACGTGCAGGCCAAGAGTAGCTAGACCTTGGGGAAGACTCCCTGGGGAGCAAAGGCATGCAGATGTGAATATTGCATCTCAGATGTGCTGGCACCTCTTTCCAGATGCAAACCATTCATGCCAAGACCCTTGGCGTGAATTCTAAGATTCCAAGTTCTTCAGCTTCCTCTGCTGTGTTTGCCTCTCGTGCATTGCACTTTGCATCCGCAACACATCCCATCCCACTCCCATCCATTCTACCCCTATGTCATGACAGCCTAGAAAATTACATCCCCTACCAAAACGTTCAAATACCTGGACCGGTGACTCTGTGGTGTTCGTCGGAGTATTTCCAATCAGTTGATCAGCAGAGCTGTCTGAGACACTGCAGAAGGTGGCCCCAGGCTGTGGATGAATAAAAAACCAGGTCGGACTCCGCTGGGTTCCTGTTTGTATGGCCAGAGGCCTAAGGACTTTGGGTGCTCAGCAAAAACCTCAGAAAAAGTCCCCGGGGAAGCATCCAGCTCTCCCAGTGCAGTTTTGCAACACCCCAGGAGGAGGAAGGCTCTTTAATCAAATAATAACCAGCCAGAGATAAGGCCTGGTAGGCTGAGCTTGGCCAGCCAATCACATGCTTGCTGCCGACCACAAGGACAGGCAGGCCCAGGCTTCTGGAGTGAGTTTCAGGGCTTGTTATAATTTAATGATGCAGTGGGTGGTGTCTTCTCGGCTTTGCCAAGTGGGGGTTTTCTAACTGGGGAGTGAAGCTCTGAGCTCAATAACCTCATGCGCTGTGGAGGTGCCTGGTGCAAGGCTGCAGCTGAGCACCCTGAGTCGTCATATGGAGCCCTAGGCTCCTAGTTCTTGCAGGTATCAGAGAAGAGAGGCTGGAATGGACTGAGCAGACCTGGGGTCACTGTCAGGAGTGTATTTGACACGAGATGTGCAGCTCCAGGATGGAGCCCCTGCGGCCGTTGTGGACACCCTGGTGACTGCTCTCACACATCGGATACGATTCCCATGCTTTTGCTATCAGACCGCTGTCAGTAGTGACCCAGGGTTTTTCTAATGTTCTCCAGTCGCCCTCCACTCCCAAAGTTACCATTGCTTTTGTAGGCTAGAAGAGGCACTGCAAAGGGGGAGGGGCTTAGCAAGCCTGGGGGTGAATAATGGCCCTGTGTCGCTGGACACATCTGTGGTTCCTTTCCTAGCTGAATTGCTGCAAAGACTAGAAGCAGAGGAACTTGCCCAGCTCCCTGTCGGGCTCATACAGGCCCTGAGGAGTTGCGAACAATTCTTAAATGATATTGACCTATTAGAGCTCAACATTGAAGGAATGCTTTTGTTATGTGAATAACCATTATTTAGCAAAGATTTGTTTTGCATCGACTCTATTGAAAACTGTGCTAACCCCTGGGAGCTAGCAGGGCTCCCTACCCTCAAGAAAGATGGTGTCGCATGGAGAAAGGAGGGAATCAAAGAGGTCCTTAGAACCAGTGGCAGGCTCCAGGAAGGGACTTGTCACGAGGGGATGGGCTGTCCAAAGGGAACAAGGGACAAACCCTCAGAGGAGGACGGGAAGCATCCCTATGCCAGGGGGTAGAATACAGCCAAACTGTTCCCTGGGGAGCTCCCTGTAGGACCCTACTGGCAAGAAAAAGTCACCCGTGTAATCCTCCCACAACCCCAGGCAAGAGGAAGATGCCGTTTTTATTGCCGTTTCAAAGGTGAGGTTTGGAGAATCAGAAAGTTTGAGTAGCTTATGCAAAGCTACCCAGTCAGGAACCAAAGCCAGTGCTGTGTTTGTCCTGCTCCAGCTCTTCATTGTTCCGCACATTCAGTCTTGGCTTCCGGGGCAGGCGGGAGGGCGGGCGGGGGTGGGGGTGGGGGTTGGAGAAGAGTGAAAAAGGAGGTTTTATCATTATTTATGGAAAAAATGAATGACAATTAAGCCAACAAATAGTTATTGTTGGGTTGCTTTTTTTTTTTTTTGGAACAATTTTGGTTAACACCCAGAAAGATGGAATAGATACCCGATTCCCAAGCACAGGCTAGATCAGCTTGCTTCCTTCCTAATAGCTAACTGAGGGCAGTGCTGCTGCAGATGCCTGGTTGTTCAGGTGAGAGGAAGGGGATCTTTCGGTGGGGGCAGTACAGGGTGAGGATAGCACCATACATAGAAAGGGGGTACACAAGGGATTAGAGAAGATGAAAGTCAGAAGTTATAGGGAAAGATGGCTGTTCAGAACAGAAGCAGCAGAGAAAACAGAACATGGGGAGGGTTCCAGTGGATGACCGGCCTCATTCCCAGCTTGACCCGTGGGGAGAATGTATCATCTGGGTGCTTGAGATCACCTGATCCACAGTCTAAGCAGATGTGAAGGGTGGGATGGTGTGGGACAGCGAGTGTGCTGAGAGTGAGAGTGCACCCAGACTCTCGTCACCTGTCTGGTCTCCAGCCTTAACCAAAGTCCACCGCCCTGGCAAAGCCCCAGAGAGAGGAGCCATCCCAGCTAGCAGGAGGGAAGGCTCTCCATGGGGAGAGAGTGCCAGGTGAGCACAGGCGAGCACAGGCCTGACCACAGGTCACCTGAGACAGAGATTCCAATGCAAAGTGTAAGAGGAAGAATGATGGCATGGACTAGGAGCGGTGAGAGCGCTCAGATCCGGGAAGTGGATTCACTGCACCAAGATCAGACTGCCTCCGTTTATTTTCCATTTTATCCAGTTGGGCCCATGATTTGCAAAATTCAGTAGACAGAATTCAGAAAAATTTGGTCAGAAAAGCTCTCTATGGGCAGGCAGTAGTCTCAGACCAGCTCCAAGGCACATGGTTTCCTGGACTGGCTACAAGATCCACTCGTGGGAAATTAAAGGGCCTCGAAGTCTGCTCCTTCCTCAAGTACCAGGGAGGCTGGGGCATCGGAGCGCAGAGCGAGGCGGGCAGCTACCAGTGGTTCCGTCTGGGGAGAGGAAGCAACACTGACTGGCACCCATTATCTCCTCACAAACACCACCCCAGCATAAGGAAGAGTCACACTATGGAAGGAGGAGTGCTCAGAGAGGTGGACTGCCTCGGAGAAGTTGAGCTCAGTTTGGTGGAGCTGGGACTTGAACCTTAAGGCCATCTGACTCCAAGGCCCATGACCTTCCCCTTATTTCTGCTGCTACTCACAGAGAGGTCTTAGATTCCTTCTTTTGTGTGATTTTTCTAGCACCACCAGCATCATTTGTGTGCGTGTGTGCTAATACATGACATACACATCTACATCCATACTCATACAGATGTCAGTCTGTGCACACGTAGTCATATATGTGTCTCTTTGCTTTTAGTCACATACCTTCTGTTGCCTCCAGAGAGGGGGATCAGTGGCTTTAATTTAATTTCTGTGAGGCTGTGTTGAAGTCTGTGCTTGGAAACTTGCCTTCTGATGGTCTTCCTGTTGTACATCAGCCCCTGCACCTGCACGGAGAAATCAGTCCCTTTGACCAGGAAAATAACCATACTGCAAACAGCTTTGGAATTCCTCTTCTTGGGATGGTTCTTTCATCCAAGAATCTTTGTCTAAACTTGGGCTAATGTGGGTATCCAACAATTATATCATTAAAGTACATGTAATGACAAAAAAAAAAAAAAAAAAAACAAAACCTCTTTGATTTGAGCTTAAACTACACTGAGGACAGATCTTGCACACATAAACACACACATTTTTTAATCACATGGGGAAACTGTCTAATATATGACAGAGGCAAAACTATCTTAGCACCTGTCAGCTAATGTAAATGAGAAAAATGGGTCAGAGGCAATCAGTGGGGAATGGAGGGGCCTGGGTGATGTGAGGATTATACACCTCATCTCAGGGCTTCTGCCAACTCCAGACAAAGAAAGCTATGGAAAATGGAGGCCTAGGGTCGTGGGATCTTTTTAACTTTAAGGGAGGCTGGAACAGTGGATTTTAAGATGAAATTTCTAACATTTTTTTAACTGGCAACTGTTTAAGTAAATTAAATGCTGTTCAAATCTAAAAGCCTACACAGATTTGCAAGACAAATTCAGCCTGTGGACTGCCGATTTTTACCTCTAATGTGGACAACATCTGCAACCGCATACTTGTACTTGCCAACCCTTGCATGGTGACCAAAGGTTCTACAGAGGCAGAGAGTCAGTCCTGGAGGCTTGTGGATGTGTCTGTCTTGCTCCCCCTGGTCAGGAGCCATCAAGGTGTGGTCAGAGGGCCCCTGCACCAGGAGTCTCCAGATGCTTAATAAACACACAGACCCCGAGACACCTTCCTGGAACTCCAGGGACAGAACCCAGGAATCTTCACGTAAACAAAATCCATCTCATTCTGCTGCTAAAATTTGAGAATCACTGGCTCTACATTCCAAAGAGCCTTGAATGTTAAGATCAAGCCTTGAGTGTGTCTTGAAAGGTCTGTGAAGCTACCAATGATGACCTGATTTAACTGATGGTTTTAAATGATGGCTCTCGTTATCACTGTATCCACCAGAACAGAGAGTCTCAGCACGTGGTCTAGGCCCCACCTGTGTCAGAATTGCTTTAAAAAAAAAAAAGGATTAATTTATTTATTTGAAAGGCGGGGGGGGGGGGGGGTGGAGAGAGAGAGAGAGAGAAAGAGAAATCTTCCATTTGCTGGTTCATTCCCCAAATGGCCACAATGGCCAGAGCTGGACAAATCTGAAGGCAGGAACTTCCTTCTGGTTCTCCCACGTGAGTGCAGGGGCCCAAGTATTAGGGCCATCTTCTGCTGCTTTCCCAGGTGCATTAGCAGGGAGCCAGATAGGAAGAGGAGCAGCTGGGACTCAAACCAGTGCCCACCACAGAACCAGCCCTGAGGGTTGCTTTGATATCCTGTTTAAGTGTGGATTTCTAGGCCCTTATGATTCACAATTTCTCAAGTATATCATCATCATAATAGAAAGCATGACTTGAACTAAATATATAAGGTATAGCTAATAATGCTACAAAATAGATACTGTTATGTCCATTTTACAGATAAGAAAATGAGACTTGGGAAAGTGAAATGTGTGATAACAGTATTGCAAATATGACTTAAAAGAAAAACAGCAAACTTATGTTTTAGACTTATGCACAATCTTCCAAAAGTTCACAGAGAACATTTATTATGAAAAAAATTAGCATGGGTTTCAAAATAATTTTGCACCAAAATAAACCTACCTTTTGATTTCATTTTCCAATGATGTTTTTGAAGTACCATGACAAAGAGGTCATATGTGAAGGCAAATGACATCCAGAGGGGGTTTGCCCCCAAATTATATAAGAGGTAGGATATGAGTGAGGTTAAAGATGAAACAAAATTTGCCACACTTTAATAACTGCCGAAGCTGGGTGATGGGTATGGTTGGAGTGCACTACATGATTCCCTAGTGTATAGTTTTCATACTTTCCTATAGGTAAATGTGTTCTATTGTTTCATTATAAAAGGAAAGAAAAGACTTCCTTCCTGCTACTGCACCGTGTGTTACACAGCTTGGCAAATAGATGGTTGCTTAAATGAATGGTTTTGTCTTCTGCTTGTGCCTCAACTGAATATTATCAGGATTCTACTCATTAAGAGTTGCTCACAAGCGCACATATATTTCTATAAATGGCTTAAATGACTCATCAGTATCCATAGTCCCTTCAGTATCATATATTAGATTTTATGACCAGAGAGCCACATACCCAAGGCACCTGGCACTAAGCCTTATACATAATAGGCACTCAATGGATGCCAAATAGATGGAGGCAACCTGTGGGCATGGGGCAGGCTGCAATGGCACAGAACACCCTGCACAGTCCATTCAAATGCCAAGGGATAACGTCACAAACTTCCCTCTCAGGGTCCCTCTTGGAACCAATGGCATGCACTGTCCCAGCAAACCCCGAGTACTCCCTCTCCTTCCTCCCCACTTTAATTACCACCTCTGCTGTTATTTCAGGCATATTTGCTTGTTCAAGTACGCATGCTGGATCTCTCCAATTAGGCTTGCGTGGCTTGGGCTTGGAAAGATGTTCCTTGGATCTCTGGGGCCTCCGGGCCTTGTGTGGAGACTTGCCAAGGGCATGTGGCTGAACAGTGCATGCCATGGTGGCCGCAGGGAGGCAGTGCCAAGATTCCCCTCCAAGAGAACCTGCTGAGGGAGCCTCACTGGCCCCTCCCTGCCGCCCCTTTGATCCACTATGGTACTTCCCCCAGGCTGCTCCTGCACCATGTCTGAGTGCAATGAGGTGCAAGGGTTGGCCTTTGCCTGCCCCATGTGGCATTCCTCCAGCAGCCCAGCAGACACTTCCTTGGGGAGTCCCTGTAGTCTGAGGCTCCTCCCACCAATCCTTTCTTCATAGGACTGAAACCTGCACCGTGGTCCAAGGCCTGCCTACTTCTCCCCCCACCTTTATCCTTGACAAGCATCTCCCAGCATCTGTTTCTCAGAGGACCCATCCTGTTGACCACTTCAAGAATTTGAACTTCACCAAAAACCAGAATTTCCCTTATTACACTTGGAAATAGTTCTATGCTCCTCCTACTTTAGGTTTAAAGACTTGGTGGGAAAATCTTACCCTAAAGCAAATAAAAATCGTTTCTTCTGCACCTAATGAGAATGTTCTGCTGTGAAGTCCATGCTGCAGTGGAGTGATCTGGGGGCTTGGGGGACCAGTACAGCTGTGCCTGGCCGTGTGACCTCGGGCAAGGCACTCGTCATGGCTCCTCACCTTTGTTATTCCTTAAAATGAGGTGAATAAGATCCTTGCTCCTTCATGGAGATGCTGGATGCAATTTTTTTAATTGTCTAATTTGCCCTAAAACAGGGATAGCAAACTTTTCTCTACAGGTAAATATTTCAGACTTTGTGGGCCATATGTCTCTGTTGTACCAAGTCAACCCCACCATGGAGTGCAAAGGCCGCCAAAAACAACACATAAACAAGGAAGAGTAACCGACAAAACTTTATGTAAGCATGGTGGTGGCTGGGTTTGGTCCCTGAGCTGTAATTTGCTGACCTTTGCCCCTGAGTCATGGAATCTTGTGGAAGAAAGCGGGCATCGTAATTTTCCAAGCAACCATCTCCTTCCTCCTACATTCACGGCAGGCCTGACTAATCGATCAGGAAGCATCTTTCTGCAGAACTCAGAGGGGCTTCAGAATCCTTCTTAACACATGGTTACAGATGCAGCTGAGCTAACGTGTGTGGTGTGTCTATCATTTTCTCACAATCTTATTCAGTTCCCACAGCTTCCCACTGAGGCCAGTCATCCAGTGATAGTAAATATAGAAGTAGTTTACAATGTGCAAAGCATCTCTTCAATACAAAGTATGCTGTCTGGAGCTAAAACCCAATCCTTTCTATCACAATTTAAATAAGAAATCAAATCATTGTATACAAGGTCATGAAGATTTTTCTGCAGCAGGAACAATTGGATCCAATGTGCTTTTTTTCCCATCTTCTGGATGGGAGAGATTCATTCCTTGGGAGGTACACAAAGATGTCCACTCTGTTTTCCCACTGGCCCTGGGCTGGAGTTCAGAAGGCCATATCTGAATTTCCTCCTCTGCAGACCAACCCAGGTGCTGAGAGAGAGCTGCAAGCTGTAGTCAGCTCCATCCAACAGGTGTCTGTGCCCAGAGTGCACCACAGACGGGACACACAGTCCTCCTCTGGCCTCTCTTCCCCTTGGGTTGTGCTGTTGCTGCACTGTGGGAAGACATCCTTGACATTGCCTCTCGCTTCTCAACTTCTTCACCGGGGAGCTCAAAGCCTTCTGTAAAACAGACAAGTTCTCAGGACTGGACAAGGTGCTTCCCAGTTCCTAAGAAGCCAAGTTCCCTTCCAAATTATGAAAAGGTGACTGTTTGCCACGTGGGGGTCAACCATGCCCTTTGGAATCTGGTGACATGGGAGCTTCTCTGCAGGGAACTCATCTTCCACAGTCAGGGCGGGCACCCTTGAGTGAAGTCCTGGGAAGCCAAGGACCGAGCTCTCAGCTCCAGGGGCCGGAGCCACCTAGCCCAGTACCACTACCGAGCATTTCCTCCCCCTAGTTCCTCCTCCCACCTGTGCCAGCCATCCCTCCCGAGTTCACTGCCAGGATGCTCATGCAGGGAAACGGGATAAGAATGTCCTAGCGAGCTGTGGGTCAGGGGTACCTGAGGATGGATCCCCTGGCTTTGTGCTCCAACACAGAGCACAGTCACCGCCCTCCTCCACCAACAAAACCCTCCCCACCCTCTACTTATGAAGCGCCAACTCCCTCCCTGCTCCCCAACACCACCCAAGGTCTCTGTCCCCCAAACATCTTCATTTTCCCCCTCTCTGTGAAACTCCATGAATCACCCTGCACAACGACATAGAGTTCATTGTTAGTAGTTATCCCCGTATATTAGGATGCCAGCTTCTTAACGCAAGGTTTCTTTATTTGGTTCTCTACAGTGTGTCTGTTGTCTAGACGAATGCCTGGCACAGTGAGTATTAAGTCCATTGAATGAATGAACAAAGGAACTACAAGCAGCCATGTTTCTGAAGCCTGGTGCCGGCCGCACTCCCTCTGGGAGCTTACCCTGCCTGCTCTGAAGTGCATACTATTGCTCCTGTGATGCATCAACAAACTTGAACACCTACTATGTGCATGCCCCATGCTAGGCCCCGAGTTTATAGGGGAGACTAATCAAAGGCTTTCCCCTCAATTTGCTTGCAATGTAGTTTAGCACATAGAAAGACACCGGTTTGTGCTTCCAATTGCTTTCTGAAAACATCTGTTTTCTCTCCAAGGAGCAAGGAAATGCTGAAGAAGGGAGGAGGTGGACGCTGCCTGAGCACCTACTATGATCCCCATGCCTGACGTGTGCTCATCTATAAGCAGGTGCAAGACCCCCCTATACAAAGGGAAACCCAGCAGGGGGCAGAGCTGGGGGCTGGGGGAGGGGACAGGAGTTCAGGAGTTGGAATCCACGTGAGCCTGGACGTGTCACTCCCTCGCCCATGCGTTTCCTATCAGGAACAGGTGATTGGCAGCCAACATGGCCTCCAAGGCTTTTTATGTGCAAACATTTGTGACCTTTTCTACTACAAAGCACCCATCTCTTTCACCTGCTATGGACACTGCTGTGACAGCTCAGTGTAGAAAATGTGGTCTTTCCAAAAAGGGGTCCATTAAAACCCGAGCTTCTTAGGCAAAATAGCAGGATGCAGCCGCCCTGGAGACCCCAGTGGCTTCTCTGCTCTGTTCCTTTCAGCTTACCCCAGAGCGCTCCCTCTCCCGCTCCTCCCACCCCTGCTGTCCCTCCCCTCTGGGATCTCCCCATCCTGGAGCCCAGCCATTGGCTGTTCTGGTACTTCAGTTGCTCGGCTGGCTCACCTGATTAGCTGTGAAGTCCAAAGACCATTAGGGCCTCGCAGTCGCCAGGAAGCCTTGGCTTGTGGCCCTCGGGCCTCCCACAGGGTGAAAGCCAAGGTGGGCTTCTTGAGCAATATCTCCCTGATTGCCAGCCCCTCTGCTGGAGAAGACGGATTGGACAAGGCAAATGAAGATAGATGCTAAAGACACACATTGAAGCATTGGCTCTTAACCTGCAGCAGCAAATGGACAGGCAGAGGTCAAGGTTCCCGCCTCTACTCCCAACCATTGCCCAATTGCACACATGGAGAGTTGCATGCAAATTCCTGATGGCTTTTGGAACCACAAACATTCCAGATCAATTTGTTCTGAAGGTTCATTGGGCAACCACACTGCCTTCTTTCCTTTCCTCTTTGTCCGTCCTGCTGTGAGGCACCCTGCTGACCCACAAATGACTCAGGCAAGCAAGAACAGCAGCTCCTCAATTACAAAGGCCTGGGATGCACAAAGCATCATTCAGCTGATCGACCATATTCCATCTGCAACCACAAGACAACATGAGAGAGTCACAGCCTCCATATTAACCATTTCCAGGCCTTTCCAAACACAATCTTTCTTGCAAAAGTGTTCCCTCACCACCAGATGATGTTGCTGATAACAATTCATCAATAGATGACAAGAAGATAATTTTGTAAAGAATATGACAGTGTCATTTTGACAGGTCTACTTAGCATCTTGAAGAATAAGTAACATTGTATTTATCTGTAAAGATGTCTAAATCAACAGTCCCCAAAAGTCTTATACATCCAATAACCAAGAAACCAAAGAGTTAAAAAAAAAATCAAACCACTGATATTTATGAAGCATCTATCATTCATAGGGAACTTTGCTGTGGGTTGACAGACAGAAGTAGAAAACTCAGGCCTTGTCCTGGGGAAGGTATGTTGCATACTGTAATAGTTTGTTTTCTATTGCAGTAACAAAATACCTGAGGCTGGGACTTCATTTTTAAAAAGAATGAGGGCTGGGGCCGCGGCTCAATAGGCTAATCCTCCGCCTTGCGGTGCCGGCACACTGGGTTCTAGTCCTGGTCGGGGCGCTGGATTCTGTCCCAGTTACCCCTCTTCCAGGCCAGCTCTCTGCTGTGGCCCGGGAGTGCAGTGGAAGATGGCTCAAGTCCTTGGGCCCTGCGCCCGCATGGGAGACCAGGAGAGGAACCTGGCTCCTGGCTTCGGATCAGCGCGGTGCGCTGGCCGCAGCACACCGGCCACGGCAGCCATTGGAGGGTGAACCAACGGCAAAGGAAGACCTTTCTCTCTGTCTCTCTCTCTCACTGTCCACTCTGCCTGTCAAAAAATAAAAAAAAATAAAAATAAAATAAAAGAATGAGAAGGAGGAGGAGAAGAAGTTTGACTTACCTCCCAGTTTTGGAGGCTGCAAGCCCAAGATAGGGTGGTTCCATCTGTTTGGCCTCTTGGTTGTATCACAACATGGCAGAGAAATAGAACAAGAACCAGAAGAAAAAAAAAAAAGTGCCAGGGGTGTGAGGTGGGGGTGGGTGGGATCCCTTTATAATAAATCACTCTCTTAAGAACTCACTCAGCAAAATCATAAAGAATCCCCAACAGAAATGAAATCAGAATATGAAAGAGTTATCTGTACCCTCATATCTATTGCAGCTCAATTCACAATAGCTAAGATATGGAATCAACCCAAATGTCTGTCAATGGAAGACTGAATAAAGAAATTATAGGATATGTACACCATGGAATACTATATAGCAATAAAAAATGAAATCCTGTTGTTTGCAACAAAATGATTCAAACTGGAAAACATCATACTTAGTGAAAGAAGCTAGTCCAAGAAGGACGAATCCTATGTGTTCTCCCTGATCTGTGATAACTTATAGAGTACCTAAAAGGTATAGAAGTGAAATTGACACTTTGAGATGCGATGACTTTGAACAACCCTTGTCTCGACTGTTGAGGAACAGGTTTTTTTTTTTCATACCATTTGTTGAACTCTTTACTTAGTATAATCTCTTTTTTTGTTTGTTTGTTTTTTAATTTATTTTTTATTTAGTAAATACAAATTTCCAAAGTACAGTTAATGGATTACAATGGCTTCCCCCCCCATAATTTCCCTCCCACTCCCGCTCCCTCTCCCATTCCATTCACATCAAGATTCATTTTCAATTCTCTTTATATACAGAAGATCAATTCAGTATATATTAAGTAAAGATTTCATCAGTTTGCACCCACACAGAAACACAAAGTGTAAAACACTGTTTCAGTACTAGTTATAACATTACTTCACATTGGACAACACACTAAGGACAGATCCCACATGAGAAGTAAGTACACAGTGACTCCTGTTGTTGACTTAACAATTTGACACTCTTGTTTATGGCATCAGTAATCTCCCTAGGTGCTAGTCATGAGTTGCCAAGGCTATGGAAGCCTTTTGAGTTCACCGACTTCGATCTTATTCCGACAGGGTCATAGCAAAGTGGAAGTTCTCTCCTCCCTTCAGAGAAAGGTACCTCCTTCTTTGATGGCCCTGTTCTTTCCACTGGGATCTCACTCACAGAGATCTTCCATTTAGGTCTTCTTTTTTTTCCCCAGGGTGTCTTGGCTTTCCATGCCTAAAATACTCTCATGGGCTCTTCAGGCAGATCTGAATGCCTTAAGGGCTGATTCTGAGGCCAGAGTGCTATTTAGGACATCTGCCATTTTATGAGTCTGCTGTGTATCCCGCTTCCCATGATGGATCGTTCTCTCCCTTTTTGATTCTATCAGCTAGTATTAGCAGACACCAGTCTTGTTTGTGTGATCCCTTTGACTTTTAGACCTATCAGTGTGATCAATTATGAACTGAAATTGATCACTTGGACTAGTGAGATGGCATTGTTACATGCCACCTTGATGGGATTGTATTGGGATCCCCTGGCATGATTCTAACTCCACCTTTTAGGGCAAGTCTGATTGAGCATGTCCCTGAATATAACCCTACCATTCAACCCAGCCATCCCACTCCTTGGAATTTACCCAAAGGAAATGAAATTGGCAAACAAAAAAGCTGTCTGCACCTTAATGTGTATTGCAGCTCAATTCACAATAGCTAAGACCTGGAACCAACCCAAATGCCCATCAACAGTAGACTGGATAAAGAAATTATGGGACATGTACTCTATAGAATACTATACTGCAGTCAAAACCAATGAAATCCGGTCATTTGCAACAAAATGGAGGAATCTAGAAAACATCATGCTGAGTGAAATAAGCCAGTCCCAAATGGACAAATATCATATGTTCTCCCTGATTGGTGACAACTAACCGAGCAGCAAAAAGGAAACCTGTAGAAATGAAATGGACACTACGAGAAACAGTGACTTAATCAGCCCTTGTCATGACTGTTGATGTACAATGTAATACTTTAACCATTTTAGTATTTTCTCTGTGTTTTGTTCTAGTACTATTGGTTGAACTCTGTGATTAACCCACAATTATTCTTAGGTGTTTAAATTTTAACTGAAAAGTGATCCCTGTTAAATATAAGAGTGGGAATAAGTGAGGGAGGAGATGTGCAATTTGGGACTTAGTATAATCTTATATGTATAATGTTAATTGAAAATAGATCTTAGTAAAAAATAAGAATGGGAATAGGAGAGGGAGAAGGAAGAAGGGTGGGAAGGAGGGTATGGTGGGAAGAATCACTGTGTTTCTAAAGTTATATTTACAAAATGCATGACGTTTATATTCCTTAAATAAAAGGTTTCTGAGGAAAAAAAAAAAAAGAATCCCTTCGAAGGCAGCATCCCCAATGACATTACCTCACACTAAGCCCTGCCTTTTAGAAGGGTTCAATTTCACTGAGGATCAAGCCCCCAGCACATAAAACATTTTGGACAAAACCCACAACTAAACTCTAGCAGTCACTGAAGGGGGTTTGAGGACAGAAAAGTTGTATAACAGACGTAAAATAGGTCAGTGAAACCCAGCCAGACAGGACTCCCACTGAAATGAATATCTGGAACAAGAAGCTTGCTGTGGAAGGCTTATTACTGTCAGTATGCCTCCACTCCAAGTTCTGTTCTGGGTTGGCCCTTCGGCGGGGGGCAGGAGAGCCAAAGGGCAGACGTGAGTGAGGCTAGATTTGACAAAGCATCACAGATCTCAGCCCAGTCTGGAGCATATTGAGCCGCAAGTAACAGAACACCTGCAAACATGAGTAGCAGCTCATACAAGATGGGGTATACTTTTCTCACACATCAAGAATTCCAGAGGTAGACAGCTCGTGGCTGGAGGAGCTGTCATGAAATCACAAAGAAGTGTTAGCTATTTTTCTCTCACCCTGTCCCCTGTGGTAAGGGAGAAGGTGTTATAAACAGGTTTCCCCCAGCCAATAGCACCTGCTACATATTTATCGCATATTCATCAAGGAGTAGATGAACCTTACTTGACCTTGGTGGTCTCTTTGTAAGAGACTATTTCCCTGACCCCACTGGATATCCAACATAGCCCTATTTTGAGCTCTTCAAAGATAGACTTTTAAATATGTTTTTAAGAATAATTTTTAAGGAATAGGTGGGCATATAACTTGTAGTGACTGCCTGAGGGGTGACATGACAGGTATTTTTTATTTCCCATGCTATCTGGTTCTGCTTTGTTTTTTTAATTTTCTATCACCACAGAGTACTCTTTTGTAATCTGAAAGCAGAAAATGACCTGAAAAAGAATGTTCACAATTGTTTATGCTATATTGCCAAATACAAAAGCTGAGTTTCTAATTTTCACAAACATGCAGGAGAGGGGTGAATGCCTGAGAGTTGCCTTTGGATGTTGGAAATACAGGTCACTTTCGTCTTCTACTCTGCTGGTTGATATTTTCCAAATTGAGCACAGTAAATATATATATATATATGTGTGTGTGTATATGTATATATGTGTGTACATATGTTTATGTATATATGTGTGTGTGTATATATATATGTGTGTGTATATGTGTATATATATGTGTGTGTGCATATGAAACAAGAGCCATCATGGGTTAAGCAGACTTCCACCTGACCTGGAAGAAACAGAAGCTTTCAGCATAACTGAAAAACAGGCTTTGGGAATGAAAATCACAGCAAGAAAAAAAAAGAAGGAAAGAAAACACATTCTGCTGAGGAACAAGCGTTGTCTGTTACAACCAGAAAGGATACAGTCAGAGGCTTGCCTCCCTCCCGGCTTCCTTTCTTCCAAGGTCGTTTCTGCAGAGAAACATTAAACCCCCTTAACATTCTTCAGGGGATTCTGAAATCCAAGGCCCAGAGCCGGGAGATAGAGGGCTGCTTGTTCCTTTCTGGTGAGTCAGCGGGGAGACGTGGCTCTTTGTTGGTGCAAACAGGGCCACGGAAGGGGCCCTCTTGTGGTCTCCCTGCTTTCCAGGAGGTGTGGGGGGGGGGGGGGGCTGAGGAGAAGGAAGATGGCCCCTCGACCTTTCCGAGGGCCCAGATCACGGACAAACCCAGCAGCCATTGCCTTTCACTGGTTTCTCTCTTCCCAGTAAACACTCGGCTTTCTCTGAGAAATCAGTGAGCCACCTGCAATCCTGAATTTGCAGAGCCAAAGGCCTGAGAAATTCACAGTGTAGGAAAAGGTCCTCCTACTAGATCCCTCTCCAAGGGAGACACCTGTTCCTTAGGTCTTCATTCCTTCATTCCCCCATCCAGGGGAGCACAGCAATAAGTCAAACACACTGTGGAGAACATGAGGCTGGGAAAGTTCAAGCGAGATGCAAAGGAGCAGACAGGCCTTAGAGGAGGTGGCAGGAGGGGGCCAGGAGCTTAGGCAGGGTGCAGAGTGCTGGAGGGGCGAGTGGCAGAGGTGAGTGCGAAGTGGCACAGAAGCGCAGGCACCCAGAGGAGACACTGTAGGAAGGAGCTCGGACTCAGAGCAGGTGGCCATCTATGCCCCGGGGAGCCAAAGCAAAGGGTGGCCAGCAGCCCTGCCTCTTTCACCAGCAACTGCTTTCCAGGTCTTCTAGATGGGAACACAGAGGATTAGATTAAAAGGCCCCTGTTTTCTCGGAACTTCCAGTCTGAGCCAAGAGACAACAAATAATGGCTAATGCAATTATGGAACATGCTGGGGCTAAGTCAGTGGCATTTGGAGACGGTGAAATCAGTTGAACAGAAGGACCTCAAGGCCTTCAGGGTGTGCAGGGATTGCATATTGCACCCAGGAGAAGAGAGGAACTGCATCAGTGATCGCAAAGTTTCACCTGCGCACACACAGCCGCTCCTCCTTCCACTGCAAACGTCTTTCACCATTGACAGCTTTCTTTCCCACTGGCCTGGGTCTCCTAAACCTCAAGCCAATGTTCCAGGCAGGTGCTTCTGGCTAGTCAGGGTTAGCACAGGAGGTCGGCGCCGTGGCTCAACAGGCTAATCCTCCGCCTAGCGGCGCCAGCACACTGGGTTCTAGTCCCGGTCGGGGTGCCGGATTCTGTCCCGGTTGCCCCTCTTCCAGGCCAGCTCTCTGCTGTGGCCAGGGAGTGCAGTGGAGGATGGCCCAAGTGTTTGGGCCCTGCACCCCAAGGGAGACCAGGAAAAGCGCCTGGCTCCTGCCTTTGGATCAGCGCAGTGCGCCGGCCGCAGCGGCCATTGGAGGGTGAACCAACGGCAAAGGAAGACCTTTCTCTCTGTCTCTCTCTCTCACTGTCCACTCTGCCTGTCCAAAAAAAAAAAAAAAAAAAAAGAGAGAGAGCACAGAAGGAGAAATCTCAGCCTAAAGCAGACACGGTGGGTCAGGGGGACGTGGGAGAGAAAGTATCCCCCAAATAGAGAGACTTAAAGACAGAGTAGGGGTCGCCTAAGTGAGGATGGCAATGACAAAAGAATAGCAAATATGAAGGGCTCAAAGTAGGAACGGGAGGGAAATAATGCAGTGTGGCTGAGATTATGAGGGCAGGGGGCAGGCAGGGCTGGGGAGGTGATCAGAGGGCGGGAAGAGCAGGACTGCATGGACAGCAGCCGACAAGCTCGGAAGGACTCCAGCAGGAGCTAGGAGTGATCCAAGTCAGGCTGCCAGCACCCTTCTAGCTTCTCTGCACACCAGGGTGCATAACACAGGTGAGGAGGCTGTGGCAGGAGCCCCAGAGCCTGGACTAGGCTTGTGTCAGGGGACTGGACACGACAAGTGATACTGGAGGCGATTCAGGGGATGAAATTGCTCAAACTGGTGATTAGCTGTGAGGGTAGAGAGAATCAACATGAAATCCAGCTCCTCCCCAAGTCCCCCAGTGACAAGGAGGAAAAGGAAACTGAGAACCCAAGCAGCTGTGCTTGCTGATCTAAAATACCCGCCGGAAGCCAGCATTGCTTGATGCTTCACCAAATGACTCCCGCATCTCCAGAGAACGCAACACACCAGACACACAGCTGTTTCTCACTTCTGCTTTAGGTCTCAGGTGAAGGGTGCACAGAGCCTGGAAGCCCACCTGCGGCACAGAGCCGGAACCCAACCTTTGAAAGCCACTCAACATTTTGCTTCGCTGGTGGGTGTCCCATCTCTGCAGGGGATAATCCAAGAGCTCTGAGAGGTGGGGGCCATCACTCAAGGTCATCCAGCAAGTTGGAGGTGAACAGAGTCAGAACCAACAGCCCCAGCTTCTGAGGCCACTTGCTGCTCAAGCCCTGAACAAACCAAGCACTTTAAGTTATGCCATTGCCCACCTGAACACATTTAAACACAGGTGCTAAGATGGTGTCTCCCGGCTAAGTGGGAGGTCAGCACCTGCAGTTAACCCCTTCCACTGTGTAGACAAGACTCATGGCTGGGCTTTGGAAGAAGAGATGGGTGGGCTGGGATATATGTGATTCCAACTCCTCTCTGTTCCTACTGGGACCCCTTCCTTGACCAGCTTTGAACAGGTGGACTAAGGGGTCTTCAGATTCTGAAACACCACATTTGAAGAGCACCTCACTCCCGGCGAGTAGGGGCAAAAGGAGGTGACATCTCCGAATCGCAGCTGCCATCCTGGTTCCCTGCAGAGGGCACCTGAGCACCTGCCGTGTGCCAGGCACTGCTGTCAGCACTGCACATCTGCTTATGCTCAGGCCCCTGGCAAGCTTCATACAACAGGGGAGTGAGGAGGTTTTTAATGCTGGCCTATTCCTGACTGCTAGGCCCATGTGGGGCCACCTCAAAGGAGCTGAATTGCTGTGTGAAACTAAATGATGACAGCTAGAGATATGGGGTGGGGGGTTGGGGGCCCAAGAAGGTAACTCACTGGGGCTGGGCCCAGAGGACAGAGCAGGAATACAGTGAGCTGGGCAATATAAGCCTTCGCCACCCCCACCCCCACATCTTCATTCTTTCAATCATTCAACATCATTCAACACATAGTTATTGAACCCCTTCTAGAGTGTTCCAGAGGCTGAGACTATAGCAGCAAACTCCACAGACCAATCTCTGTTCTTCTGTAGCTGTTGTGGCAGTGGGGAAGACAGATAGACAACAAGAATGTCACATGTTAGGTAGGGACACCTAGGTCAGGCAGGAGGTCTATGGAGTAGGTGGCATGGGAGAATGGCGAAGGGGACAGGAGTGGTGCCGGGGTGATCAAAAAAGGCTTCCTGGGGGAGGTGGGGTTTCATTAAGAATGGAAGGAAATGCGGGCACTGGATCTGCAGACACCTGGAAGAAAAGGGTTCTAGGTGGAGGGACAGAGTGCACTAAGTTGCCAGGACAGAGATGAGCTCAGAGAGTGGGAGAAGGAAGCATCCAGTCCATGGGGCAGGAGTGAGAGCAGGTGCTTGGTGATTGTGTGCTGAGGTCAGAGCAGGGGCAGCACGGGGTAGAACGGGTGTTGGGGAGGAACATGTATATTATACCTGGAGACACCATGACACTGTGGATGAAGCAAGTGAGGCTCAGGAGGGGCAAAGGAAATGTCCAAGATCACACGGTTAGGATGGCAGAAACTGCGGTTTGGTCCTGCAGCTGTTGGAGCAAGCTCTGCTCTTCCAACTCCAGTCAGCTACAAAGTAGGCGCAGGGAAGAGAAAGAGTAAAATGCAGAAGCGCCTGTGGCTAGCAGATGTGTGATGCTGAGGGCAGTGCCTGGCACAGAGTAGGTGCTCAGGTGCCCCCCTCAAGGAAGCAAGGTGGATGCTGAGATTTAGAGCCGCCACCTCACCTTCGCGGCTCACTCCTGGGCTGAGGTGCTGCCTGCAGGCCGTGTTCCAGGATCCAGACATGCCCCACTGCACCATCGGGGGATACACTGATGTCTTGGATCCCAGCGCACACCCTTGAGGGCCAGACCCAGAGAATGCCTCTAACTGTGGGATCTGAGAATAGAGGGGACCTCTATCTAAAGCAGCCATGGATCCCTGCTGGCCTGGGACAGGCACAGTTTGTCACCCTGCAAAATCATGAGTCCCCATTTCATCTCTAACAAGACCCCATCTTGGATGGCAAATTACATGGTGATCCTATTGTGCCTCAAGCCATAGGTAGAGACCCACTGTCATGCCCTCTGTAATTTACTTCAAAATACTCCTGTTGGGGCTGGCACTGTGCTGTAGTAGATAAAGCTGCATCTGTAGCGTCAGCATCCCACATGGACACTGCTTTAAGTCCTGGATGCTCCACTTCTAATCCGGCTTCCTGCTAATGTGCCTGAGAAAGCAGCAGAAGATGAGCCAAGTGCTTGGGCCCCTGCACCTGCACATGGGAAACCCACATGGCGTTCCTGGCTCCTGGCTTCGGCCTGGCCCAGAGAATGGCTGTGGCGGCCATCTAGGGAGTGAACCAGCAGATGGCAGATTTTCTCGCTCTCTCACTCTCTCTCTCTAACTAACTTTCAAACAGATAAAATAAATCTTTAAAAAATATTCCTACTTAAATAGCAGGATATGTGCTGTTTTTAGCTTAAGCCCTAGAAAGTGGTTGGTGACCGTCTGAAATAGAGCCATTGGGATCTTTCCATCCCCTCCCCCACCTACCAGGTACTGGCAAGCATTTGCGTGATGGACTCAAACACCAGCCCTTCAGTCAGAGGCTCTGTGAACAGTTATGGCGGATGGTGGAAGCAATGTCTCAGAGAGTAACCAAGACACATAGATTGACCAGGCAATGTGTGCCACACTCCTGCTCTTGCATGAATGGGACATGAGAACCTAGGAAGCCCAGTGTCTTCTATGCTCTTGAAATGCACCCCGGGTCAGGACTGTGTGTTAGCTAATGGGAGGGTCTCTTCAGCTGATTCTGCATAGAGTGTCTGCTGCTTATCCAAAGAGAAGCTTCTATGGAAGATGCCGGGGCAGCTTCCAAGAGGGCAGAAAGCTTGGTCTCCACGCAGCCTGAGGAAGTGCATGCTGTGCATCTGTGTGCTAGCAGGCAAGCATGTGAGTGGCAGGGCTCACCTGAGACTTGCCTTGTCTGTAGCCGTTACTGGCAGACGCTGCCCATGCCTGTTGGAGTGGAACTAAAGGATCTTGGGCAATCCAACCAACCCGGGTCAGTCACAACCCCTAGGAAACCGGCGAGATCTCAGAGGAGAAGCAGCCAATTGGGCAGTGAACCAGCGAACAGAATACTTCTCTCTCTCTCTCTCTCTCTCTCTCTCTCTCTCTCTCTTTCTCTCTCCTTCTTTCTCTGTGTAACTCTGACTTTCAAATAAATAAGTATTTAAAAAAAAACACTGATAGCTCTTTCACAGCTTGATTTGTGGACCAAGATTCATCCTTGCTCTGATGGCTATCACTGGTCACTTATTCATGTATTCAAGAGTAGTTACACAGGTGTTCTTCTAGATGTGAGGCATACTATAGTGAACACAGGTGATCAAAAACAGAGGGGTGGACATTTAGCCCAATGGCTAAAGAGCTGATTAAAATCCGCCCCCCATCTCACATGGGAGTACCGAGGTTCAGTTCCCAGCTCCAGTTCCTGACCCCGGCTTTCCCTGATGCAGACCCTGGGAAGCAGCAGTGATGGCTCAAGCACTTGGGTTCCTCCCACTTCTGTGAGAGACCCAGGCTGGGCACCCGGCTCCCAGGCATCTGGGGAGTGAACTGGTGGATTCGAGCTGCCTCTCTCTGCCTCTCAAACAATTTTTTAAAAAGTAATAGATACACAGTATAGTCATACAATAAAACATTTGGCTGAAGACCAACTGAAGACCTAATACTTGCTACAATATACTATACTTAGGAACTGAAGACCTAACACTTGCTACAAGGTGATGAAAACCCAAAACCCTGCTAAGTGAAAAGCCAGACACAAAACACCCCATATTGTGATTCCATTCCCATGAAATATTCAGAATAGGCAAATTAATGGGGACAGCAGATAAATTAGTGATTGCCAAGGGATAGGGAAAGCTGAGAATAACAGAACTGCTAATAATGACTGGGTTTCTTTTGGGGATAATGAAAATGTTATAAAATGGATTGTGGTGAGAGTGGAACAATGCTCTAAATTTACTAAAAACCACTGAATGGTATATTTGAAATGGATGAATTGTATGGCATATGAATTTTATCTAAATAAAGTAAAAAATACTATTAAAGCCTACGTTTTAAAAATTAATTACATTGAAATCAACAGAAGTAGAAATGTAAAAACAGACACAGCCATCACTTACTAAATGACAACTGCTGGTGTTCCCACGTATTTGTTTCCATGCAATGAATACCTCTCCAGGGAATCCCCCAGGACGCAAAAGTAAGCGAGGGATCAGCCAGCCCAGGCTGAGTTGATGAGCTCAAGCTCAGAATGAGCAGGCTGTGCACACACACACAGACACACAGACACACACACACAAGTGTGCACTTTCTCAGGAACTTTCATAGTCACCCTTTTCAGTTTCCATCAGTCTAGAGAAATGAGAGTCAGCAGGTTGGACAACATTTCCTTAATCCTGATTTGGTGGGAAAATCTTTCTAAGCCTGTTTGGATGCTGGCATGCCTTCATTTGGTTCCCTGGAAGCAGAGCCTAAAACAAGTACTCAGAAGCAGGGAGATAAAAAGGCTTCCAGGAAGAAGAGGAAAGGGTGTTGGCCGGCGCGGCTCACTAGGCTAATCCTCCGCCTTGCGGCACTGGCACACCAGGTTCTAGTCCCGGTCGGGGCGCCGGATTCTGTCCCGGTTGCCCCCCTTCCAGGCCAGCTCTCTGCTATGGCCAGGGAGTGCAGTGGAGGATGGCCCACGTGCTTGGGCCCTGCACCCCATGGGAGACCAGGAGAAGCACCTGGCTCCTGGCTTTGGATCAGTGCAGTGCGCCAGCCGCAGCGCACCTGCGGTGGCCATTGGAGGGTGAACCAACAGCAAAAAGGAAGACCTTTTTCTCTGTCTCTCTCTCTCACTGTCCACTCTGCCTGTCAAAAAAAAAAAAAAAAAAGGGTGTCTTGGTCTGTTTTCTGAGCCTGGGTAATTAAAGAAAAGAGGCTTATGTGGGGTCGTGGTTCTAGAAACTGGCAAGTTCAAGAGCAATGCACTGTCCGCTACTCGGCTCCCAGTGAGGGCCTTGTGCTGCTTCATCTCTTGGCAGGAAGTAGAAGGGTAAGGGCATGTATCAGTGAGAGAGGACAGGAACTCCCAGTGTCACTGGGTTCATGAGGGCTCCACCCCCAGGACCCAAACACCTCCCATTGGGCCCTACTCCCAACTCCATCACATTAAGGAATAAGTTTCCAACACATGAACTTCTGGGAGATGAACCCAAATCATAATAATGTTGCTAGGCAGAGACTAGGAGGGGAAAGCCAGGAGAGGGAGCAAGATCAAGCTGACTCCCACCTTGGGAAACAGGGTCCAAACCCACTAAGGACTGTTGGAGGCTGTGTACACTGTGGCTCAGATATGTCCTGTGGAAGGCATTTTCCCCTCATGGCTGAGGGTTTCCCCTGATGTGTTCATTGGCTCCAGGTGCAGGCTACACTAACCTATGGGTCTCAGCACGTTCTCCCAGCTTCAGCAAAGGCTGTTGGGCAGAACCTGGTGCTGGAGGAGAGACTCCCATAGTGGCTGACAACTGTCCACCACTGATGCTCTGCAATTTGAGTGGCCCAAATGGTTGTGATATGGGTCCCCAAAAAAGTCTACTTCATGGGTGCTCACTGTCTAGTAAAGAGACAGGTGTGAGGAAAGTGGGTGTATGGGGGTCAGATTTAGCCAGGTAAGCATGCTCTGGGCATGACAAAGTCTTTGTGGGTGGCAGACAGCTTAGCAGCAACGTTCCCATGCATTACTTCATTCTCTGCTTGCACAATAACACAAGAAACACTCTTCTGTCAAAGGCAAGGGACAGCTTAGAGAAGTTATGTAAGGAGGAGTCAGTAGGCAAGACAGGGGCTCAACCTCATAACAACCTCATAACAAAAGTGCACCTAGCATTTCTCTAACTTGTTTGATGATGCATTATGAAATGTATTTTACATGGGGACTCAAATCATACAACACATTTATTTTTTAAGACTTATTTATTCATTTATTTGAAAGAAAGAGAGAGAGAAAGAGAGAATATCCTCCATCCACTGGTTTACTCTCCCACAACAGACAGGGCTGGGCCAGGCTGAAGCCAGGATCCAGGAGCTCCATCCTGATCTTCCAAATGGTTGTCAGGGACCCAAACACATGGGCCTTCCCAGGTGCATTAGCAGGAAGCTGGATTGGAAGTAGAGAGGCTGGGACTCAAATCAGCACTCGGACACGGGATGTTGGCACCACAATTGGCAGCTTAACCTGCTGCATCGCAATGCTAACTCCCCACACGCGTGCTTAACTAAAAGTTTCACAAAATCTTTATTCCCATAGGAAATACAATCTGATTTTTTTAAAAGATTTATTTATTTACTTGAAAGTCAGAGTTAGAGAGAGAAGGAGAGGCACAGAGAGAGAGAGAGAGAGAGGTCTTCCATCTGCTGGTTCACTCCCCAGATGGTCGCAACAGCCAGAGCTGGGCCAATCCAATGTCAGAGGCAGGAGCTTCTTCCGGGTCTCCCACGCAGGTGCAGGGCCCAAGCACTTGGCCCATCTTCTACTGCTTTCCCAGGCCATAGCAGAGAGCTGGATCGGAAGTGGAGCACCCAGGACTCAAACCGGCGCCCATATGGGATACTGGCACTGCAGGCAGCAGCTTTACCCACTATGCCACAGTGCCAGCCCTATGTCTGCTCTTTAAAGCCTTAGCAACACTGAATGCTGTTGATATTTTCTTCTGGTTTCAGCTGAGCTCACTTGTAAGCCCTTCCATTTTACCTGAAGGAAGTCAAGACTGTGCCATTTCTCAGGTACCCATCTTAGCCTCTTGATGAGTCCAATGCCACTTCAAACCACTGGATCTCTAACTGTGATGCGCGTGAGGATCAGCAGGGGCTTTTACCATGTCCCACACCCAGATGCACCAGAGACCAATTACATTAGGAGGTGTGGGCATGGGCCCCTGACTTCAGCATCTTCCCAGTGTCTCTGATGGGTCACCAGCTGACAAGCATCGCTCAATCCATGACCCACACCACCTCCAGGCGACCTTCTGAGAAGACAGCTCACCTCTGCCTCTACCCTTTTGGAAAAGAGCAGTTCTCTCCATTCTTCCTTAATACTAAAGAACCTGCTTGCTTGGAAGATCTGTCCACCCCAGTGTTTTCAAGCCCCCTTTAAAAAATAAAGTTGTGGGGACTGGCCCTGTGGTGTAGCGGGTTAAAGCCCTGGCCTGAGGTGCCAGCATCCCATATGGGCACTAGTTCTAGTCCCGGCTGCTCCTCTTCTGATCCATCTCTCTGCTATGGCCTGGGAAATCAGTAGAAGATGCCCCAAGTCCTTGGGCCCCTGCACCCACATGGGAGACCCAGAAGAAGCTCCTGGCTCCTGGCTTTGGATCAGTGCAGCTCCGGCCATTGCGGCCATCTGGGGAGTGAACCAGAAGATGGACGATCTCTCTCTGGCTCTACCTCTCTCTGTAATTCTATCTTTCAAATAAATAAATAAATCTGTAAATATGTTAGAAGCTTTGTATTACCAGAATATATAGACTGACAAATAACTGTCATGAATTCAGTGAATATTTTGGAATGCCGATCATTTGCTAGTCATCACTGCAGACTCTCCTTGTGCTTAGAAAATGGCACATCCTGAGAGTTGCTGTGATTAGCTTATGCAGAGATTCATTGACTTCCAACAGCCCCACAAGTAACAGCCCACAGAAACCACTGATCACAGGCAAGGTGAGAACAGTATTAAATAGCAAGTTGAGAGTAGAGAAGAGGCATCCAGGGCCATACAAGTAGGGGTGGATCAGGGATCTCAGTGCCCTTTGGAAGGTACTCAAAGACTCTGTATCTATCCCAAGCCACCTCTTCCAAAGTGTGGCAGCACCATCTCCCCCCCTGCAGTACAGAAAGACCTAATAAAGTAGGTCACTCACACCATGGCCCCCAAAGACGTCCATGTCCTAACTGTTGGAACATGCGAATCTGTAACCTCAGATGGGAAAAGGGACTTTTCACATTTGGCCAAGTCAAGGATTTAAAACAGGAACGTTAGCCTGATTATCCGGTTGACTCAATATAATGATGGGGGTCCTTGCAAGAGGGAAAGAGAAAAGGCAGAGAAGGGGATGTGACCACAGAGGCAGAGCTCAGAGTGAGGCAAGGCTCAGATCCAAGGCATGTGGGCAGCCACTGGAATCTGGAAAAGATAAGAGAGAGAAAACGCAAGAGCCTCCACAATCATCACAGCCCTATTGATAGCTGGGTTTTAGCCCCCTGGGGCTGGCTTTGTACTTCTGATGTCTGGAGCTGGCAGATAACAAGTCTGTGTGGTTTCAGATCACCAATGAGTGATTACGTTGTTACAGCAGCAACAGAAAAGCAATACACCCTTGCAACCCCTTAGATTCCACATCTGTGTTTAAAAACATTTTCTGCCTCTTCGCCAGGGCTCTCACATCTCCACTTGGTAAGACACTAACCCCCGCTCCACAGTGGAGATGAAAAATTTACAAAGGAAAAAGTACATACATGTTCAATATATGTATACATATATACCAGTATCATTCACCATTCAAAAATGCAATTCAGGGGCTAGTGCTGTGGTACAGCAGGCTAAACCTCTGCTGGGACACCTGCTCCCACGTGCAAGTGCTGGTGCAAGTCCCAGTACTCTGCTTCTGTACGGCTTCCTGCTGATGGGCCAGCGAAGGCAGCAGAAGATGGCCCAAGTGCTTCAATCCTTGCCACCCACGTGGGAGACCAGTGGAGTTCCTGGCTCCAGCCTGGTACGCAAAGCCCTGCTTGCAGACAAAAAAAATTCTCTCTCTCTTTCTTTCTCTCTCTCTCTCCTATCTACCTCTTCCCACCTCTTCCTATCACTCTACCCTTCAAATAAATCAACAAATGAATCTTTAAAAAGAGAAGGGCAAACCACACTCAAAGAAGAGTGTAGTTGTTAATAACGAGACCTCTAATACCCGAGTTTCATTTTAGTCCCAGCTCGACCATTTGCACGGCTGTGTGGTTTGGGGGAAGTTACGGACGCTTCTCGAGTCTTTGTGATGGTCTTTCACGTGCCACGCTGGCTGCGAGGTAGTGATGTACTCCATGATCACTTGGGTTTAAGACAGGGAGATCTGCCTGCATAATCTTGGTGGGCGTCATCCAATCAGCTAAGAGCCTCGGAGAGGAGCCAAGGCTTCCCTGGGAGTGCAGGAAATCCCACCTGTGGGCTGTGACCCAGGCCTGGACCTGACATCCCCGCCTGCCCTTCCAGACAGCCTGCCCTGCAGATTCTGGGCTTGCTAGGCCAGCCTTCAGGATGGCATGCAGCCAAGTCCCTGCAAGAAATGTCTTAATCTATGTCCCCTGCTGCTCCTACTTCATGACTGAACTCCAACTGACACAGTCCTCAACAGTCCTCTGACAGTCACAACAGCACCTAGTCCAAGGACAGTGGTGAGGATTCAATGAGAGAATGTGCGAAGATGTCTGGCACACAATCATCGCTTGGCAGTGTTTGGTAGCATTCTATGTCGTCTGGAACAAATACAGTCTTTCCCTCTCCCTAGCCATATTCCTTGCCGTGTGACTGAGCATGCTCCCATGCTGAGTCAGTTTAGTCATGTGACTTGATTTAGCCAATGGGATGTCAGCAAGTGTGACACAAGCCAAGGCTCGAGGAGTGCTTGTGCATTGGGTTTGTCGTTTCTTGCTGTGCCCAGAACCCACCCCCCACCCAAACCACGTGAAGAGGTCCAGGCCAGTTTGTTAGATGATGAGAGGAATATTATCCCATCACACATTTTCCTGCCCCAGCTGAAAATAAGCAACAAAGTCCCCAAAAGTAGAGCCTGTTAGTGGGTGGCAGCTCATCACAGATATGTGATGGACCCTAGTCAAAATCAGCACTGAGTTCATCCCAAATCGCCTACCACTGATTATTCACTAAACAAATAGTTGGATTTTTTTAATTAATTTATTTGTTTGAAGGTCAGAGTTGCAAAACAAAGAGAGACAGAGAGAGAGAGAGCTCCTCCATCCACTGGCTCACTCCCCAGATGGCCACAATGGCCAATGCTGGGCCAAGCCAAAGCTAGGAGCCAGGAGCTTCATCCGGGTCTCCCACATCAGTGGCAGGGGCCCAAGCACTTGGACCATCTTCTCCTGATTTTCCCAGGCCATTAGCAGGGAGCTGGATTGGAAGTGGAGCAGCCAGGACACAAACTGGCACCCATATGGGTTGCCAGTATCACAAGTGGTGGGCTTTACCTGCTACACCACGGCACCAGCCCTCACAGATGTTTTTTATGAGCTACTGTTTGAAGGAGGGGAAGTGATCTGTTACAGTGAAAGCTACCTGATACAGGAATAAAAGTGACATTTGTTTTAAACCTTCCAAACTGGAAATTACTTTTTAAAGAACAATGGCCATTACTAATTCAGGTATAGTGAAACCAGTCTGTCCTTAGATTTCTTTTGGGTACATATATGGTTGCAAACTTTTGAGACAATTGATTAATAGACTCAATACATTCAAAAACTTTATAACATAGCTTTGGATCTAGTAACTCTAGCTCAATCATTTATTATCAAGATACAAATAGAAATGTGGACAAAGATTTATGAAAAAGAATGCCCAATAAGGCGAGCCTTTTGAATGGCAATGTAGGGCTATGTAACAGTCAGTAAATAAAAACAATAAATTTTCAACAATGGAAGATTATTGAGTTGCTGCTAGTACAACATAATTGAATACTAGGCAATAAAAAATTAGCATGTCAAAGATTTTACAATTTTAGAAAAAGCTCCAAGTTTGTTCAATGAAAAATGATAATGTAAACCAAACCATGAAACAGTGTGGTTCAAATTTTATGTAGTGTGCATCTGTGCATATAGGGGAAGGGAACTAGAAAAATACCAAAATACTGATTATATCAGGGAGTGGGATTATTGTTGGTCTTTTTATCTTTGTGTTGCTCTGTATCTTACATTTTTATAATAAACGTGTTATTTTTACTATCAGAACAATAAAAAGACTTCAGAAATCATATTCATTCTGAAAATCCATTTCCAACACCAAAGCAGCAAAGTCATTCACTCTAAGACCTAGGACAAGAGGGACTTCCCCTGGGAATTTGCTCCCCTCTTGGGTACTCACCTGTCTCTGGCCTTGTTCGTTACTTATTGCTGTGTCGTCATGGTGAGTGCTTCAAAGTCGTGCTGTGTTTACCTGGAAGGCAGAGCACACACATCACACATTTGCTAAAACTGTGATGGAGGAGTTGTTGTGATGTCACCTTCAAACCACGTCTGGCATGAGACCACTTCTGCCTCAGCTCTGCTGCCCAGGACTGTGATGAGCTCCCCAGGACCATGAAGAGCTCATGTCCCACAACTTCTCTGAAACTCTCAGGTCCAGACACACTGGCCCCTGTGCCACTGTTCCCTCTCCCCAGGCAGACCCCTGCCTGTAGAATGTGGTGCTTCCAGTTCCCTCTGCCAGAAACAACTCCTCCTCCCTGGCTGGCTCTTTAACCTCCTTCAACTCTTTGCTCAAATGTCTTGTTCTCCCTTCCCCCCAACTAGAAAAAAAAAAAAAAAAAGAATCACAAATAAGTCCATTAGAAATGGGCAAAGGACTTGAAAAGGCATTTCTCCAAAGATGACCCATAACTGGCCAACAGGTATATGGAAAGGTATTCAACACAGTAAGCAAGAAAATGCCATCCAAAACTACAATGAGACATTGTCTAATGCTTGTTGGTATGACTCTTATCAAAAAACAAAAGGTAAGTATTGGTGAAGATATGGAGAGATTGGGACCTTTGTCCATTGTTGGTGGGGTTGTTAATGGGGCTGTTGTTATGGAAACAACATGCAGATTTCTCAGAAAATTAAATGGAGAACTGCTACATGATTCAACAATCTCACTTTTAACTATTCATCCAAAACAATCGAAATCAGAATCTTAAAGAGATATCTGTATATCCATGTTCATCACATCATTATTCACAGTAGCTGAGATACACAAGCAACCCAGAAGTCTCCCAGTGGGTGAATGGATAAATAAACTACTGGACACACATATAACAGAATAGCATTCATCCTTAAACAGGAAGGAGTTTGTACCACAGGCAACACATGGATGAACCTGCAGTACATTATGCTTAGTGAAATAAGCAGATCTGGAGGACGAACAATGCATGACCCCACTTCTATGAAGTATCTAAAATCATAAGACTTGTGGAAACAGAGTAGAACAAGAATTTCCAAGTTCTAGGGCAAGGGAACTGTTCAATGGGCATAAAGTTTCAAGTGTACAGAACTTAGTTCTAATTATGTACAATGTACAGCATTGTGCCTACAGCCAATACTGCTTAAAACTTGTTATGAAGAGAGAGCTCATATTGTATGTGTTCATAGATAAAGAATGCTTCAAAAAGTTCACAGAAAATAGAATTAAAAGAATTTATTTGGGTGTTAAAAAATGGAATCCAGATATAGTTTTTTGATAATAAGCATTTTCCATGAACTTTTGCAGACCCCTTGTTTATCTTCTCAGTGGGGCCTACTCTGAACTCTGCTTCCCACCCTTGGAACTCACGGGGACATCCCACTGCTTTGCTTTTCTCTACAGTTCCTAATGTTGGGGTCCATCTCCCTCCAATAGGCGGGTCTCTGACAGAGCCCAGCCTGGAGGAAGAGGAGACACTGTACAGGTGTTCGCTGAATGAATACTTGGCATAAGTCACTCCACAGCACCGTGTATGTGCACTGCACTTTACTCCCCTGACCTCTTAGGACACAGCTTCAGTTCCAAGTTTCACTCAGGCTCTGAGGGCTGGTGGCATCTGTCAAAACTGATGACACTCAAGTGGCAAAGTTCAGTTGCAGCAACACATCCTGGGCTCATGTGAAAATCAAGCTTTCTGTAGCTGGCCTGACTCAGTTCCCCAAGCACCACCCACGTCCTGGCAATTAAGGCAATCTATCAGTGTTACACAAAGATCATTCCAGAGACATTTAAAATTCCAGCATGTTTTCCGTGGCCTTTGAGCCTCTCAGCTGA
The DNA here is from genome assembly GCF_051225735.1 of Oryctolagus cuniculus. NCBI lineage: Eukaryota > Metazoa > Chordata > Mammalia > Lagomorpha > Leporidae > Oryctolagus > Oryctolagus cuniculus. The sequence continues at coordinate 17,880,545 of NC_142881.1, read as the reverse complement.
GTGATGAACTCAAAAGTGATTTTCCTCTTTCCTTGTCAGACACACAGGCACACACAGTAACATGGATTTATGGTGTAAAAGGCCAGGCTAGCCTAGGACTCAGAGAGCTTGATCCTAGCCTGTCCCCTTCACTTTGTAGCCATGAGTTTAGTTGAGTCTTGGACTATAAAAGCCTCCATTTCTTCATTTTAAAAGAGAAATTAAAATTCTTTATTTATTTTCATTTTCATTTGAATAGCAGAGAGACAGAGAGAGATAGATGTTCCATCCATTGGTTTACTACTCAAAATTCCTGCAACTTCCTGGCTCCAGCCATGCTGAAGGTAAGAGCCAGCAACTCAATCTGGGTTTCCCATGTAGGTGGCAGGGACCCAAGCACTTGAGCTAACACCTGCTGTACCCAGGGTGTGCATGAGCAGGAAGTTAGATTGGAAGTGGAGGAGCTGAGACTTAAACCCTGGCACTCTTACGTGGGATGCAGGTATCCCAAGCAACAACTTCACTGCTGTATCAAACTCCCACCCACCCTGAAAGAGAACCCAATCTAGACCGTCTCTGTGTACCCCTTTCTTGCTCTGGACTATCAGAGCTCCATGAAAGGCTAAGTCTGCAAGTAGGATGCCGGAATAGCCCCAAGCTGCCTTCTCTCCTCCACTTGACCTGCCTTCTCTGTCTACTTCCTGTATAAAGCCTCCTACTGTCACCTCCCAGGACAGACCTGACTGTGAGGGGCTGCGTGAGGATGAAACCAGCAGGCTCTGGGTCGACATTCACCTCCTCCCTTCACTCCAGTGAGCCCAGGGACAGAGACGATAGGAAATTGTCCACTCTGACCACCTCTTCTCACGTGCTATCTCCACCTTCAGAGAGGACCTCCAGGCTGCCTGGCCTTGCTCAACACGCTTCTGTCCAGCTCGGTCTGCCCACCGTGATGTCAACAGGCACATTGTGGATCACTCACAATGACTTTCTGTTTCTCAGTGTTTCACTATCCCCGTAGCTAACTTGTATATTCCCCCATCGTGCAGAGGAAACTGAGGAACAGGCGTTAAGTAGTTTGCTCAAGCTGATTCCTCTGCTGGTGAGGAAAAGGACAGTTCGCGTTTTCAGGTGCACTGCCCTTTCACCCTTCCAAGAATGGTTTGGTGCAATGGACTTGAAGGAATGAGTCACTGCCCTGAGCATGTGGGGCAGACATGGGCCAGACTGGAGGAGCTAACATTGCCCCGGCCTTTACCATATCTTCTCCTTAAAGAGGTAATCATTAGCAGGACTTAACTGTTGAGCACCCACATGTATTTCATCTTGTTTCTAACTTTTCTGACAGCTCTTTGGGGAAACAGGGGCCCAGGGAGATTAAGGAACTGACCTGAAGACAGCAAGGCAGTGACTGGTACAGCCAAGGTCCCTACCCAGGTCCCTACCCAGGTCCCTCTGCATCCCTACTCTGAAATTCCTTCCAGTGATGTTGGTTATTGGGTGCTAGGGGAGAGATTCAACTGCCTGTACCATACCCTGCTCAGGGTCCTGCTCACTCCATCTGAATTCTGGTCACAGAAGCCAACAGCAGGAAGTCAGCCTCAGCCCCCGCCTCTTTCCACCTGAGCACCCCCTGAGCCCACCAGGTGTCCTCCCTGCCCCAAATACCCATGATCCTCCTCAGCTATCCCACTCACAGGGGTCTTGAAATTGCCATATTTTGTATGATATCTGCACTTGCTCCTGGACAAAGGCCACAGGGGGGACCGAGCTTGTGCTAAGTGTATCTTTGAGACCCCTGCATTGTGCTAAGAAGTACACTGTATTTCACTAACACCTCTGTCAGTCCTTAAATGAAAGGGGCTGTGACATGGAAGGGTTAAGCAGCAAGTAGGCTGTGAGCAACATGACAACAAGAGCTCCGCTGTATGCTTGGAGGCCCTTCCCTGGACCCGTGACTTCGATGATCACAATAGCCCAACAGCCCCTCAAGGTGCATGCAAGTGTTTTGGAGGCTGTTTGCTCATTTGTCTGCCACAGAGACCCTAGCGTTCAGCAGATTCTCAGTGTTAAGACCCAATCCCCAGCACATCGTAGAAGCTCACTCACACAGCAACCAGTGCTGAGTGAGCACCTCCTGGACAACCATCTGCTCCGTGGTTTTATGAAGGAAGGGAAGGAAGTGTGCTGGGTGCAGACTTTGAAGGCTGGGTCTACTCATCTCCTTGGTCTAACATCTTTGGGTTTTTCTTAGGGGCTCAAGTCCTTCTTCCCAGCTGGACTGCCCCTTGAATCAATACTCAAAAGGCCAGATCTTAAAAGTGGCAATGAGGCTGGCGCCACGGCTCAATAGGCTAATCCTCCACCTGCGGTGCCGGCACACTGGGTTCTAGTCCCGGTCAGGGCGCCGGATTCTGTCCCAGTTGCCCCTCTTCCAGGCCAGCTCTCTGTTGTGGACTGGGAGTGCAGTGGAGGATGGCCCAAGTGCTTGGGCCCTGCACCCCATGGGAGACCAGGAGAAGCACCTGGCTCCTGGCTTCTGATCATCGAGGTGCGGTGGCCGCAGTGCGCCGGCCGCAGCGGCCATTGGAGGGTGAACCAACGGCACAGGAAGACCTTTCTCTCTGTCTCTCTCTCTCACTGTCCACTCTGCCTGTCAAAAAAAAAAAAAAAGTGGCAATGATACACAATTTGGAATTGAAAACTGGGGGGTGGGGGGAGGACAGTGCTGTGGCATAGCAGGTAAAGCCACCGCCTGCAGTGCCAGCACCCCAAATGGGAGCCAGTTCGGGTCCTGGCTGCTCCACTTCTGATACAGCTCTCTGCTATGGCCTGGGAAAGCAGTAGAAGATGGCCCAAGTCCTTGGGCCCCTGTACCCATGTGGAAGACCTGGAGGAAGCTCCTGGCTCCTGGCTTCAGATGGGGACAGTTCCAGCAGTTTTGTGGCCGACTGGGGGAGTGAACCTGCAGATTGAAAGCTTTTCTCTCTCTGCCTCTCTTTCTCTTTCTGCATAACTCTGACTTTCAAATAAATAAAAGAATCTTTTTTTAAATTTTTTTGACAGGCAGAGTGGACAGTGAGAGAGAGAGACAGAGAGAAAGGTCTTCCTTTGACGTTGGTTCACCCTCCAATGGCTGCCACGGCTGGCGTGCTGCAGCCGGCGCACCGCGCTGATCCGATGGCAGGAGCCAGGTACTTAATTCTGGTCTCCCATGGGATGCAGGGCCCAAGCACTTGGGCCATCCTCCACTGCACTCCCTGGCCACAGCAGAGAGCTGGCCTGGAAGAGGGGCAACTGGGACAGAATCTGGTGCCCCAACTGGGACTAGAACCCAGTGTGCCAGCGCCGCAAGGTGGAGGATTAGCCTAGTGAGCCGCGGCACCGGCCAAATAAAAGAATCTTTAAAAAAAAAAAAAAAAAACTGGGATATCAGAATTCTGATTCCACAGCTGTTACTCATCTATCAGAATGGCCCTGGACAAGTTCTGGAAAGCAAGGTAATTTGTGGCTGTTCTCGAATTATATTCTGCCTGGAATGACAGAAGTCTTTCTCATGGGAGGATAGTTAGTTTTTTGTTTGTTTGTTTGTTTTTGTAATAGGTGGGAAAGTAGAATATGAAAATAATTCAAGTGCTATATTAACAAAATGCTCCAGAACACTGTCACACCGACACTCTCCCTCCCTCCAAGTCCCTATGCCCTTCACTCACCCATACTCCCCCTTTCATTTCCACCCAAGAAAGCATCTGAGCAGGTGAGCAAAAGCAATTCCTTCTCACTTAATTTACAAGGTCAGGGCCGGTGCCCTGGCTCACTTGGTTAATCCTCCGCCTGCAGCTCTGGCATCCCATATGGGTTTCGGGTTCTAGTCCCGGCTGCTCCTCTTCCAGTCCAGCTCTCTGCTGTGGCCCGGGAAGGCAGTGGAGGATGGCCCAAGTGCTTGGGCCCCTGCAGCCGCATGGAAGACCAGGAGGAAGCACCTGGCTCCTGGCTTCGGATAGGTACAGAGCACCGGCCGTAGCAGCCATTTGGGGGGTGAACCAACGGAAGGAAGACCTTTCTCTCTGTCTCTCTCTGTCTCTCACTGTCTAACTCTGCCTAATAAAAATAATTTTTTTTACAAGGTCATTGTTCCCAGGGTGAAGCACTTGGTACTACAAACGCCTATGTCCCAGATCCCGAGAGGTTGTGAGCCTATTGAAAGAACCACAATATGGAGGGAGAGATCCCTAGTTTATGGTCACGTTGAGCTCTGAGTGGGGAGCAAGTCTCAGCTCTGTTGACCGTGTGACTCTGGGAGCCTAAATGACTTCTCTGAGCCTCAATGCCTCATCTGAAACACAGAGAAGCTCCTCATTACGTCACAGGGCTGTAAGAATCAGGGCACAGGGTAGAAAGGCTGCACAGTACTGCACCCAGTCCAGGAGCACAACTCTTAGTGCCGGTCCTCCTAACGACTCTGTCTGGACCTCAGGTTTCCAGCCATTGGGATAGGAAGGACACCTGTGATTTGTGACAGCAGGACCAATACTGGCTTTCCTCACCTCCTAGCTCCTCGGAATACAGTCTTGAATAAGCTGGAGAAAAGAGAGAAACCCCGCTAGCAAACGCACCACGACTTGCTGCATAAGGAGTGGCTGATACTGTCCAGGGCAAACTTCTCTGGAGCTGCTTCTGTCTGAAGGATGGGAAAGGTCGGCCTTCACCCTCTCTGGCAAGCACACGGGGAAAGTGCAGGGCAAAGCCTATCCTGGCCTCCCAGACCCTGCACGTGGCATCAGCTAATCACAGACCTTTGCTTCTAGAACTGAGTGCTATGGGTTTCCTGTCAGGAGGGCAGGTCCCGTTTTGTAAGCTGAATTTTCTTTTTTTTTCTTTTCTTTTTTTTTTTTTTTTTTTTTTTTGCTGTTTCTTAAAGGATGATGTAAAACTTTCATTTTTCCTTTGATTGAAACAGAGTATTGTGATGATACACTTTTATGAATTTTAAGGTCAGTTTGGGGAGGGAGCATAACCCACTCCCACACCACGTGGTGGGGTAGATCTATCTAAGACTCTTGGGGCAGGGCCACTTTCCCAAAACCTCCTGTGGTTGTGCACCTGTGCCAGCTCTGGGCTTGCCTCTCCAGACAAGATTGTCAGGACCAAGAACAAATAACCGAATTAAAATACAAAACTAGGGGAGAACACTTGAGTTCACCTTGAAAATAATTAAATCAAAAAACAAGCAGGACAGGGCCAGCCGACAAACCGAGTACTCGCTGGCGCCAGGCTGCAGGGCCACATGGTCCTGGGAGAGCATTTCTACCTCGTGCCCAGGACAGAAGGACTTCAAGGACATTTCCAGGCCTGAGCAGGCACCCTTGTGACGGGGCTGGCAGATAGGGAACGGGCGTGTGAAAGGGAACTCAGAGCCATAAATGCCCCCATGGAAAATCAAGGAAACACCGGGTGAGACAAAACTCTTATTTCTAGGCACTGCTTACCTTTTGAAAGCATTCATTTATTGCAGAAAATTGGAGTTGTGAGGGAAAATAAAAACCAAAAGTAAAAACTACCCATAAATCTCTCTCCAGAAGATATTAACTGAATAATTATTAGTATTTTGATACAGTTTTAGATTGATAGATAGAAATGTATATGGGGGTGTAATTGAAATTTTGAATCATACTATCTATGATGTTTTGTGACCTATTTTTTCTCCAAATATTAAGTTATGAGCATTTTCCCATGTATTTATTCTGCCAAATTATGGTTTATAGCACCTTATTGTATTCATTGCATTACATCTTATATATAGTGTATATATAATGAGTTACAGCTATTTCAATTATGCAGTCATATATACATTTCAACACACATGTATGCCAGTGTATTCACATACGCTTGTTTATTTAACCAATGTCTTTTTAACCTCATTTCTATTTAACCTCATCTTTTAAAAAATTTATTTATTTGAAAAGTAAGAGGCAGAAACAGAGACAGAGACAGGTCTCCCATCTGCTGTCCACTCCCCAGATGCCCACAACTACCAGTATCGGCCGGGCCAAAGCCAGGAGCCAAGAACTCAACCTGAATCTTGCACAGATGTGGCAGGGACCCAACTACTTGAGCCACCATCACTGTCTCCCAAAGCCGGCACTAGCAGCAAGCTAGAACCTGGAGTGGAGTCGGGACTTTAACACGGGATACAGGCATCACAAGCAGCACCTTAACCCCTGGGCCGGATGCTCACTCCTGGAAATTTCTGATTTCTTACTATTATAAGCAATAACCACACAATAGCTAATGTTTATTGTGTTGCGCATTCTATAAGGACTATCTCATCTCAGTTTCACAAGAAGGCCACAGGGTGAATATTGTTATCATTCCTGTTTATAGCTGAGAAAACACAGGCAGAGAGACGTTAAGAAGCTTGCCTGTATTACTCAGCTTCTTGTTACTGTAACCAAAATGCCTGAGAGGAGCTCCTTAGGAGGGAGAAGGTTTATTTTGGCTCCCAGTTTGGAGGTTCACAGTCCAAGGTCAGAAGGCCCTGTGGGTTCAAGCGTTGGGCAAGGCTGCAGCATGGTGAAGGGAAGATAGTGGGTGAGCCAGGAAGCAGAGGGAGACAGGAAGCTTGCTAGGCTTACGTAACCACCCTCCCTGCAGAACAGTCTTCCCAGGGCAAAAACTCAGAGAAAGAAAGACCTCCCACTGCACCCACATCCCAGGTGCCTTAATTAGATCAAATAGCCACCTTTCATCCATTAACCATTAAGATAAGGCTTTGGGGAACAAGTTCCCAACGCCCAGGTCTTTGGGGGCATCCAGACTCCAACATTACCCAAAATCACTGAGCTAGCACCATTAGGACATGGATAGCGTCACTACCATCAGCGCCCCTCCATCTCCCTGAAGACGTAGAAGCAGCCAGTATGTAGCAGGGTCAAGACAGCCAACAGGGAATGCTCAGCTCTGCCATGATGCCCACTTCTGCCCCACGATGTCAGGATAGGGTGACCTCGTACCCACTGTGAAATCTGAGTCTCAGTTTCTTCACCAATAAAAACTAAAGTCCCTCCCAACTCCACCTTCCAGTCAATTCCATTTCATTGCTAAGAAAGATACATGGCATCAAGGCAGAGGCGCTTAAGCTAGATTTCTCTAAGCTCCTAAACCTGATGCAACTACTTATCAGCCTGAACTCATGAGCCTTGTTTCCTCATCTGATAAACGGGGATGCTAGCATTGCCTGCTTCACAGGACTGCTTCAAGAAACAGCTGGTACGATGTTTGTCAAGTGCTCCAAACAATGCCCCACAGTTGGTAACACTTAGAAATGACTTTAAGCGGAAGCTTCTAACACTGAGAAGTGAATGTACTGGAAGCATTTTTGCCAGCTTAGCCTCAAAGTTTCCCTAGTGAGGCAGTGGAATAAGGCCCTTGACAGGGCCAGCGCTGTGGTGTAGCCAGTAAAGCCACCACCTGCAGTGCCGGCAAGCCATATGGGTGCTGGTTTGTGTCCCAGCTGCTCCACTTCTGATCCAGCTCCCTAATGGCCTAGGAAAAGCAACAGAAAATGGTCAGGGTGTTTGGGTCCCTGTACCCACATGGGAGACCCAGATGAAGTTCCTGGCTCCTGGCTTCAGTGTGACCAAGCCCTGACCTTTGCAGCCATTTAGGGAGATCTGTCTGTCCGTCTCTCTGTGTAACTCTGAATTTAATTAAAAAAAAAAAAAAAGAAAATTCTGTTATTCTAGAAGGTGAGAATGAACTGTAGCACCATCCACGTCAAACCAGGAATCTCACATGCAGACCACCACTTACTGGTTGAGATCTCAGGATGGATTTAACAGGAAGCTTCAGGCCAAAGCTGACATCCAAGGGCTTCCTTCAGTACTGGTGCTGATGGGGTTGAGTTCCCTGAGCTCCATGAGCCCAGGCCTGCTCAGTAACACACCCAACAGAAGACCTGGCCTCTCCAGGCCAGATCCAAGGTGAAGGCTTCAGTCCTTGCATAGGGTCCTCAGAAGGCAAGGAGGCCAGGATGGCAATGTCACTTGCTCCTGGGGCAGGGGCATGGGGCTAGGGACAAGCAGGTGCCAATCATGATCCATGCCTTCTCAATGGTCCCCAAGAATATGCATCCGTATTCTGCTAGGAATGGTTTGACTTTCTTCCTAACCAGTAAGAGAAAGACAGACTTTTGTCTCTCTGTGTGTTTTCAAACCCTCAGAATTTACTATCCCAAAGGCTTCCATAGTCTCCACTAGGCAGCCACGGGGTTCAAGCAGATGGTGTCTCGGATGCGTCACATGTAAGAAATATGAGAAGGTTTCCTTCTTGCCACTCAACGGGGTGAACCGAGAAGACGAGGCACTGGTTGCTGAACCAACTCACTAACTTGCTGCTGCTTTGAATCCAGCACCCACACCTCCCTGAAGACATGGAAGCAGCCAGGACGCAGCAGGGTCTAAAACAGCCAATACAAAATGATGCAACAGATGATAGCCCAAGTATATGGGTTCTTGCAATCAGTATGGGAAACTCACAAGGAGTCCCAGACTCCTGGTTTTGGCCTGGCCCAGTCTCAACTGTTGTGGGCATTTGGGGAGTGAGCAACCCATGAAAGATCTGTGTTCTATCTATGTATCTATATATTTATCTACCTCTCTCTCCCCTGTTTGTCATTCAATAAATAAAATAATAATAATTTTTAAAGAAGTAAGATACAATGGCTTCAAGGAAATACTCAGCTCCCTGGCGATGCCTGCTTCTGCCCCCTGCCACCCTCCTACAGATCCGATAGAGGCTGCATTTTTCTCCCTTCCCGTTTCTTGTATTTTCTTCCCACGCAAGAGGCTGTTTCAGAAGTTGGAAAGCTGCCACTTGCACCATGAACTTCCCTTGCCCTCCCACCCAGCCCTGAAAGAGCTTTTCTGTCGGAAGCCAGAGCAGACCTTTCTCTCTGTGGGCCTTGAGAAGAGGGGAGAAGGATTGGCTGTGGAGAAACGGGGGACCTCAGGGACCTTTCCCGCTGAGCATTAAAGGGGGCTTTCTGAAAGGGAGAAGAGAGCCATGAAACGCCTCCAGGAACAAAGATTTCCCTGTTGCAAGATTCCTCTAACAATGGTGGGACAGGCGCCAGATGATACTGGAATGGAATGTTCCCTACGTTCTCACACATTTTCCTCCTAGAAGTGTATCCCTTCATAGGGGAAAAAAATTCCCAAGCGCATTATGGTTCAGTCTCCAGGCTACACTTCCTCTCCCTCCATCCACCAAGCTGGCAGATTAGACAGGCACAGAGGATTAATTGTTTCCCACGCAAAATGCTACAGCGTTTCTAGCTGGCATTTGATAGCTTCTTCAACAAGAAATAACACAGACTCCTGGACATAGAAATTATTTTTTTAATGAAGCATCAACTCTATTTATAACATAATAAGATCAGCACTAAGACGTGTCCATAGAGATCATTTATTCCACAATCTTCATTTGGCAAATGACACCCCTGAGACCCAGGTGAAGCGAAGCCCGGGTCAGGCATGGATACGGTGGCCAGGGAAGGCAGCTGGGCTCCTACAGTCAAGGAAGAAATTCCCTCACCGATCGCTGAGGAAGCCGGAGCTGTGACAACGACACCAGCAAAGCACAGGTGTCCCCACCACCACTCCATGCCCTAAGAAAGACAAAAAGAATGTTTAACTAGTTGCTATTTTATATTTCCAAAAGAACATTACAAATCCAGCACTATGTTGGATTCCTGACACCCATGTTGCCACGTAGGGTTTGAAGTTTTGAATCAACAACAGGAGAGGAAGCAGCACAAGTTTCTTGGGGTTAGGACCCTGCAGCCTTGTTCCCCAACACTCCCAGGCCCCAGCTCCTAAGTCAAACCTTCCCCCACCCCCAAACAGATTCACAACCCACTTGGCAGCATATTGACTTTCTGTACCTCTTCCTCCTTCAAGAGGCTTGACACTCCCACTGACTATCAACTGTGGAAAGTGCTGGAAGCTAGGGAACAGCAAGAGAAGAGGGAAATACATAGGGATTTCCCCTGGTGGCCCTGCTGGGAAAGGGTTAACAGTAATTCTACACACACACACACACACACACAGAGGTGGGGGGGAGGCAATGTCAAAATCACTTAGCACTGAGCAGGTGAGAGAACTGAATTCAAGACTCAAATTACCAGAGGACAGAGACAGGACTCAGATCTTGGATTTGAGTGTGGTGTCCACCTCCAATCCCAGGCATTTGGATAGAATACCTGCCCCCATGGACACGAATATCGTTGAAAGGGTAAGAACTGGAATGATTGTGAAGAAAGGACTCTGGGCAGAACTTTTGGACTCAAGAGAGAGAAATTAAAAGGCCTGGCAGCTGGGGAGCCCCTCCAGTCTCATCACTGAGCATGGGGGGTGGAGCCAGAGGGCGTCCCCCAAACTCACAGGGACTCTTCCCCACCCTCCCACTCTGAGCCTCTGACGTTCCAACACAGAAAACCCCTTCTCCCACGAGAAGACTCAGCAGTACACCCACCGCCTCATCCTTTCCTCCTCCCCTCCCTTCTCCTGGTGCCGTACCCAAGGCCTCTCGTAAACAAAACCACCAGCTAAACTCACCCAGGAGGATGACTGAAAAGCCCTCTTGAAGGTTGTCATGGTCATTAGCTGGTTACATTTGGCCAAGTCACAGCCTACTAATCCTCCAGCGCGACCCAAGCAAGACCACTGTTCAGGGTCTCAGCCAGAGCTGTCTTTGAGATGTCAAGAACTGGAGCCTTTGAACTTGAACTTTCATGAAGATGGGAGTGGATTCAGAGAAAGGGGAAAACATGAGAAGCTCAAAACACAGACAAGCTTTTGGCTGACATGGGTTGGAAAAAAGGGCAGTGATCTTTAAATGAAAACCAGCAACGTGCTGGCCTGAGAGAGAGGTGAGGAGGAGGGTCCAGCTACATAAGACACCTTGGCCACAGCCCTAGGTTCCTGATTCTTGTGTCAGTCATGCCCACCTCCAGGCACAGGCTTCCACCCTCAACAATCTGGCCAAGAGTAGTCTACAGGCTTCTCTTCAGTTGCTTTTTTTTTTTTTTTTGACAGGCAGAGTGGACAGTGAGAGAGAGAGACAGAGAGAAAGGTCTTCCTTTTGCCGTTGGTTCACCCTCCAATGGCCGCCGTGGCCGGCGCACCGCACTGATCCGATGGCAGGAGCCAGGTACTTATCCTGTTCTCCCATGGGGTGCAGGGCCCAAGCACTTGGGCCATCCTTCACTGCACTCCCTGGCCACAGCAGAGAGCTGGCCTGGAAGAGGGGCAACCGGGACAGAATCCGGTGCCCCAACCAGGACTAGAACCCGGTGTGCCGGTGCCACAAGGCGGAGGATTAGCCTAGTGAGCCGCGGCGCCGGCCTATTCAGTTCCTTTTAGCACAGCTAAGATAAGAAGCATGTCCCTTAAATTAACAGGGGCCAGCATTGTAGCATAGCAGGTTAAGCAGCCACTTAGGATACTCACATCCCATATCAGAGTGCATGGTTTCAGTCCTGCCACTTCTTCCAACCCAGCTTCCTGCTAATGTGCCTGGGAGGCAACAGATGATGGTCCAAGTATATGAGTTCTTGCAATCAGTATGGGAAGCCCACAATGAGTCCTGGACTCCTGGTTTTGGCCTGGCCCAGTCTCAACTGTTGTGGGCATTTGGGGAGTGAGCAACCCATGAAAGATCTATCTTCTATCTATGTATCTATGTATTTATCTACCTCTCTCTCCCCTATTTGTCATTCAATAAATAAAATAATAATTTTTAAATAAAATAAACAAAAATCTATAGAATGCTGAAGAAAAACAACAAAAAGAAAGATTTACAAAATATGCAGAGGAATCACATTTCTACAGTAAAATGTTATGATCTTCATACAGGTCATGAAATGCTTTGCTGATAACCAAATGCACTCACCTGAAGATACAAACATATGTTGTGTATTTTGCTACTCCATATTCACTGCTCACAGCAGACATCACTAATCAATCACAGTATTTTTTCCGCTAATCAGAGACTGATCTGAGAATCGTTCTCAACACAGTTTTCCAGACAATCACCCCAATTAGTCAGGGTCAGTACTGGAGATAAAGCCTATTTGCTATCTCTATTCTTGCCCCAATGCTGGAAGAACAAGAGTGTGCCTTGCCTGGTTACTTCCCCTCTAATTTCATTTTTCTTTGGATCAATCATGAGACCCCATATCACCATTTGCATTTCTTGTTTCCCAGGCTATGATGTAAGAGCCACTTAGATCTAATTTCCCATGTCTCCCCCATTGAAGTGCAATGTTTTTCCATATTAGAACAAACCAGTGCCTAGGCCCCTGCACTAGTTCTCTTTCTTTCCAAACTGAATGAATGTTTTTTGTGCTGCTTGTATTACAGTGGTGATGGCCCTGTTAGAAAATTCCTCTCTGCTCAGACTGGTGTCTCTGTCATCTTTATGACAAGGTAAGGTTTTTCAAAAAAGATTTATTTATTTATTTGAGAGGCAGAGTTACAGGCAGAGAGAGAGAGAGGTCTTCCACCCACTGGTTCACTCCCCAAATGGCTGCAAACTGGGCCCATCCTAAGCCAGGAACCAGAAGCTTCTTCTGGGTCCCCCATGTGAGTGCAGGGGCCCAAGGACCTGAGCCATCCTCCACTGATTTCCTAGGCCATTAGCAAAGAGCTGGATTAGAAAAGGAGCAGCCAGCGCCGCAGCTCAATAGGCTAATCCTCCGCCTTGTGGCACCGGCACACTGGGTTCTAGTCCTGGTCAGGGCGCCGGATTCTGTCCCGGTTGCCCCTCTTCCAGGCCAGCTCTCTGCTGTGGCCAGGGAGTGCAGTGGAGGATGGCCCAAGTGCTTGGGCCCTGCACCCCATGGGAGACCAGGAGAAGCACCTGGCTCCTGCCATCGGATCAGTGCGGTGCGCCGGCCACGGCGGCCATTGGAGGGTGAACCAACGGCAAAAAGGAAGACCTTTCTCTCTGTCTCTCTCTCTCTCACTGTCCACTCTGCCTGTCAAAAAATAATAAAAAGAAAAAAAAAAGAAAAGAAAAGGAGCAGCCAGGACTAGTACCAGCCAGCTGCCCATATGGGATGCTGGTGCCACAGGCAGAGGCTTAGCCTACTAACCATAGCACTGACCTCCATCATTGTAAGTTCTGATGGACCTATAAATGATCTCCTCCTCCTCCCCTAATTCATCTCAGTATCTGATTTCCACAGCTAGGGAGGCATTCTTCACATCCCAGGGGCCATGAGCCATCAGGGAAGCCACGTCATGCAGTGGTTAAGAATCCAGGCTCGAAGCTCCCTCAGGCTGGCTCTTCCATCAATCAATCACATGGCAGCAGGCCTGGAAGTCAGTCTCCATGTGTGCTGGCTGGAAATCTGCTAGTCCTCCCAGGTCTTGTTCCATCCTGCTCTCTGCCCCAGAGTGTGACCTCTGAACCACATCCACAAGCTCTCTGATCCTCTGACTTCCCACTGGGTCAACCAATGGAGAGACCACCACCCAGCTGCAGGGAGGAGAGGAGAGTGAGGCTGGGGTATTTAATTCTCCTGCTCATCTGGTCCCTCCATCCCTCCAGGCGCCACTGTAAGCTGGGTGTGTGCCACCTGTCAGGTCCTGCATTCCACTTTAAAGTTTCCCTACACTTGCTCACACCTGGAAAGCAGATCTTGTATTATTAATTCCTGTTCTGACTGTGCCCTCAAATTCAGAGCTCTTGACTGACACAATCGGGCATAAAAGTCTCATGTCTACCATGAAGAATAAAACAACAGACTTAACTCCAGATTTGCATATGTTCAACATTTGCACTTGGATGTTGCATTAGTCTCCTACAGCTGCCGTGACAAACTCTCACAAACTGTGTTGCTTAAAACAACAGATATTTACTTTCTTGCAGTTCTGAGGTCTGGAAGCCCAAGGTCAAGGTGTCGGCAGGGCTATGCTCCCTCTGAAACCCGCACAGCAGAGTCTTGCCTTGCCTCTTCAAGCTTCTGCTGGTTGCCTGCCGTCCTTAGAGTTCATGGGGCTGTAGCTGCATCATTCCAATCTCTGTTTCTGACATCACACGGCCATTTTCTCATATGTCTGTGTTTCCTCTTTTACGAGGACCCCAGTGCCTGCTGCAATGTGACCCCCATCTTATATCTTCCAGGACTGTATTTCCAAAGAAGATCACATTCTAAGGTACTGGGGATTAGCACTTCAACATATGCTGAAGCTGACTTCAACTCATAAACATATCTAATAGGAACATCAAACTTAACAGGCTTACAACTAAGGTATGAATTCCTTTTCAACCAGCCCATACCATTTTCCCTATACCAATAACTGGTAACTCCAATCTCCTAATTTCAGAATGAGAATGTGGGCATCACCCTTGTTTCCTCTCTTTCACACCCCTCATCTCATTCATAACTGTCAGCCCATGATGTCAACCAGGCAGGATATTTAGTTTTTTCTCTAGACGTTCACAGCTCAAACATCACTGCCCCTCAGCAGTGCCTTTCTGTAGGCAGCATTTCATTTCTTTTATGGATTCTTTAGAGGGGTTTGTGTGCATGAGTACTTTAATTATTAACTTACTATTTATAAAATACTACTTTGTGTAAAGCAGCAGTTGCAAACACAAATGCCTACAAAGTCGCAGCAGGAAGCATGAGTGTGAGAAGCTGAAGCAGGTGCAATCACACGCATCAACTCTCAGAGAGGGAGGCACAGTGGGAACTGGGGATTTTGTGACCTGTGTGCAGAGATAGGAGCTGCCTGGCAACCACTGCTACTTCCATGCAGAAATGTGGGCACAGTCCTGGCGGATCTTTTCACCCTCCAGGTCAGCTTAATAATTAAGTTGCTCTGCAGGATTTCCCAATTTTTAAATATTGGCTCAAATACATAAAACCCTAAAATGGGATGAATCAACCCTTGACCTGCCAGTTCATGACCTCCAAGTTAAAGGAATGTGCTCTTGTAAATACTGACAAATTAGGTAAGTAGTGGGAAATGACCCTGAGAAGGAAGGAAGGAAGGAGGGAAGGAGGAAGTCATTACCAGCTGAGTGGAAACACTTGAGCACAAGTCAAAGGTGTTACTCAACAGAACACAATGGAGAGACGACGGTTATTCCAGTAAAACGGTGGAAAGGAAAGAAATAACACTGGAAGCATAAACTAAGGAGCCCATTGGGAGATCCAGCTGCGAGGATCTGAGGATTTGATTTTATTCTGGAAATAATAGGGGATGGCTAATACTCAGCCGCAAATTGGTTGTGCAAAAGCAAGCCACCCCTAGAATATCTTTCCTAAAGTATGAGTGCCTCCTTCCTCTGTAATTAAACTGGCGGACATGCAGTCGGTGAAGAGCTGAAGAGGACTGCAGCCCTTTTTGATATTGGGTCAGCTGAAACCTGAGCCCACAGCATCTCAACTGATCTGCTGACTTGACTTTGTTCTTTTTTCCCAAAGCTATTCTTTTGTCATTCTCTCACTGGTAATGTGTAAGCTACCCCTAACGGGCCACCTTGAAGTCACTCAATGTAGGCTCCCAAAGTCCTGTGACAATGAATCCTACCCCATGGGGGACACTATCAGCCCTCTTGAAATCACAAGTGTAGAAAAATGGGGATTGCCCAAGAGGATAATGGTTTCTGAGTGCAGAAAAGGAGGCCCTGGCAGCAGGTCATGGGCTTGAGTGATGGGGAGGAGAAAATTCTGATTCCACTCAGGATAAGCTCAAGAACAGAGTGGAGAGGTCAATATTTGCATTTTTCCAGTGGCCATTTGATAGGAGACCTCTGCTCTGCCCTGATGAGACTCTTTCTGGTGGGTAGTTTATGCGTCATGCTGCTATAAACACCACCTGCATCCCTTTCACCAACTGAAAACAAAGCTTTTTGCTGTGGATAGAAATGAGGCCAAATAAGGTGATTCCCAGAGGCTCCAACTTCCCATGCCTGGGAGAGGATCAAGTAGAACAGGGGAGCCAATCCTGAACTCTCCATCCTACTCAACAGTGAGGAGGCCAGGGCACCCACACCCATCACAGTTGAATAATTGAGTCTTAATCTACTCACAAGTGATTCCAAAATCCTAAAACGTGGGTAATTCGTTCTTTCTGATCATGTGGATTTGATGTCCAAGCAGCCGAAGGTAAATTCTGGGATCCTGTTCCACAGTGGTGGGACCCAGTCAATGGGCCACCACACAGTTATCATCCACGTCCTAGATTGTGGGAAGTGATGAGAAGTGACCCTGAACAGTCAAATGAGTGAAAAGAAGTAGTAGAAGGAAGAGAAGATATATGGGGAGGAAATGACAACTCAATACCAGTATTTGCAAATATGGGGATTCAAGAAGTTCCTGAGCGCTATCCCCTGTACTCTGCTGTAACCAGAACTGAGGGTGTAGAGGATTCCAAAACTGTACACGCAGCAGGCTACAGATGATGTCTTAGAAATGCAGAGTTAGGAATAGTAACAGCAACAACAAAAGGAAGGAACCAGGTCAAACTCTTAACAGAGGTTGCCACAAGGATACAGAACCCTGTACTTTTCTCTATCCCTTTAATATTTTATATACTTTCTAAACATTTCTGGATTGATCAGAAATTGATTATTTCTACAATAAGAATAAAAACACAAAAGCTGATGGAAAATAAGGACAAGAAATGGGACTGTCAGAGACTGGTGGAGGGTGGTAACTGCATAAGGGAATAGCTCAGCCTAACCCTGGCCATGCAAACCACAGCTCAGAGTCACTACTCAAAGCCCATCTAATAAATTGTAGTCCACATAATAGTCAAGACAAAAACACTACCAGCCACCAGCCACAAGCCCGTCGTCTCTACCACAAATGCTGATTTCTAATAATGCCTCACATGCATTTGACCTTCTGGTGAAAACACTTCAACAATTCAAACTGCCCTGTGTGTCTGTCCATCTCTGTACTTAACGACAAGAGGTGGCAAATAAAAAGTTGCATGATTCCTTGTATATAACACTCTGATATATAATTTCTAATTTTTAAAACAGTTTTTGAATGTCTCTTCTCTGACCTTCAGCACTATCTGACAGAGTTTGCTGGAAGTGAATGCCCAAAGAAATGGGGCCATTTGCCCGAGATGGTGCAGTATGTTAAGGGCAGAAACAGAACTGGAAGAGATCTAGGAGCTTCCCAAGCCCACATCCTTTTTCAGAGGCTCCTCTGCCTCTCCCAGGGAAGAGCCTGCTGCACGTTGCTTATCTTGGAGGTGCGCACAGATCCCTGCTGGGTCTGAACCATCTTTCACATCCACAGAGGAGGATTAATTTCCATAGGATTTTAGTCCAACTGGAAGAGAATGGAGAGTTGGTTTCAAACCAGAAGCCAAAGTACTGTGAATGATATGAACTGCTGGGTAAAGTTCACAAGCACAAAGGTCAGGCAGGAGACCACAGAACTACCCAGCATTTGCAATACTCGGAAAAATCACAGTCCTGATCATGAAGCTCTCCGGTTGTCCAAATTCAATGTACTGGGTTATTTTTTCCTTCTTTTTCTTTCAAAACAAAACAAAACACATTGCACGATGTTCTCCCACAAGGGATTCCACAGCTGTGCATACATGACCACAGTCTGGCTGATTCACAAATATCACTATCTTATTTGACCAACCTATTGACTCACTAGGTCACTGCCAGATAAAGCCCTTCAATGTGAATTGTTAATAAGAAGGGACATATTCGGTAAGCACAAAATCATCAAAAATAATCAGCTCTGTAAAGACAGAGTCAATTAACATAAGAACAAGTAAAATATAAACAATTAACATAAAAAGCAAATAAAACATAAAAGCAAGTGGGAGTGTAAGCATTAAAGACACCTCGCCCGCATCCCAATACTGCAGGTGATCCTGCAAGCTCGGGTCTTGTGTGTACTTCTAGTTTGACTTGATTTACCAATACACGAGTGAGCACAGGCTGATGAGACAGAGCTGGTTCCATAGGATATGTCTTAAAAGCTAAGTTAGTGTCAGAAAGACTGTGCCACAGGGCCAGAAACGCCTTGAGATTCTTGAAGCACCCAGACTCTTGAAAGGAATAGTGTTGGCAGTGTGAAAATGTGAGACCCCAGCTCCCATGCACAGCGTGTCCCTGTCAGCCCACCCAGCTGAAATCTGAAGGGCTCAGGTGAAAGCTGCCACTTAGATGGTTTTAATGTTGTTTAAAGGATAAATTCCTTATCCACAGACAAGTAGATGGTCGGTCACTCTCATGCCATGATTCATAGCCAAGGGAGACAAGAATCAAACAAGAATAATAATGTGACTGTCAACAGAAAGTTCATGGCCTCCAAGTGTTTAGAAAATGGTATTGCAAGAGGTTTAATAAAATTAACTTGGACAAGCAATTCTCAAAATATGGTCTGCAGGTCTCTTTGTGACCTAAAGGTCCTTTCAGGAAGGATCAAAGATCAAAACTGTAATGATCAATAATCAATTCTATTTTATGAAATAAAGATATTGTTTGCCTTTATGACTAGACTGCCATTGGCACTAACAGGGCAAAAGCAGTGGTGGGTAAAATTGCTGGCACCTTAGCAGTGTCAAGACAGTGGCACCAAACTGCAATAGTAATCAGGGATAGCACTGTAGCGCCATGGGTTAACCGGGTTAACCACCAGCTGTGATACTGACATCCCATATGAGCACTGGTTCAAGTTCCACTTTTGAACCAGGTCCTTGCTAATGCATCTGGGGAAGCAGTGAAAGATGACCCAAGTGCTTGAGCCCCTGCCACCTACACTGGAGACATGGATGGAGTTCTAGGATCCTGGCTACTGACTGGCGCACCCTGGCTATTGCAGCCATTTGGGGAGTGAACCAGCAGATGGAAGATATCTCTCTCTCTCTCTCTCTCTTTCTATCTCTATCTCTATCTCTCTCTCTTTATCTGTCTCTCCCTGTCTCTCTCTAATTCTGCCTTTCAAATAAATAAAAAATCTCTAAAATAAAATAAACAAGGTGAGTTTGTCACTACAAAAAAGCAAATGATGACATCTGATGCTGATGATGAAAGTTGAGCTTCCACTAGAAAAGTGGAATTTCTGAAATCGAGGGCCCACCACCAAGATCTTTACAGTTTCTCAATACCCACTGAATTTTCCAATGAGATTTTGGCATTAAGGAATGTGAATTTTTAATATTTATAATGAAATCTGTCAACATTTGAAAAATCTGTGTAACTCAGCAAACTATTCCCGAAATACCAATGCTTGGTGTTATAAATCATGCATGAGTAAACGATCCATTACAGCACAAGATAAAGCAACAAATTTTAGTGTTACATAGTACAAGAAGTTCTGATAGGGTTTCAGATTCCACACGGCTACTGATCTATGGGAAACTGCTTGCTGAGTTTTGATGTAGCCATCAAGAAAGACCACCTCTTTTCTAATTATAAGTTTGTTTAAGTCAGATTTTTTATATACTTTAACTGAAACAACATATCACAAAACAATGGTTGCAAAAGCAAATGTGAGAATCTAGCTACCACCTATTTTGCTAGATGTCATAGATATTAAAAATTTACAACTGTGGTACTCATGAAATTTTTTGTTGTTTCAGAAAATACAGTTTGCACCAAAAATACATTATTCATTTTAGCATTAAATAGATTTAGTGTTGTGTTCAAATAAATTAATTTTTTTAATTTCTCAACTTTCATTTCTAATAGGGTTAAATATCAGTGGACATATCCTACTAAATCAAAGCTCTTCAACAATGCTTAAGAGCATACAGCAACCCTGAGACTGAAAACTTAAACAAGTTCTACTAACTTAGATCTCGGGAATCTGTAACAAGGTTATTAGCGAGAGTGAATAATCACCCAAATACATAGGTATTGCCATTCCAAGATATCTATATTTTTGTTCATTTTTAAATTTCATTAATTAAGCAATTATTTACTATCTGCCAGATCCTTTACTAATATAAGTTTGTACTTCTACTAATAAGACCTAAAAAACCATTTGTTTCTCTTTTCACTTTGCAAATTGCATTGAATCAATAATGGCTTGAATTAAGGCTGACCTAGAGCCACACACACAGCTTGGGGTCACAGTTAGGGTTCCATTTACTAGTGAAGTGATATAAGCAAGATTCTTTACCCTTCTATGTCTCAATGCCCTCAACTGTATTTTGAAGATAATCATACATACTCACCTTGTAGGGCTGCTGCAAAGAATAAATTTGTCAACACATAAAAAGTACTTATAGTAGTGTCAGCATAGCAAAGGTTGGGTAACAACCAGCCGGAATTGCAATATTGCAAAATAGCTTTCTATCCACAATAGCAATTCAACTTTGAAAATGCTTGTAAGATGGTATTTCACTTTGCAGGTGAGCAAATAAATCATTAAGCAGTGTGTCTGGATGTCTTGAGCATACCACTCTAAGGACCTGCCATACTTTCTTCTCTGAAGGAAGTGGAAATAAAAATTCTCTTGTTCCTGATCATCACACTTTATCCAACTTGAACTTGACTCTGATCTCAGCTGATTAGTCTACCATTGGTTGGTTAGCATCTCTCAAGGCAGCTAGCCTGGCAAAAGAGAACTACAAATAATGTGCTAGCTACTCAACCAGATTTTCTCTTGGAGTTGGAGGAGCAATCAACAAAAGAACTTGGCAAGTGGTAGAGTGGGCAGGATTTCTTCTGTGGCCACAAGGAGGGCATGCAACAGCTTTGAACCAAGCAGCCCTGTTTCTGACTAGATCATCGCTCAAGTCCTGGCCAGTTTTGACAACCATTGACACATCTATCCCAGAATCCCAGGTTCTTCTGCTTCCCCCTCACCCCCCAAATCTAGAGCCATGCATCCTGAGACCTGAGGTGGCCAGCATTGGGTCAGAAGGTCCAGTCACACTGCAATGTGAGCTTCAGTCCCCTTACTGGACCCTGCCCTCACTATCTGTCAGGGTGTACTGGGCAGTGGAGGAGGGGGAGGGAGGCTCTCTGGGCGCTAAGATTGATATTTTTCCCACACAGTCAGCTGCCACAAAGAAGCAATGGCATTCTCTGCTGAGCCCAGACCTAAAAGGTGGCTACCAGTGGATACATCTCCAGCAGCTGGGATTGAGAAGCAGATCAGCCGAAGCAGAGGTGGGGGCACCCGGTGATGCAAACGAGGCCCAGCCCCTCAACTCTGCTAAGAAGTCCTTCCTGGCTCCCAGCTTCAGCCCCATACAGGGGCCACTGCAGGCATCTGGAGAGGTAACCAGCAGTCGGGAGCTCTCTATCCGCATCTTCATCTCTCTCAAACAGATAAATTAAAAAAAAATTTATAAAGCATGTGTAGAATTTAAAATAAAACAGTTTAGAAGTCCTTCCTTGACAGCAGATCAAGGAAGGGGGGAAGGGGGCTGGGGAAACCTCAGCTGTCAATAATCCACATGAACCATTTCAATCTTCGAGCTCAACAATTAAGATCAGTTTCAATCTTGGGTAAAGTGTCCTTAATCTCTAATGCCCCATTTTCTGACTAGATCGTTTTCTTAAAGCCTATTCATAGAGAACAGCTGCTACCACCACTGTACATAAACTAGTTTTTCCAGCTAAATCACTGGACATATTAATCAGAGACTTTATACCAGCTCAGGAATCCTCTGTGACCATTTCCTTGCCCAAAACTAGTGTAGAGGCTGTTACTCCACCAAGTCTGAGTTGGTTTCAGAACTGAGTGGCACTTCAAAAGACTGTTCTCTGTCTGCTGAAGACAGAAAGCCTGTATCACATATCCTACAGACTTCCCAAGGAACAAGACACCTACCCATTCCTAGAATGAATCAGGAAAGAAGTCATTCTTTAACAACCAGGATTAGAGTTTCTGACCGTAGAGGCTGATGCCAAGGCAGACCAGGTGAAGCCTCTGCTTGCAAACCAACATGCCATATGGGAGTGCTGCTTTGGGTCCTGATTGCTCCACTTAAGCTCCAGCTCCAGCTCCATGCTAATGTGCCAGGAAAGACAGCAGAGGATGGCCCAAGCACTTGAGACCACCCTGCTCCCTACATGAGACACCAGGATGGAGTTCCTGGCACAGACCTAGCTGTTCCACACATTTGGGAAATGAAAACAACAGATGGAAGATCTCTCTCTGTCTCTGTCTCTCTCCCCCGCCCCCGTCTCTCTCTCTCTCCTGCTTTGCCTTTCAAATAAACAAATAAATAAATCTTTTTTAACAAAGCAAAGTTTCTGAGTACAGTCTTCTAGAGGGATAAACCAGAGTGTTAGGATATGTGAGGACCCAGTGTATAATGTCATTCTGTTTCCAGATAATTCTCTCTCTGGTCCTTGAATGCAGGCCAGGATCTTTATTTTCTATTCATTAGAGGGTCAAACATTTCCTGTGCACCTACTAAAGGTTTTCAGGCTGTGAATTAATAAGGTCAGAGCTGTCTTTCAATAAGATTGATTTGTCAACAATTTGTCTGGTCAACTGACACAAAGGAGAGCAAGCTGGGGATACTGCAGCAGACAAGTAAGGACAGCGTGAGGTCTGAATAAGAATGGTGACAGGAAAAACCCCAAATAATGCAATAGTGTGAAGAAGCCAAGTTAATACGCAAACACTGTGTGGTAGCTTTAGAACCAGACAACCATCCAACTCGAGCACTAGCACCCCAGCAAGTGACTAAATTTTCCAAGTTTCAGTTTTATTGTCTGTAAAATGGGAATAATAAAACCCACTGTCAATAGATAGATGGATATATAGTTGAGAAAGAAAGAAAGAAAGAAAGGAAGGAAGGAAGGAAGGAAGGAAGGAAGGAAGGAGGGAGGGAGGGAAGGAAGGACGGAAGGGAAAAGAGAGAGAGCGAAAGAAAGAAAGAAAGAAAGAAAGAAAGAAAGAAAGAAAGAAAGAAAGAAATCCCCCAAAAAATAGCCTTACGTATTAGACTGCCATCTGTTCACCAAAACCCAATTTTTCTTTTCAGTAAGCAGACAACTGAAGATAGATGTCACCCTGTAACTGAGTTCCAGCCAATGAACTCTGAGTGGAATTGATCTGTGCCACTTTTAAGTCTGGTCTTTTAAGAGTCCCCATTGGGAATACTTCCTGCTCTTTCCCAACCCACCAATTTGATACAGAAATGTCTGGGGACCCAGAGGAGAACAGAACCAAGAGAAGCAAGAAGCTCAAGTCTCAGAGTGGCCACAAGATCACCTACAAATTGTGAGCACTTGTTTTCATCTTCGTATGTGTGAGAAATATTAACCTACTGAGATGACAGGCTTTATGTCTGTCTTCTATCTATCTACATTCATCCTTACAAAGAATCTGACATACTAATCCCTCAATAAATGATCACTGTAACATTTTTAGGGTCATGGGAAATGCAGAACCATACAAGTTCTTAGTTTAATTAAGAATACATATCCATAGCAGCCATATACAAAGTACACCCAACAGAAATTTAAAAAATTTCAAAGTACCATAGCATAAGAGGATCTGAGGTGGCTTTCCACAGGAGATAGTCTTGAACTTGGCTTTGAAGAATGGATATGAATTGACACCACTGACTCATCAACATTTTAAAGCATTAACAGAAAGTACCCCCGTCATCTGGTATCCACCCCCATAGGCTGTAGAACAGTATGGCTCTTGCCCAATGGTTCTCCATTGCTCTTGTCTTCTGCCAATGATTTCCAACATGGTATGGTCACTGGCTTCTATGCAATGGCCTTTAAACATCTGCAACCTTTGGAAATCACCTGTTGTTTCTACTCCACATTTCCAGAATCTCTACCCCAAGAAAGGAAGAGCATTCAGCTTCAGAATTCTTTATATCTTTATATACTCCTTGGGTCCATTGCAGCCCTGTGTGTGTGGCTTTAAGAAAGCTGGTCCATAAGACTGTAAGTGTGTATTTATATTACTCCAGCATTTTCAGCCATTGATCAACTAACCTATTTAAATTACCATTTCCCTCTAACTAAACATCATGACAATATAAACAAAGGGCTTCATTTCAGAAATCAAAAGTCTGATCAATACACCAGAAGGGATTTGTATTTTAATCATTACCATGGGAAAAATGCTTGTGACATAAGCTTGCTACTCCTATTTCCCTCCTCCAAATAATGTATTATAGATGATGTGACAAATTCAGCTATGATTTATAACTTGCTTTTCCATTCAATGATCTAAAAACTATTGCCCATTTGTCTTTCAGAAACAGCTGGAATGCCTGCTTTACAGGAATTGTATAATCTACTTTTGTAACTTCTCCAGTTTTCAACTTTCCCCAAAACGCTTCTCACAGGCATTATAATTCTCCAGGGTCAAAGCTGCACATGGGAGATAGACTTAAAAATGCCTCACATTATGCTGCCTGTTGTTAAACAAATCAAGTTTACCTATGCAGGGTTAGAATAGAAAAATAGGACTACTCAAGATTTGGCACATGAGACAACTTAAAAATCATCTAGTCACAGTGTCAAGAGTGTGTTTTGTAGGGAAAATATGGATGAAGCTGCAGGATTTTGAAGCTCCCATCTCTCAAGATGAAATCTGGTTCTTAGAGCAAAGGGTACTGCTGGCAGATATGTGCACCACAATTCTAGATGCCCTCTGATACAACGTGGAAATGACCTTCTTGTCAGAAGCATTTAAACAATGGGGCCCACAGAAAGTATAGTCATCAAAACTAGTCCTGATCATTAGTAGTCACTGCAAAGAGTTGACTGAAGAAGAATCAGAGCGACTTCAAATTGGGTCTTTCTGGGTGTTCACACATTAACTGGCCAAAATCTAATTGACTCGACTAAAAAATCCAGAATACCAAATACCCTTCACCAAAGCCTGTTGTCAGTGATGGTTGTGTCCCAGTTTGAAAATTACTTTGGTTTGTTTCAAAGAACAATTTTGTGTCATTCATGCACTCAGCAAATCGTTTGCTCAATCAACTGTGTGCTACGCACTGTTTCAGGAGCTAAGGATTTGATGTTCAGCAAAGACCTACATGCAATTCTTGCCTGGAAGGAGTTTTCAAACTAGTGGAGGAAAGTGCATGTAACAAAGTTACAACCAGCACAGCTACCATAAATGCTATGAAGAAGAGGGTGGATGCTTCAAGGGTGTACTTAGCAGCTCTGGAAGCAGTCGAGTTGTTTATACTAGGGCTAGCAAGTGGGTTTCAATCCATATACTAATTCCAGTCGATTAGCAGTATCTGCAGTATAGGGATGAGAATGCTGCTGAAGTCCTGATGGAGATCAGAGAAGAAGAATGTCTTGGTTAGTGATTGTGGCATGGACACAGAAAGGGGAAGTGCAATTGAAAACAAAGTCAAGAGGTGTGTGGCCAATTGTGCAGTCATTGAGAGGCAGTACACCTGGTGAGTGTGTGGGCTCTTTGCTGCTGCTGCTTCTTCCTTCTGCCTGTCTCTAGCTATCTGTGTCCTAACCATAATCTGTAATACATTGGCATAGGCAATGAATTTAAAATCACTGCACGTCTGGCATAATTACAAAGGTATCTGAGTTGGTTCGACTTTGACAGCATGAGGAAGAAGCCAAGAGTAGCTCATTGGGTGAAAAACAGCTTCCCATGAAGTTCCCAGGGAGAAAAGCAGTCAACCAAAACAAATTTGAGTCTTAGAGGGCTAGTCTGTTATTTCTCATTTATACAGACCTATGAGACAATTGCTCTTATCTTGAATATAAATCTAGGGAGCAGGCGTGCAGCCTAACTGTATAAGATGTCTGTTTCCCAGAGCAGAGTGCCTGGGTTTCACTCACAGCTCCAGCTCCTGACCTTGGTTCCTGATAATGTAGACCCTGGAAGGCAGTGCTGATGACTCCGGTAACTGGTCCCTGGCACCCACATGAGAGATTCGGCTTGAGTTTCCAACTTCTGACTTCAGCCTCCGCCCAGACCCTACAATTGCAGGCATTTGGAAATGAATGAGTGGATGGGAGTGTTCGTTCACTCTATCAACCTCTCTCAAATAAATCAATAAATTTTTTTAAAAAATTATGTATCTAGGGACTGATATTGCAGCATAGTGGGTTAAGGCCTGCAATGCCAGCCTCCCATACGGGCTGCAGTTCAAGTCTGCACTCTACTTCCAATCCAGTTCCCTGCTAATGGCCTGGGACAAGCACCAGAAGATGGCCCAAGTACTCTGGTCCTGGCCTCCCATGTGGGAGACCCAGCAGAAGCTCCTGGCTCCTGGCATTGGCTTGGTCCAGCTCTAACCACTGCAGCCATTTAGAGAGTGAACCAGTAGATGGAAGATTCTCTCTCTCTTTTCTCTCTGCCTCTCCTTCTCTCTGTAATTCAATCTTTCAAAATAAATCAATCTTTAAAAAAATAAAAAATATACATCTATAACCAAAGTGGCCCTAACATGCCAAAAAGTAAAAGAAAACCCAGAATGGCATTGTCCATAAACGATGGGAATCCTCATGGTACAGAAGGACAAGTAGAAAGCTGTGTGCTTCAGTTCAAACAGGAAAAACTGTCGGACTGTATGGAAAACTGAACACTGAGAAGAGCTTTTCAACAAACTGGTATGAGAGTGTTTGTGGATACAAGTATCCATCCTACGCCAGAAAGCCCTTGAATGCCATATCACGTCCCTGAAGTGTTCCGTCTCTACACACCCGTCCCCACGCATTCTCACACAAACACCCGCATATATACACATACACAGAGTACTCTCACCCTTCAGGACCCATCAGAAGTTTCTCTCCCAAGAGCTTGTCTCGACCAGGCTCTCTCAAGTAGATGCTTCTTCTCACTTCTTTTATTCTAAAATCTTGTTCTGCCTTTTCACCCTCAACGGCTTTACATTTATCTCACATTGAAAATAATACATGGGAACTTCAAAAAGTTTATGAAAAATGGAATGTCAAGTATAAGTTTATTTTATTGTAAATTTTTTCCCAATATGTGGAAAATTTGTTTTGTAGGAAAACTATGTGGGATTGGTGCTGTGGCATAGCGGGTAAAGCTACCACCTGCAGTGCCGGCATCCCATATGGGCACTGGTTCGAGGCCCAGCTGCTCCACTTCCAATCCAGCTCTCTGCTATGGCCTTGGAAAGCAGAAGATGGTCCAAGTCCTTGGGCCCCTGCACCTATGTGGGAGACCTGGAAGAAGCTCCTGGCTCTTGGCTTTGGATCAGCACAGCTCTGGCTGTTGCAGCCAGTTGGGGAGTGAACCAGCAGAGGGAACACCTCTTTCTCTCTCTGCCTCTCCTT
This sequence comes from Oryctolagus cuniculus, assembly GCF_051225735.1. Taxonomy (NCBI): domain Eukaryota; kingdom Metazoa; phylum Chordata; class Mammalia; order Lagomorpha; family Leporidae; genus Oryctolagus; species Oryctolagus cuniculus. Next base: position 17,853,287 of record NC_142881.1, on the reverse strand, counting down.
CTCTCTCTGTGTAACTTTGACTTTCAAATAAATAAATAGATCTTTAAAAAAAAACTATGCATGGATTTCAAAAGATTTTTGCACCAAAGCAACCTTAATTCCATTATCCGCAAACCTTCAAATATCCTTGAATACATACAATAGATATAACTATAGATATAGAAATCAGATGGACAGGTATTTAATTGCTGCCTGGTACTTACTGACACTCATTACATATTAGGTGAATGAATGAAGGAATACATGAATGAGTTGCTGGGAAATGTTGAATATAGAATAACTTATTTGCCTGGGGTATATTAGACCAGCAGTGAGATCTCTGATCTGTTTTTTTCATCTGCTGGTTCATTCCTCAAATGGCCACAACACCCAGGGCTGAGACAGGCTGAACCAGGAGCTAGGAGCTTCATCTAGGTGTGCCATGTGTTTGCAGGGGCACAAGTATGTGGGCCATCTTCTGCTGCTTTCTCAGGTCATTTGCAGGGAGCTAAATCAGAAGTAAAGTAGTTGACACACATACCAGATGCCAGTATATCAGGTGGTGGTTTAGCCTGCCACGCCGCAATACTGTCCCAAGATCTCTGATCTTGGTATTTGAAGAAGCCATTTTTAGTCCTCCAATCTTATGATTGCCAGTGGAGGTGAGGATGGAGGTGAGGGTCCAGGTAAGGGATTGATAGGATAGTAAGACACAGGACTATGGGTCCTGTGCTTCCAGGAAAAAGCCAAGAATTGCCTAGAGAGGAGCCAGGGAAGTCTCCTGAAGGAGCCGATTCACTTGCCTAGGCCAGTGTCCGTCTGGGGCTGACGCCTTCAAGGGTCAGCTGCTGGGTGGGGGAGGCTGGGCCACTCTTGAATTTCTGATGCACTAAGGGCCGAGGATCAGTTCTCCCTCCTCTATTCTCCTTTCTAAGGTGTGTATTCTACCACTTTCTCTGGAGAATTGTTAATTGCTAGAGAGTGCTCTGAGCCATTGAAACTGGATGGCGACACCCACTCATTTGCAACTTGGCCAACAGAGCCTCCCACAAAGTGGAAGAGGCCTTGATTCAGAGCTTACAGGAGACAATAGAGTCCAGTTACCAAATCCAATAGTTCATGAACTAAACCCAGCGTGCTTTAGAAAGTAAGTTAATAAGGCAGCTTCGTACCCTATACTGCATACTTACCAGCTTCTCTCTGAAAGTCCTACCTGTTACCTCAGTCACCGGACCTGGCGTTCGTTATCACATGATTCATTATCTATATGATTTCTGAGTTAGAAATGAAACTGTTTATGGGACTTTTGCAAATGGCAGCCTCTGTGTCTAGGCCAGTGTTCACAAATTGTTTAGGACTCCCCATTGTCTGGCAGTAGAACAGGTGCCTTCTACTGCCTAGCAATTCACAAAACCAAGCTGCACAAGTGACAAGCTCATCTTTCATAGGAGCCTGCCATAACACCCGCTTTATTGAGCTCTTTCAAGATCTTGGGAGCGTTTAGACCTTCCCATCAGTTTTATGCCACTGTGTGTTGGAGGAAACAGCCATGGTCTCAAAGGAAGAATTTGCTTTTGTTTCTCATCCCCCAGTGATGCTACCTCTACTCGGTCTTCATCTCAGGAAGAGAGAGGAGTGTTGGAAAGCAGAGAGGGGGAGGGGCATCAGAATGTTGGGTAATTAGCAGAAAAAATAGGAGACTCCTGCCTGTTATCAGAGCAAGTATCAAATACTGTTTGGTGCAAGTACATTTTGTCCAATTCTGTTTCTTATGCAAATTAAACATCTAGAGACCAGCCTGCCACAAAAGTTGAATCCACTTCCCCCACTTCATTCAACTTGCACTTTGAAAGGAGTATCATGTACCTCCTTGTTAGCTGGATCCTGCTCCAAGAAACTGTAGGAGAGATCTGTTTTTCTGTCTTGGGATCTTATCATTATCAGAATTCTCTAGCAATCAAAAGCACCTGCTCTTTTGTTAAGGTGGGTTTCTAAAGAGAGAAGCATTAGCATTAGAAAACACCCAGAGTTCATATGGGAACACTGTTCATGTGTCTTTCCAACCTCAGAACAACACTCCTCATGGCAGCAAATCTCTATTGGTTGCATCCTGTGTACAAGGCACTGTGCTGAGCCATCCCTACACATTGTATAGATCATATATCATATGTCCTTACAACAACCACAGCAGATGGGAGGCCCCACTTTACAGATTTGGAAACTGAGGCTCAGAAAGGTCAAGATGTTTGTCCGAGATCGCACAGCTGGAAATGTGACAGAGCCATGATCTCTAATTCCAGAACCTGTGCTCCACGGTGACATGTAACATAATCCAGCACCGATGACACTGATGTATGCCACCTGGTAGAAACCTACTCCTCATAGCCTCCCCCTCTTTGATTTTCCCAAGTAGAATGAACCACAGGAGTGAAAGCCTTTCTTGGCACCTCACTCCGATAAAGGAAATAAGCCATATGCATACCTGCAGCCACATGTCTCATTGAATATTCTGAATATTGTCATATCTTTTAGGAGATGAGAAAATCGAGCCTCAAAGAAGCTAAGTAAGCTGCCCCCAAAACATACAGCTATTGAGTGGCTACGTGGGCTTCAGATTCCAGTCGGCTACAGACAGCTCAACCTCACCGTACAGTAAGCATCTCTCATCATCTTCCAGACAGTTCCACTTCTATGTTCTCCATGAGTGAACTCTGCCCTTGTAGATGAGATAAGATGATATTGTTGACCCGTCCAGGTCACAATTGCCAGGAAAGAAGAACATGTTTGAACGAAGAGAATCCCCTGGAAGTAGATCAGCCTGGGAAAGCAATAGTGAATTGTCGGCAGGAACTAATCATTTATGTGAAATCAGAGGCCCAGTCCTGCTGCAGCCGGGATGCTCCTGGCTTCTGTGACCTAGCTTGTTTGCCACTGTCCCTATGGAGCATATATGTTGCCTTCCTGCCTCTCACCCCGCATTCTCAGGGCGGGCTCCCGTCACCCATAGCACTGTGTTCCAGTCTCACTCTGCTTGTTCCTAAAGAAACCACCACTGAACTACCTGTGTCTTCTCAGGGCCTGGTCCAGTGCCTGACACACCACAGGGGCTCAATAAATGTTGAACACAACAGGAGTCACTGTGCACTTACTCCCCATGTGGGATCTCTGTCGTTAATGTGTTGTACAATGCAAATTAATGCTATAACTAGTACTCAAACAGTACTTTACACTTTGTGTTTCTGTGTGGGTGCAAACTGTTGAAATCTTTACTTAATATATACTAAATTGATCTTCTGTATATAAAGATAATTGAAAATTAACCTTGATGTGAATGGAATGGGAAAGGGAGATGGGAGGGTTGTGGGTGGGAGGGAAGTTATGGGGGGGGGGAGCCACTGTAATCCAAAAGCTGTACTTTGGAAATTTATATTTATTAAATAAAAGTTTAAAAAATGGATTCCAAAGGAAAAAAAATAAAATAAATGTTGAACAAGAAGAGAAAAGAAGAAACATGGAGAGTCAGGGCTAAGCCCTAGGAAAGAGAAACTCAGAATTCATACCCACTTGTGAGATTCAGGGTCTTCTTTCTACTTGGGAATGAACTCCAATGAATAGTACGAATATACTGATGTTTCCAGGACACACTAAACTACATCTCAGCATTCAAGTTCTTTTGTTTGTTTGTTTGTTTTTTGACAGGCAGAGTGGACAGTGAGAGAGAGACAGAGAGAAAGGTCTTCCTTTGCCATTGGTTCACCCTCCAATGGCCGCTGCAGCCAGCGCACCGCGCTGATCCAATGGCAGGAGCCAGGTACTTATCCTGGTCTCCCATGGGGCCCAAGTACTCAGGCCATCCTCCACTGCACTGCCTGGCCACAGCAGAGAGCTGGCCTGGAAGAGGGGCAACCGGGACAGAATCCGGCACCCCAACCAGGACTAGAACCCGGTGTGCCGGTGCCGCAAGGTGGAGGATTAGCCTAGTAAGCCGCGGCGCCGGCCTAGCATTCAAGTTTTGTAATATATTCCCTTTAACATTTTTATTTTTTCAGTATCTTCCCTCCCCCCCATTCAGCCTATTTGGTCTTTGTCCATAATATACACGACATATATGTCACACAACACAGATGCACCTCATGTTACAGCAATCACCAATCTGCACTGAGTGGGGCACTTCTAAGTGACAGAAGAGTATCTCATGCAACACACACACATCCATGCTACTGGCGATCACCAGTTGTCTTTTCATGAAAATCCACGTATTTATCTTCAGCTTCCCACAGCCTTCTCCACTAGCTCTCTTGCCCTGTGAGTCAGCCCAGGTTTACAGAGAAGGAAACGGAGTCAGAGAGAGTTTTAATGGCTTGCTATCTGGCTATTTCCTTAATTCTTTGACATCATTATCATAACACATACCATCCATGTAAGAACAGGTTTTGTGGAAATGAGGAAACACCACCCTGTTATCAATGCCTGATGCTTATAAGACACAGCCCAGTGTTTCTGAAACACTGAATTATGTGCATTCCAATAATAGACTTGGAACCACATTCTCTCTGTTGCTTTCCTTGAGACGTTGTTGGGTAATTAAGGATTGAATTACAGGAAAGCCTAAGTTCCTTCTTCCAGCACCACTGCCCTAAGAGACCAATGCATGCCTAGAGAGTGTCCAATTAAAAGCTGTATTTCAGGATGAAATTTGAGAGGCCAGAGTGTATCTACAAATAGTAGAGGAAAAATCCTTTAAAATGTTTACATTTGCACAAATAACTCATATTTTGTTTATCGAATACAATAGCATTGTACTTGAGTCTTCCGATCTTCAAAGTTTAGTTCGGCTACACAAAAACAAAGAAAGCCAGACATAAAAAAGGAAATTTGTCACCTGAAACTGAAACTGTGTGTCTTCAGAGTTATTTTTTGTACAAGGGGAGAAAAACTCAATTTTGTATTTCAGTCTTGGTTGAAAAAGTTTCTGAAAAAAGGTTTTTTCAACTCTGTGAAGTAAAAGAAATGAGATTCAAGAGGTAATTGAGCTTCCCCTTGGATTATTGTGCAAAGTCTCCTTTTATCCCCTCCCCCTGTTCTTTGTGACTTATCTGGAGCCGGGTTCTTTTACACCATCAGGCTATATAAAGTCGAACTAGGACTAGGGCTGGGGATTTGAGGAGCATCTGGGAGGCAGCATCCACAGTCGGGAGAGAATGAAACAGCTGGGAACTTGAGCGACCGCGTGTGCCATTGACTCTCCCAGTGGTAGGAGTTCCATTTCTTGCCTCTCAGCACTAACGTGGATCAATTAAGAATGGGGGGTGCTGGCACTGCTCTCCCCTGGGAAGTTCCCCTGAGAATGCGCTGGCTGCTTTGTCCTTGCCCTTCATTGTAACTTCTTCTTCATGTTTCTGACCCAGAATGATCGAGATCCTGATCCTGGAAGGACCCTAAACATTTGGCCAAGCTTGGTTTGGCCACCTGGTGAAGACCAGGCTCCGAGAAGCAATGGTGGTGAAGGCCTTTGTCCTACTGGCCATGTTTGCGCACGCTTCTGCGAGATCATGCACACCCAACAAAGCAGGTATGCACAGTGCCTGCCCGCGTTCCTGCAAAGGAAGGTTTCCTGAGAGTTCCCTTAGCAACACTCTGCGAGCTGGTTATGAAAATGCAATGATGTAGCCAAGGAGAAGCAAGTAAGCCCCCAGAGACAACGAGATTCTCCTGCACAAAAATGTGCGGGATAAACTTGGACATTTTTAAAGTTAGAGAAGGCTCTCTCTCATTGCTGTCTCTTTCTCTCTCTGCCTCCCTCCATATATACATGTGTGTGTGTGTATATATAAATGTGTATAAAGCAGCTCCATCTTTTTTTACTTGACTATATAATTTCTGTCTTGAGTCATTCATTAGTGTTTTACAAAATTGTGTATGAAATGGAGATTTTTTTTAAAATGCTAAACTACATGCTTATATATATATATATTCAATCTGTAGCGTCACAGATTTCTTCAAATAGAGTTGGGTTTACAAATGAACCCATTTTAAATGCATGGTTAGTGCAGTTAGTAAATAGATGTAGCAAAACTTTCAACAGGGGAAACACATCACAGATGGAAAAGGGTGGCGGGAAGGTATGTTTGGCCACCTGCTTTGCATCTTCAGGTATGGTTGGAATCCACCACTATTGATATAGATTAATGTGCTAATTGTACCTGATTTTACCAAGTCTGTGTTCTTTCCAGATGTCATTCTCGTGTTTTGCTATCCCAAAACCATCATCACCAAAATCCCCGAGTGTCCCTATGGATGGGAAGTACATCAGCTGGCCCTTGGAGGGATGTGTTACAATGGGGTCCACGAAGGAGGTTACTACCAGTTTGTCATCCCAGATTTGTCACCTAAAAACAAGTCCTATTGTGGAACCCAGTCTGAGGTAAGGCCAGATCACATAGCGGAGAGTCACTTAAGATACGTGGGCCCAAGAACAAGACATCTACTACCTACCCTTAGAAAGATTCTGAACTCACCAGATTCCTTTCAAAGGTCAACCCTGATTCTCGAACTTTCTGGGACATTGGTGCTGCTTTCAAAATCTTCTCTTCTGTCTAGTTTAGATCACTCTTTGACTTGACTTTTGTTCTCCTAATTTATTGCTTGGGCCAGCAAGACCACATTTATGAAGAGGACAAAGCCTATTTCCCATCTCCAACTCAGTTTAATTTCTGAGTTCATGAGCTACCACCCTTCCTGGGTTGGGAAGGCAGATGGGTGGGCCATCTTCTGCCTAAGACTTTGCAATGTTAATAAAGTTTATTTGGAAGAGTGACCACAGTATAGCACAATTTTTAGCTGGGTCTTCTGAAGTATCTATGATGGAAAACTATAGAATAAAAAAAAAAATAAAGACATCCTCTTGCCAACACTCTCCTATAACCAAAAAAAAAAAAAAAAAAACTAGTTCAGGGTCACAGGACCAGTGGGGTTGTTGTCAGAAAGGGAGGCCAGGTCTTCTGACCCTCCTATATGGTCCAATGTTCCTACTGCCTTGATTGTCAGAAGACTGTACAATTTTGTGTCTCAAAAGATGGAATTTAAGAGCTTCTGGGCCAACTTTTCTTCCTAAAGATCTCACAAGGACATAGTGATTTTGTGAGAATTCAGTGACTTTGTGTGTTAACAAAGAACCATGCCCGTGAGTGTACACAGGTAAGGGGAACTAGAAATCATGTGTGTGGTCTCAGGATGGTCACTTCTCAAGTGGACACTCCAGATCCCTTCCAGCTCCAGTGGTCTGTGATTTTAGAACCCAACAAGCCAGAGGAAAGAGTCTCAGAGAAAGTGCTTACAGAATAGGAAAGAGCGAAGAACAAGTCTAGAAACGGGAGCTGGGCAAAGGCGTTCACTGAGGATACTTAGACTGGGGGGATGGATAAAAAGATGATGTTGGGAAATGCAGATTCCTTGAGTCAGTTCCCAGGGAGCCCATTGACATCTTTAGGCCTACAACAAAACCTAGATTATTGTACCTAATCTTAACTGAAGGTACTGAAGAACTCTTTTACAAAAATCGTTACATCACCCCTAGGCAGAAAGAACAGGTGCTACTGTCAACAGTAAGGTATTCATGCCTCCCTCACTGGACTTTTCTCTGGGCCATCTTCACCCACTTTCCTCAAAACCTTCCCTTCCCATCACAGACTCAGGACCACCCTAACTACCTTCTCCTTCCTCCAGTACAAGCCCCCCATCTACCACTTCTACAGCCACATCGTTTCCAACGACAGCACCGTGATCGTCAAGAATCAGCCTGTGAACTACTCCTTCTCCTGCACCTACCACTCCACCTACTTAGTGAACCAGGCTGCCTTTGACCAGAGGTAAGCTGCTCTGGAGTGGAGGGCTGGCTGCCTGCGTGTGTGCAACAGTCCCTATCAACCAGGCGCGTTTCAGTCCTTATGCAAAATTCTCTCCCCTTTTCAGAGTGGCCACTGTGCACGTGAAGAACGGGAGCATGGGCACATTTGAAAGCCAATTGTCTCTCAACTTCTACACTGTAAGTGGTCTCCAGGTCCCTCCACCACCCTGTGTCCTTCCTAGGAGATGATGGGATGCTTCCTGAAAATTCACTCTTTCCCAAGCTCCATGAAGAACCCTATTCTTGAATTCAAGCTGAAACATAAGATTGGGTTTCCCTTTAAACCTCTTTAAAGACCAGATGCAGAAAATGTCAAATTCGTAGACTGGATAGAAGAGCTACAGAGTGGCACAGAGATCTCAGGCCAACCGTCCCACTTTACAGACGTGGCACCTTACACTGTGGCAAGGTCAATAGACAGTAAGACAGTCACTGACTGACTCTTAAGATTAGTTTCACTCTGACTCACTCCAGAAATTTGTTTGCATTTAGAACCCAGCTCTCAGTAAAGCACGTGGCACAGAGCATTGAGCAGTGTGCCTGAAACAGAGCTGAGAAGAGCTGGGACGGCTTCTGCTGCCTCACTCTTCGATCTCGGAAGCCCCCCAGTCAGTGGCTTTCCTCGCTGTCAGACTGGAACATGCGGCCCACCTTGGCATCAGATTTAAAGGCACACCCAAAACAAAGCACCCCAGCAAAATTAAACACGCACTGGCCACCAGGCCGGCTGCCCTCCTGCTTCGAAGGATGCTTTGTTTCCGAAGCCTCAGCTTCCAGCGAGGGCTCAAGCACACAGAGACACTGGCCCAGTTGGCTAGAGGAAGATGCCAATAGAAATACAGACCTTTATAGAACATTCGAACCAGAAGGCATCCTTACTATCCTACCTGGAACCCCACTGACTGAAATCTTTGAACTTGCTTTATCTGCTGCCTGGAAGCTTTTAACCCCATGAAGTCGGCAGACAGGAATTGGAGGGATCCTGTAACAACCCAGCCCATGTTATACATGAAGCCCAAGGGGAGGAAGTGATTTGCCAAGAGATACCATAGGCAGTTTGGAGCAGCACCCGGTCGAGAACTCCTAACCTTGGTCTTTGCAAGGTGCTTACCGTGAAGGGTGTGCAGCTTCTGTTTCAAAAGTCCTCAATCTGCACAGGCCCCTTTCAAGTCCCTGCATCTAATTTTAGATTTTAAAAAAATTTTAATTCCAAATTGTCTAAGATTTGAGATCTCACAAAATCTTCCCCTGCCCCAGGTTACACACCACGACAGGTTGGGTGCTGAGAAAAGAATCTCCTCTGGCTTCTTGAGCTCTCATTGGGAGGATAAATTAGTGTGAGGTGCCAGGGTGAGGAAAAAACAGCAAAACCACTGGGGTCGCTAACAAGGGCAGTCCAGAAGGCAAAACACGCTTCCAGCATGGACAGCAGCCACAGGGGACAGCCTGATAACAGGCTAGCTTCACCCGGGTTCCTGTCCGGAAGTGAATAATTGTTATTTCTTTTCTTTTCTTTTTTTTTTTTTTTTTTTTTTTTGACAGGCAGAGTGGACAGTGAGAGAGAGAGACAGAGAGAAAGGTCTTCCTTTGACGTTGGTTCACCCTCCAATGGCCGCTGCGGCCGGCGCACTGCACTGATCCGATGGCAGGAGCCAGGTGCTTCTCCTGGTCTCCCTTGGGGTGCAGGGCCCAAGCACTTGGGCCATCCTCCACTGCACTCCCGGGCCACAGCAGAGAGCTGGCCTGGAAGAGGGGCAACTGGGACAGAATCCGGTGCCCGACCGGGACTAGAACCCGGTGTGCCGGCGCCGCAAGGTGGAGGATTAGCCTAGTGAGCCGCGGCACCAGCCAACAATTGTTATTTCTACCAGATAAAATTATAGATACAGTCCTTGAAAGGTTTTACAACAGTGAGCAAATGGAGAAGACACCAAGACTGTCAAAAACTTTACCACCATCAGGCATGTTGGGCAGAGTTGCAGACATACCTGTGAGGCCTTAGAACCAGGAGCATCTGATCTCCTTTTTAAACTTTTATTTCAAGAGTGATGTACCCTCAGCATCACTCGAGCGATGCTCTGAGCTGTATGAACAAGGCGCCTCCTTGATCTATGGTAGAAATGAGGCTAAGTCTACCCCAGGCGCCTTCCAAGACCCCTTGAGGACAAAGGGACCTCAGCAAAGAGAGGGCTGCGTGGTACAGAGCCTCCTGCACTGACTGATATTCCCATGGTGGGCTCAGTTTCCTATGCCTGACCTGTGGGGCTAGTATTTTTCTTCTCTTCCCTTATTCCACTTGGAGAACATTCTTGTGTGTTTCTGAAGCAACTGCTCCCTGCATATATTTCCATCAAATTACCAGAAACAGAGCAGTGCCCTAGATAGCACAATGGAATCAGTGCATTGCTAATTGCTTAGGATTCCAAGGGCTCCAAACGCTGGGCTCCAAAGCACCAATTCTTCTCCGAATGCTTCCTCTCTCTCTTCTTTCCAGCCCTCTCCCACTCACCCTTGCCAATAACCCATAGTTAGTTTTACTAGCAGGAAGTTATTCTGACTCCCATTCCAGAATAAAGGAAGGTAATTCAGCTTACAGAAGTAGCCTAGTATTGTAGGTAAGAAAATTCGTCTTGCCATCTGACCACCGGTTTGAACCCTAGTTCCACCATTGACTAGTTGTGTGACCTTGAAGAAGTTAGTTAACCTTTCTGGGCGTCCATATGTGCCTTTGTTAAACTGAGATAATAACACCTATACCATACGTGTGTTATGAGGATTAAAAAAAATCACCTTAAAAAGAGTGTGGCCCAGAGTCTGGGACAAGTAAGTGCCTGAGAAATGGCCATTCTCAACATGGGAGATTTGGGTCTCATTTAAAGTGGAAGCTCTGAGTGCTCCTAGCATTGGTATAAAGATCGGGTTGAATATCAAAGCTAGTGTGGGGTTTGGTTGATATTTATGCCATCAAAGAAGCCCTGACCATTCTTCATAGTTAGACAAAGATAAATGAAAAAGCTTGGGGTTGAACAAAGGTAAGAGATAGAAGCCCAAAGTCAAAGTAAACCTCAGAGGTAGTTGACCTTGACCTTCTTCCCAGTGCCCAAAACTGCTGACAGATCACTGGAGTGTTAGCTCTATACCTCTTTGAAAAGCAAGGGTGAATCGGGCCTTCCCATATTAGATCAGCAACTGAAGCTTGACACCTGAACTCTTGCCCTCTTGTCCTGTTCTGTCTTCTGATACAATATCATGTACTTCGGTTGCTGACAGGCCTCACCTGTCTCCTTTATCGCCTCTAGCTAAACATTTTCTCGCGGTTGGCAATTCATTCACCATCCTAGTCTCCCTCTTGAATATGATCTAGTGGTGATGACCCCATCACAAAGTGGAGGTCACAATTGAAACGTTAGATTCCAGACCTCGTGAGACCAATGCAGGACCCTGTTGGTCAGAGATGACCTGCTCCAGGTTCTGGAAGACTCCTAGGATAATGACTTTGGGGCACATATCTTTCACCACTGTCTCCCATTGAATTTGTGAGCAAGCACAACTCCTCGATTTTTCCACATCACCTACTATGACACCAAGTGTGCCTCTACTTCACTTGTGTTGCTAGCTAATTTTGACTCAATCTTTGGGTTGGAGGAAGAGATTGGATGGCATGATTTTTCAAGGTATTCATCCATTCTGTTCGACAAACAAGTAGCTTGTGTAGTAATTTCTATCTTTCTCAGGATGCCAAAACTAACATTTTATCTGTTATAACCCCGACAGTGTTTGCAATCAGTAAAATAATGGGAGAGGCTTTAGACGATGAAAGAGATGGAGTCCTCTTAAGTTCCTGTCTGTGTGTTTGACCTGCAGGGTTTAAGGTCCACTGGAACTAGATAACATTGCTAAATATGGGTTCATCCTTACACTGTCTACAAACCTCCAAGCCCATGAAACCCAATATTAGTACCTTGGTCTAAGCTTTATGCTTCCACTATGTAAAGTCACAAAAGTTATTCCCATTTTTCAGATGGAGAAAATGAGGCTCAGAAGATAGACTTGACTATTGTATGCCCCAAAGTAGCCATGAAAGCCAGGGTTAGCTCTAGATCCCTGTCCTTCTTCCATATTACTTTTTTTTTTTTTTTTTTTTTTTGGACAGGCAGAGTGGACAGTGAGAGAGAGAGACAGAGAGAAAGGTCTTCCTTTGCCGCTGGTTTACCCTCCAATGGCCGCCGCAGCCAGCGCGCTGCGGCCGGCGCACCGCGCTGATCCGATGGCAGGAGCCAGGTACTTATCCTGGTCTCCCATCGGGTGCAGGGCCCAAGGACTTGGGCCATCCTCCACTGCACTCCCTGGCCACAGCAGAGAGCTGGCCTGGAAGAGGGGCAACCGGGACAGAATCTGGTGCCCCGACCGGGACTAGAACCCGGTGTGCCGGCGCCGCAAGGCGGAGGGTTAGCCTAGTGAGCCACGGCGCCGGCCTTCCATATTACTTTTGTTTCTGGTAGCTAAAGCCAAGAGTAGCACAAGGCTGTTACCCATGTTGAATGAAACCAAGACTAGGAGAATGGAGCAATTGGTCTCCTTTGGGTAAGTCACCTGGAACCACTACTGATATTCCTAATGACTCACCCAGAACCTCCTGCTGAGGACAGAAGGAGAGGCCCACATAGCCAGGCCAGGGATCAGAACCTGCCATTCCTGTGCTCAAAACCTCACTCCCCATCACGCTGGGAGCTCAAGATGCAATCTTCCCAACATCTTCCCTCATGGTGACTCTAACCTGATCTCCTGCTCCTGTTCTCCCTCTCCAGCTCCCCTTGTACTCACTGGGGCCAGCCCACCAGCCTTTTTAACATCCTGCTGGCCACACTCTGTTCTCAGGAATTTTGCCTGACCAAAGTATTCTTCCTAGATGGCCACATGACCCTGTCATCACTCTCAAGTCTTGCTCCAATGCCACACGTTTACTGAAGCCTCCCCATCCACTGTATTTAAAATTATAACCTGCCTCCCTCAACCTCCAACCTGTCCTACCATTTTTATAGCTTGTCTGTACAACATCCTATATTCTATGCTAGCATACTGTATTATTTACCTGTTGTCTTCTGTCTTCCCTGCCAGAATGTCACATCATTGGAGAAGGATTTTACTTTGTTCACCAGTGTACCTCAATATATGTAATATTCAGACATAAAGACCATTCCAAACACACAAAACAGTGCCCAACACATAGCAGGTGCTCAATAAATTGTGCTTATTATTCTTGTCAGTATTAACTATACCAGAAATCAGCTGATAAATTTCTCAACCCAGGCTGAAAGCAACTCGGGCAACAAGTACAAGTGAGCCAGGGCAGTGAGGGGCTGTACATATGTTCACGCCCACATACATCAGCAAATTCAGTGAAATGCATGTCACAGCATCCCTGGATTCCACTTTCTTCTCATCAGTCAAAATTTGTTGGCATAGATGAGACATGCAGTTTGTGTGTGTGTGTGTGTGTGCGCACACGTGTCTCACTATGATTAGAAACTCTAGAAAATGCATGTCCTCGTCCTTCTAAGATGGCACAACATTCAATGAGGTACAGTTTCTCTGGCCTTGGGCTGTCTTTCTGTAGTCACATAAGGCTGTTTCGGGAGGCTGATTCCCACCCCCAGTCCACCCAACCCATCCGCTCCTGGAAGACCCAACTGCTCAGTCTGAAAGGTATATCACCTGCTATCCATTTCCTTCCAAAGAATGCCAAGTTCTCCACCAAGAAAGAAGCCCCCTTTGTCCTGGAAGCATCAGAAATCGGTTCAGACCTGTTTGCAGGAGTAGAAGCCAAAGGGTTAAGCATTAGGTGAGTAGATGTCCTCTGTGTTTATGTTTTTAAATACAAAGGGGGGAAAGCTGGCCAAGAGTCTTTTTTTAAAACAAGATATTTCTAGACACGAGACTTTTGGGTTCAAAATAATGCGTTTTCTTTCATTCTCAGGTTTAAAGTGGTCTTGAACAGCTGTTGGGCCACACCCTCAGCTGACTTCATGTACCCTCTGCAGTGGCAGCTGATCAACAAGGGGTAGGTACCACCTTCAAGAGCCAGGGCTGAACAATGGGGCCAGATATTTCCGGGGTGACTTTGCTGTGGCTTGGGATAGCACGAGAGGGAGAGGTGGAGACCTTTGGGGTTATATCAGTGATGTCCTCTGTGTCTCCAGGCTAGGGACCATTACTAAAAACATATAGTGCTTCTACATACCAGCTAGTATCCTGAGAGCCTTATCATATATTAACTCCTTTAAGTCTTACAACAAGGTAGGAGGCATTACCATCATCCCCACTTCACAGATGAGAAAACATAGCCACAGCTGAGGTTCAGTAAGGTCTCTCAGTAGGCTGACAGGGTTCAAATCGAATCAGTCTGACACCAGAACTACAGTGGATTCTAAATTAGATAATCTATATGAAAAAGGTTAATAAATAGTACCTAGTCAGTATCCAGTAAATTTAAATAAAATCATTATTTTTATTATTAACTCAAGACATAAAGAAAAGCTCTGAAAATTCCAGGTAGCAAATGGAAATATTGTAATTGTACCACATAAAGGCAATTCTACAAGTCAACCAGTACACAGGAGGTAGAAGTCCAGGTTGGAGGCTGTGACAGCTGTTGCAACAAAGGTGAAAAGACCTGAACTGAGACTGTAGCCAAGTGGTCATAAAAGGAAGAAGCTTCCGTAGGAGAGAGAAAATTTCAGGAGTTAATCGGGTATGGCATGGAGGGCAGGAAAGCACAAGAAGTATGTATAACACTCAAAAGGATGACTTTGCATGTGGCACCTGTGTGCTGTGGATGGTGGGGAACAGTATTTGTTGTTGACCGCTGGTGCCGAGGGATTCTGGGTAAGAGAATATGCAGCCTCCCAAGTTCAGGAGTGGATGTGCAAGCTTGAGATGCTGATTGTCCACGAGTACTTGGAACTGTAACTTTAGGAAAGAGAGGTAAAAGTAGAAGTAGAGGCAGGGTGTGGCATTATCCACACGATTCACAGTCAGCAACGAGGAGGCCATTCACCAACCAAGGACACCACTGTGCTCCCGTTAAAACGCCAGAACCCATTAGGCCAAGCAGAAATGGGGGCCAAGGACAGAGATCACAAAAGTGGGGTCATTGTGAACCTTCGTTTTTATTTAACAAGCATTCGTGCAGACTTATCATTCCAGTCATTGCTCTAGGTAGGTACTTGGCAAGCATCATTTTATTTAAATTTCATTAAATCACAAGTAAAGTAGTGTAACAATCACTATTTTAGAGATAAGAAGACTAACGCATAGACAGAAACATGCCCAAAGTCTGGAACTAACGAAAGGAAGTTCTGGGCTTCTAACTCAGGCAACAAGACTTCCTAGGCTGCACTTGAACTACCCACAAAGCCCCCTGCTGAGAGACAAGCTTAGTTTGGGTGCTTACTTCACAGCTATCCCTGGATAATTAGATTCTCGTAGCTTCCGTTGGCAAACGTGCAACCCAATGGCTTCAGAGATTCTGAAAGACGTTACTGATGTACAGAGTCCTGCAATTGCCACTGGTCCCTGGGGAACCTCTCAGGCCAAAGCCAGGCAGTACACACATGCCTGCCACCCTTGGAAGCATCTCCCAACACACATAGAATATGGCAGAAGGAAGAATGCTGGTGGCTTTGGCTTAGTGTTTACAAGAGGCCCCCAAACTGTATAGTACACACAGAGGATGAAGGTACTCTAAGAGTTTGCATAAAGATTAATTTAAAAGATGTTTATTTTAGTGCAAAACATTTTGAAACCCAGGCATAATTTTCCATACTTTTTGTTTCCATGAACTTTCAGAAGCACCCTCAGACCCGTGGGAGCTGTTACTCTGGGGGCACACTGCAAGCCATATCAGAAAGTCCCTGGGAAGGCACATTTCAGCACAGCCAGATTTCTGAAGCCCTGAACAGTTTCTCTATTATGCCTGGTTGACACAGCACATTGGTTAGGGATGCACTCACCAGGACAAGCGCCAGAAAGGAGACTTGGGAAGTCTGCTCCCTCCGCCTCTCAGATAGCTTTAGCTCACACTGTGTCTTTTTGAGGGAAACCCACTTTTCAAGAGTTTCTGGAGAGATCACAACAGATACGAGTATGTAATCTAGAATGTTCCTGTGCACCTGAGTGCACCCGATACAGCACCCCTCCCAAAGGGCATCCACCATTTGTTTGGTGATAATGTGGAAACTTCCCGGCAGCCTCCGCTATCCAGAGGTAGCGGTCACTGAGGGGCAGGTGCCACAGCCAGTGCCAGGACACGGTGCTGCCAAGGCACCCGGGCTGCCATTATTCATCTCTGCCCCGCCCCCCGACAGAGCTCAGCTTACACTATTTTCCACTGTTGACACCAGGCCTGGGGCACTCTGGCTGCACAGAACTATTTTAAGGTCTCATGCCTTGAGTTCGTGCAAGGATCTTGGGTTCATTGACCACACGCTCCCGCAACAGAGCCGTTTCGTAACCTGGCAAATGCCCAGTGCTCCATCACTGCTCAGGGTCACCACGAACACGAGCCGCTGCTGACTCCTGGTCCAGAGCCGCAGGCATGGCCTTTGTGCCTGTTTCCCTCCCCAACTGCCAGAGCAGGCATCCCTTAGGTCCAGCCTCAACTTTGGCACACGTACACATTCCAATGACACCCTTCAGTCATTGTTGTCTGTGCTTATATTTAGCATGTGACCACATTTTTTACAAAGATAATAATATAATATGTATAGCTTAAATATGATGACAAATTCAGACTTCCAATGGCAAAACCTCAATATATAATACACAAAATGTGTTGGGTGTGACTTAAGCTTAGGTGGCTATGGCAACACAGGGTAAACACAGCCCACAGCACCCTGTCTTTACCTTGTGTGACCATGGGGGTCTTTAACCTTCCAGTCCTGGGGAGAGCTTTCTCCCTCGGGACAGAGGTGTGACTGACCAGGTGTCTCACATGTCAATCCCCTCCTGTTGTACCCTATGTGTAGCATGGGGACAACCATCACATCTTAGAGTTCCTCAACTTGACCTTGTGGTTGCAAGGACCAAGGGAGGTACTGCCGGTGAAAGGGCTCAGGAAGGGAGGACAACCCATGTAAGAAGCTGGGGGTGGTGCCCTTGTGCCCGAGAGCCCCTGCTGGAGTTCCAAGAGGTGTCGCTTCCCTCTCCTGCCTCCATATGCACCAGGTGCCCCACAGATGAAACCGTCTTCGTGCACGAGAACGGAAAGGACCACAGGGCTACCTTCCAGTTCAACGCCTTCCGGTTCCAGAACATTCCCAAACTGTCCAAGGTCTGGCTGCACTGTGAGACGTTCATCTGTGACAGTGAGAAGCTCTCGTGCCCCGTGGTGAGTCGCCCTTCTCGGGAAGGATAACGGTAGCCCCAGGGGACTGGAACTTGAGCTTTTTGTTAGGCTGGGAAGTGGTGGCCAGGCCAGGTCTATGTGGACATGCGCTGAGGGTTTTCTGGAGGAAAAGGCACTGGGCACAGAGTCAGCCCTGTCCACCCCGCCACCCACAGCCTCCACCATCTGACGCTCGTCACTTGACACACTGGGGCCAGGTGTTCTCATCTTTGAACAGAGTGGTGACAGGGGAGGATGGCCTGCCCTTTGCAGAGAGAAATGTTAGATAAAAAGAAAGTGTCAACAGACATGCAAATACTTCGAAAAAGTTAAAGTACAAGGGAATTTCCAGGTCTGGAAATAACTCAAAAAGTGGGGGTTTTTTGGCCTTGATTGGATAGCCTGAGGGTCTGTCTCTCTGCCCTCAGAGAGGTGCTTCAGAGATGCCTGATGCCAGGCCAAGGCGATTCACCTGTCTAAGAGGAAGGCCGCGCGATCTGTGCTCTTAACAAGCCATCTGGGTGATCCTGACACACCCCGGCTTAAGAACCATTGTGCGAGTGACTTAAAAGTGCTGAACCCCACTCTGTTATGTTCTCTGGACGAGAGCCTGCAGTGTTTCCAAAGAGCTAATCAGCCCATATAGCCTACAGCACCCAACAGAAATGGGTCGTAATCTCTATTTTCATGGACTCATTTGGCCAGAAAACATAAGCACAAATAGAAAAGGGGGAAGGAAGTGGAGGGTGCAGGGCCAGGGAAGGCATGAGAGAGGCTTTGACAGGTTCATCAAAGCCGAAGTGTGGACAGCACATTCTTGAAAAACAAGAAAAGAAAATGAACTAGAACTCGTTGACTGAGTGTCCATTTCTCAGCTGACGGTGATGAGAACAGCTGCATCTAAAAGCCTCCTCAGAAGGGCCGTGGGTCTCTTCCCCGGGGCGGGGACTTAGCACAAAGCCTCCTTCTTTGTCTCAAGTTGGAGAAGAAACAAAACATGTTTCTCCAAATTACAAATAAAAGATAACTGTTGCCTGGGGAATTTTGACTCCATTCAGTTTGCAACATTTTGGTTGTTTCGGTTTTATATTGAAAATGTTACCTTTAAATTTTTTTTGGCAGAAATGTTTTAAGTTTCTGGATTGACGTGCAATCCCTGTACATTTTTATGGGGTGCAGAGCAGTATTTCACTAGATACACACAGCATTAACCAATCATACCACATGATGAGGCCTTCCATTTCTTTAACACCAGCTGTAGTTACCTTACTGTTTTTGGAGCACCAGATTTTGTTTTGTGGGTTTTTTTCCCCAAAAAAGATTACTTTTTGATTGATGGATGGGAGAAGTACAAATATAGATCAGACATAGAAAAAAAATAGATCTAGCGTCCATCTGTTGGTTCACTCCCCAAATGCCTGCAGTGGTCAGGGCTGGGCGAAGCTGAAGCCAGCAGCCCAGAACTCAATGCAAGTCTTCCACACGACCCGAGCCATCACCACCCCTCCCAGGGTCGCTCAGGAAGCTGGACTCAGGAGCCCGAGCAAGTAATGGGAGCCAGACAGCCCCTGCGGGAAGTGGGTGTGTGCACACCACCAGGCTTGGTTTGGTTCTGAATCTCATTTCTTCTCCCCCCCCCCCCCCCCCCCCCCCCGCTGTACTCACTCCCTCCGCAGACCTGCGACAAGCGGAAGCGCCTCCTGCGGGAGCAGACAGGGGGCGTGCTGGTGGTGGAGCTCTCGCTGCGGAGTAAGCCCCCCTGTGTTCCCAATGCCTGACGCTCTGGGCTGCGTCCACAGGCACGGCCGGTTTGAGCATTTTGACTGAATTGCCAAACCAGGTGTGCCTGTGGGCACAACCTTCGCCTGCTCCTCGAATCTTCCAGGGAGGTGGGGAGCAGCCAATCCAAGAAGTTGAGGTTTGTTCGCTTCCCTGAAAAGTTCTCTGTGGCCTAATTCCAAATGTCCCCGAGGAATTAGGAGGGACTGGGCTTCCAACAGCAGGCAGTGAGCCATAACCATCAAAAATGATACCTGGCCCCGGGCACGCCAGGTGCGGGTCAGGGAGCCATCACTGAGCACCTAGCACTGTGCCTGACCTGGGCTGGGGAGTGTCCCAAACAGATCGCCCCCGGCAAGGAAAGAGACCGTACACCTGACGGAACCTAAGGGAATGGGAGATGGGCTGGGGGTGGGCAGGGTGCCTGCGGTGGGAGGAGGGGAAAGAGGACTCAACACAGCTCCGGGCTTGGGGAAGACCTATCAGCTGAGGGTGCTCTGTATCACCTGAAGTATGGTGTGACCTAAGGGTGGGCTGGGCGCTGGGGGCTCTAGCAGCTACACCTTTGACTACTCTTACTGAGCGCTGGCTAAAAGCCCCGTCCCAGCTGCTGCCTGATTTTGCGTGGTCTGTAAACTAAAAACCATTTTCCCATTTGCATATGATCCCCCGCCCCCAAACAAAAGAGAAGCATTATTTTATGACACATAAAAATTATATAAAACTCCAATTTCAGGGCCTATGATAGGTGTTTTTAGAACACAGAGACATTCGTGTAGTTATCATCGACTCACGCTGCAGAGACTGGTGGATGGGAGGTGGGGGGGTGACAGGCCCTGTGGCCCTCAGAGCTGAGAATATTTGCTATCTGATTCTTCCCAGCAAGGTTCCCAACCCAGCTGTAGAGAGTCAAGGAGAAAACCGTGGGAGATGAAGCCTTTGTAAAGCCGGGCACAGACCTTGTCCGTGGGGGTGATGGGTGCTTGGGGAGAAATGGGGGAGGAAGTGTTTCAGAAACACAGCCCTCGGGTTTCTCCTCCCATGGCCGTCCTTAAGCCTTCCTCATTCTCTCTCTTTACTCACTACAGGCATGGGATTTTCGAGTCTGTATAGCTTCTCAGGTAAGGAAAAGAGACACCTTTGAGAAATGTCATGGCACAATGCTTTTACAAGACCAACATTAAAAAAAAAAAAAAAAAAAGCTTAACTTTAGCCCCAGCTAAATTGAAAACTACATTTTAAAACACAGCTGGGTGGGGAGGAGGTGGGCCAGGGTGGAGAAGTCTCTCCCCCAGGCTCTGGAGGGAGGGAAGAGCTATGGAGAAACTCAGTGAAGCAGAACTGGACCCTGGTCCCCCAAGTCTCAGTAGAGCCATCACCAGGTCTCTTCACTTGGCTCCTATGTTAGGAAACATGGCTTTCAATGATGCGTTCATTTAATAAATATCTGAGTCCCTGTGGTGGCTCTGCCCCTCACTGTACTTGAATTACTTTGGGCAATGACATCAACCCTCTACGAAACTGGGCTAATCACGGCCCATCTAGTATCTGGCTATTGTACGAATTATCTAATTACAGCTAAGAGCATTGAACAATGCCCAGGACATAGCAAACATCCAGTAAGGATCAACCACAGTTTTGATGACTGTTGCTGGTGCTGTTTGGGGCACTGTACCAACTGCAGCCAACAAAGCGGGCAAGGGCCCTATGCATCCGGCTGTGTGTGAGATATGAGGGAAGACAGTGACAGGATTTAAAGAGCAGCCAAGGAACCCCTTAGAGGAACAAAAAGTTCAGCTAAGACCCAAGGTTTCGCTAGAATAATGAGAAGGAAGCCACCATGTGAACAGCTAGGGTAGGACGGTCCCACTTACCAGTAAACTCACAGATATATAAATTAACTTTTGAAAAGTCCAGTCCTAGATTTCTCTTTTTAAAGGAAACTCTGCAGTGACCTCCCTACAGTGAAATGTGCCATCGCTACATTATGAAAGTACAGATTCCCATTTATCATCAGAGACCCATAACCCAGATCTATCACCAGGCTCTTTTTACTGATACGTGTGAACTACAGAACCCCTCAGGGAGACCCAAAACTGACTTTGTAGGAAATGCACAGTCTTATGGAAAGTTACTGAAGACCCTAGAGTTGGCTGGTTCATTCATACAGCGTTGGCCTTGCCCTTGTAGAACTGTGTCTGAGTGCCGTCTCTGCCTGCTCTGGTTCACAGCTGTTCTCTGTCACCTGGTCACGATGCTGGCGATCTGTGCCGTGTTATAGGAGTTAGCCGGGCCACGGCAGCTCCTCCACCCCAGGTCGTCCTCAGCAGATGACAACTCACGTCTATTCACTGCCAAAAAGAGCAAGAAGAAGCCCACGTTGTTGAGAAGCAGAGACTAGTTGCCTGCCAGCCACATGTTCCAGTAATTTTTGTGACTTCATTGATGGTTTTCCCTGTACTGTCCCACTTTCTCTTGTTACTTCCTGTGGCGCTTAGATCCTGCAAGTCCCTCCCCTTTCCTACACTCAAGTCAGGACTCCTTTGAAAGCTATTCTAGTCTTAAAACACTAACACACCCACCCAAGCATTCTGGGGAGAATGTAGGACAGAAGCTCAAAGTCTATGCTAAATACAGAATGCACAAGAATAAGCAACTTTCCCAAAAAGGGGTTTTGTCATCAGGGCTGCACTATTCTACCTAAGGACCAGAGCTGAGCCTCCGCTGGGTTCCAATCTCTCAAACCAGGATGTGGAATCAGAGTAGAACACCATAGTTTGCTCAAACCTAATTAATAGAAAAGAAATGGATTCTTGTGAGCCCCTAGTACTGACCTAATTTGTCTTTATTATAGTTTCTTAAATATATACAAACTTTAGATATGTATAAGCTTTTTATTTTTAGAGTTGATACGTACTCCTAAAATCAAAAGAAAATTGCAAATGTAATAGGAATAAAACTATAAAAAGAGTAAAACTCACCTTCCTTTCATCTAATTCTCATAATGTAGCATTGCCTAAATGAGACTGCTGCTTGCAACATGACAACAAAGGGGCTCCCACACCCAAGTGCACTGAATTCAGTGACCTGACCCTACCGTATGCATCGTAAGACTTACGCACTCACTACTCTTCTTTATTTGCTCTGCTGCGAGATCTTCATTTGTGTGAAATGATCCGACCTCAGCTAACCTGTACTTAAACATCCCAGCCCATTTCTGTTTTTATCTCATTAACTTACTGCAAACATGAGAATGGAACCAACCAAAATTCAGAAGCACAAATGCAAATCACATGGTAACCTTTCCTCGTATCATGACCCCAGGGATGCAGAATATCCTGACATCAACAATATACATTGTCAACAAACTAAAAATTGAATGAAGCAATCCTGCAGGAGAATTGGCTGCAGGACTATAGGCCTGAGTTGTAAGTTCTTGTCTTGGTTGTATACAGACTTCATTAGTGGGTTTATGATTCTAATGCATGTCAGCCTGTCTCTCTGTATGTAGCATGTTGAGAAATTGCAAGATCTGCAGTTCCATGGTTCTTTTACAACTCGAGTTAGTGAATGCAGAAATTAAACTACTAGTCAAGTCTCTGGAGAAATGAAGTACATGCTTGCTTAGCGATAGGCCAGAGTAAAATGACTTGCGTAGCCTAAACTTGCTCTCTGAGCTGGTTTTCCAACCAGTCTGAGATCCCCGCTTTCTGTGAATGCAGAGTCTTTAGTAGTCAGGGAAGACAGAAGACGTATTTTATTGGTTCTAGTCCAAAACTCTTAAGTAGCCCATTCCTAGCCATATTCATAAATCCTTGGCTGTCAGAGTAAAACAATGTTGTGTTAGTTTGGCTTTATTTTGTCAACATGTTTTATGATCTTGTGTCTACCTGGTGCTATGGAATAAATAAAAAGCCTTAAAATAAATAACCTATGACTACAGTTTACAGCACTAGTATATCATGCTGAAAGTCAATTCCTCAACTCCCCCAGGAGCTTTTCCAAGTAGAGCTTCTTAGACGCTCATGTAGACCACAGACTCACAGCCATCCCGTCCTACTGCAATGTCTCAAATGCTCCAGGACCGGATCTCCCACCCAGGGAGGCCAAGCCATTCCACACGTGTAACACCTGGAGGAGAAGGTGTCTCCGGTCAGCCCTGTCTCTAAGGCCCTCAGGTCTCTTGCCAGCAATGGTTAATGTTAACCACTAGCCCCACGATGCTTGGATGCCTTCTTTCTCTAAACTTCTCTATTAAGGAACTAAGAGAAAATACTTTCAAAACAATCTTCCTTGTGTTCACAGTGGACACAGAAAAAAAAAAAAACTGGACATAGACTGTAGGAAACTGCTTCCACCAAAATCCATGGTTATGATCCCTAAAACTTCTCTGTCTCTCTCTCCAGATATGTGTGTGTATACTCAGTATGTGTGTTGTGTATGTGTTCCTGTGTGTATATGTATGTAAATGACACATGTATATGGATGTCTATGTGTGCAACTGTATGTATGTTTTGTATATATGTGTCTGGATGCCACATGTTTATAATGGTTAAGGAAAAGGACAGAAGTCACAAAGTCCTAATTACATAAACATGATGTGTGTAAGCATGTGGGCCAGGACTAGAAGTAAACACACACTGAGTAAAATACAAATATGGGGTAATAACAGACAATTGCCTTATCCAAGCCATCTCTGAATCTGCAGGTCGTCTTCTAGAGCCCTTTTAATGTAACAGTTGCATTCGCACTAGGGATGCCTCCTTTCCCCCATTGCAAGAAGCCAAAGATCAAGGGAATGTCATGTCTTTGGTGCCCCCTCCCCACAGTGTGGTGGTGGGTGGCACAGAGTAAGTTCAGCAGGAAAGGGTCACCAACATGAGGCCTGATGCCCTAAACCCAGCTGCTCTGCCAGGTTCCGGAGCAATGCCACAGACGATGCCTGCACGTGAGGAGCTGCAGCAGATGAAGAAGTGCTGAGAATGCATCAGTGGCTCGTAAATCTAAGACAGGAACCACCAGATGAACGGACCCGGAAACCTGTTCTTTGGAAAGAGGGAGAAGTAATCCTGGCAGGAACAGAGGGGCTCGTCTTTGTGTGCTGGAAATATTTAATGAAGTCTTCGTAAGTGAATCAAAGACCCCACCTAAAATTCAAGCTAGAGGTTTTGCTCGGTGAGTAGGAAAGGCAGTAAGCGATACTTGGGGGACAGGATGAGATCTGCGTGGAAGCTGCCGCACTCCCGGGAATTTAGGGCGGAGCAAGGCCTTCCAGCCTCTGCAGTGGGCCTGTCTACTCGCAGTAACTTCAGCTCTGCTGGACGCCAAGAACAGCCTAGATTTCGGAGGTTTTTTCCCATACTGGACAAATTCCAGAGATCCCTTTGATAAGGGCTCATATCTCCTGGCAAGCATATTAGCTAATAAGGAAAATAAGCACTAATGGTCAGGAAGCAGCCCCCTTGCAAAGCAAAGCGCCTGTGACTGCAGGCTGCAGCCTCCTGCTCCTCCCGGTCCCAGAATGACGTGTTTCACTGCAGATTCAGAAGTTACTGGGCTGGAAATATCTGGCAGCTAGGGCTGGCTATCTGGCAGATAAAACAGCAGTCCCTCAGGGCTGGGAGCCCAGTCTTGGTCCCCCCTCCCTCCGCCCCCCGGAAATGAGTTCACCATTTTCAGCTCATCCAAATCCACGTTGGCTCTGGAGCCAGCACAGGGGTAGGAAGAGAAAGTCAGACAGATGGCGCCCCCTAGTGGGAGATTCACTTAAGACCCCGGAATTACACTTCTTCGATGGGATATGGAGAGGGGTCCAAGAGGGGACCCCCCTGCAGACTTTTCATGTGATTCCACAAATATCTTAAAGGACAAGACGTACCTCACAAGGTCTCTGGGTCGTTAACGTCTTCCTCAGTAAATTCGGGGACTGCAACAGTGAGGCCTTCTTTGCCTTTCAACCAGAAAGTGGTTTGCTCTCCTTTGCCCTGCGGGAGGCAGCAGAGAGGCTGGTGTCACAGAGTGGGGCCAGCAGAAGCCACCTCCATGAGGGAAATGCCTCCTTCCAGACAAAATGCTGATTATTGTCTTGGGCTTTGCTCGCAAGCCTACTTGACTACTTCAAAAAAAAATCATGGAAAAAGCACATTCTGCACACACACACAAAATCTGCATGGATTTCAGAATTTTTGCAGCAGCATAGACATACATTTTAATTCCATTTTTGCACAAGATGTTTGATGTATCCTGGTACATAGTCAGCAATGGCCTAGCCAGAAGGGCCACTGGAGGTGAAATTTCATTGCAAAGAAAATCTTTTCAAAATAATAAGAAAATCTGTTTAATTCCTGCTATGAGCTGGACACCAAGAGAAGCATCCTGTGCATGGGTTCAGAATCAGTCCTCCATCTATACTTCAAGGGTGGGGTTAACATCATTCCCATTATACAGCTGACAAAGCCAAGCCCTCAGACCAGACATCCAGGAAGTAGTGGGACTGGACTCCAAGACAGAAGGGTCTTCTAGAAAGGTCTTGCTCTTAGCTGGAGTGAGGTGATGGAGAGGAGTATGCCAGGGCCGGCGGTGGCACACTGGAGAGCTGATGCCACCCCTTTCCTTTCACTTCTTTCTCCAGGGCCCCCTTACTCAAACGCCCCAGCCATAGTAACCACTGACCTCCCGCCCCATGTACACAGCTCCCAGGTGTTCCTGAGAGCATCTCCCGGGAGTATTTGCCCCTGCTCCCCACCCCAAGAAAGACCAGGCAAAAGGCAAATATGAGAACACATTGTAGGGCATTGCAGGGACAGAGGCCATGATGAAGGCGATGAAGCAGAAAAAAATAAAAAGAGATGTTTTTCCCTTTAATATACAGAGATGAGGTCCTCATACCTCCAAGACCAAACCCATGGGCTCTGTCGCCCCTCCCTGGGCACTTGAGACCCAGATCAGGAAAGGAAGGCTTTCTAACTCCTGGACTTGTATTTGCTGTTGCCTTGTGTGGGAGCCAGGGGACCTGC